>NW_020837956.1:23532951-23892244 GCF_003676395.1 Aethalodelphis obliquidens
GTGTGTGTGTGTGTGTGTGTGTGTGTGTGTGTGTGTGTGTGTGTGTGCCTGGCATTGAGATTTTGCATTTCTAACAAGCTCCCAGGTCATTCCAATGTGGCTGACCTAAAGACCACACTTTGAGTAGCAAGAGTGTAGGCACTGGTTCATGAACTTGGCCGCACATGGCAATCACACAGAAAGTCAAACAAGAAAACCACTAACAGTCTCACCCTAGAGATCCTGTGTTACTTGGCCTGGGGTGCAACCTTAACATTGGTATTTTTAAAAGCACTTCCCAGATATTCTAACAGGCAGTAAAGTTTGAGCATCACTGACACCAGGGGCATTTATCATTCATTTTGTCCGCCCAGCACCTGAATCCCCGACCCTTAGAGTCAGAGCCCACCCCCACTTTTGAAGCTGAAAACAAGAGATACTCCCTTTCCCTCACTTGCCTGGAATTTGGGCTCCACCAAACAACCCAGACTTTGCAGCGAAAGCTACTGAAAACAAAGAAACAGAGGCTGAACTATATAGACTTAGCAAAGATTTTGCATTGGTGGCAGCTATATTGTTTCAGTGACAATTCTTTTTTTTTTTTTAATATTTATTTGGCTGCAAGGGATCTTTTAGTTGCGGCATGCAGGCTTTTAGTTGGGGCATGCGGGATCTAGTTCCCTGACCAGGGGTCAAACCCATGCCCCCTGCATTGGGAGCGTGGAGTCTTAACCACGGGAACACCAGGGAAGTCCCTATTTCAGTGACAATTCTTGGGGCCTGATGCTCAGCAGCAGGGGCTGTAGCACCTTAGCAGACCAATCCTGCTAAGCTTGATTTTGAGCATTGGTCTCGGCTGCAAAGCCTCTCAGACTGGTTCTATAGTCCTGAAAATTGTGATATCATTTAAACACATACACACGCGGCACCCTTTATGGTTAATATAATACAAACTTTAAAACCCACATAGGGCAAATGTGTAGATTAATGTATTGCTATAAAGCAAACACCCTTGTAAACAACATCCATGTCATGATAGGATTTTGCTATCCCCCAAACCCTTCATGTCCCCCTATAATGTATAACCCCTCCCTCCCTAAGAATACCCCTCCCTGACTTTTTTTTTTTTTTTTTTTGTGGTTCGCGGGCCTCTCACTGTTGTGGCCTCTCCCGCTGCAGACCACAGGCTCCGGACACGCAGGCTCAGCGGTCATGGCTCACGGGCCCAGCCGCTCTGCGGCATGTGGGATCTTCCCGGACCGGGGCACGAAGCCGCGTCCCCTGCATCGGCAGGCGGACTCTCAACCACTGCGCCACCAGGGAAGCCCCTTAATATTCTTTATATTATTTCTGTACTTCCCTAAACACATTAAGGTTTAGTTTTGCCTGTTGCTTTTTTTTCCTTTCCATCTTTTGTTAATTTACAATCTCTCTCTCCATTGGAACTTAATTGTTGAAGAGACTGGATCAGTTATCCTGTAAAATTTACCAGTCTGGATTTTGTTGACTGATGTAGTTTAATATATTCCTCTGTCCTTAGATTTCCTGTAAAATTGGTAGTTGGATCTAGGTAAGTTTGACCTGAGGTTTGATCTTTTTTTTTTTTTTTCTGGCATGGCCTCAGCATAGAAAGTATTGTGTTCTTTGTCAGAAGATAAAATGTCTGGATTTCTCTGAACTTGCACTGGAGACATTTCCACTTTGTACTTCAATGACAATTAATGTTAGAAGTTCCTGAATTTTTTGCTACAGACTTTTTCCTAAGCAACTGTTATTCTCCCTTTGACTAGATGCAACAGGAACACACCACCTCTTTTTAACTTGGTGCTGGAAGTTTCAGACCTAAATTCGATGTCCCAGCAAAACATTCTGACTTGGAGCACTCACATCCCCTACATGACTCTTGATCTTAGGGAGTCATACTGATCTCAAATCCACCTAGGAAGTTGGCATGAACTTATACCCAGCTGCCTTTGCTCCCCGCCCCTGTATTTTGACTTATTTCACTACTATTATTCACTGCTGTGGCCATTATTAAGTAGCAAAAGTCCCCCTCAAAGTACATAGCCTCAGACAGCCAATTAAGAGAATCGTGAAAAGCAACTTCATCATCATTTACTTCTAGCCACGAGATGGTGTGAAGTAGGAGGAAACAAAATTAACAAGATGGTAAGGGGTAATATAGGTTTCAAGAAAAAAAGTAGTAAACTGTGCTAAGTACTTTTCAAGGGCATTGTTCTTTGTTCGAGGTACCAAGGTTAGGCTAAATGGCTACGTTAACTCGATAAGCTAAGGTTACACTCCAGCGTTCTATCTTTCTGTTGGCTCTGGCACGTTTGTTTTATTGCCCCCATTATAATCAGTATAACCAAACCTTAGGACCTTATCCTGAGAAACTGTGATATGGAGAAGGTGAAAATAGACTGAGCACTGGCTTGCTTTCGAAATCCAACTCCAGCACCAACTGGCAGTGCAACCTGAAGCACATTACTTCACCCCGAGACAGTTTACTTCGTACAAATGGTACTACTTCACCAGGCCGTTGACGACATAACCCAAAGAACAGTGCCACAAGTACCTAATCCACTTCCTAGTAGGCAAGAGACAGTCTTTCTCTTTCACATACTCCCCTGTATATTAAGCCTGCCCTCTGCCATCATTTTAGTCTGGTCTTATTCAAATCGCAATAATTCAGCAACCTTCCGTCTGATCTCTAGAACGCTTGTGTCTCCTCTTCCAACCCACCTAGACTCGCCTTCCTCAAACACACTGCTCTCTCCACTCTGCAGGGCTCACCAGGACTCCAATTGCCTATCACATTGTCCAGTTGGACTTATAGTCTGCCACACAAGCAAAGCTTGTTTCTAATGTGCTCGTGGTCTCTTCTTAACCTCCCCTTAGCCCTAGCCATTCAATCCACATACCTGAGGACCAATTCATGTCCCTCCCTCCTCTCTCAAACACCACCCCAACTACTCTCACCAACTGAACCTGCTCTTCTATTAACACAGCACTTAAATCTGGATCACAACTATTTGGCTCTTGTATATGTTCACCTGATCACTAATTCCTTTTGCTTTCTAAACTAGGTCATAAACGTAAGGGCAGAGGCCATGGTCTGTTTTCCTATACCAATCTTAAAGGCAGAAATCATAGGCCCCACCCGAGACACAAAATTCCGTGTTGATGGGAGTGAACGGGGAAGCATTAACATCACTCTAGGTGATCCTTATAAAAACTGCACTATGAGAAAACCTCTATATATCCTTCCAGCAGAGATAATCTTGTCAACAAGTATTTATCTTTATTTATTGACTAATAAGGCCTTAATACAGGATCAAACATTTCTTTCATCAATACTACATATAAAAAAAGCCAAAGTTGTTTTTTATGGTTCACAAAAAAGGTAGGAAACACTTTACATTTTTCAGATAAGAGGACAGTCACTGCTAAAACAAGGGTTCATCCTCCAGCATGGCAGCCTTACCTTGGTGCCCCTGGGTAATCAGCTGACTTCAGTTGTAGTTGGCCTCTGGCACATTCTAGCAAGTGTTAGCTGGGGAGTGACTACGGTTGTGCACTTGATGCCAGGATGATTCTGCTTTTAAAATGCAGTGTCTTCCAATGATAGCCCTTGAAATTGCCTTCCCAGCATTCCCTAGTTGAAAAAGTTATTCTCCTTCTATTTCTGCTCCTCTAATATCCAGTTTGCTATTCTGCACTATTTTCAGAAGGAATCCTCCATCTTAAACTCCATAAATAAATGAAAACCAAGCCACGCAGTTGGAAATCAAGTTTTGTTTTTATATGAACAGAAGTAGACCATCTAGAAATATTTCAGTTTATTTAAATTGTTAAGTAGAATATGAAACCGAATTTGTAGCTAGTACCAGAGAATGGACTTAACTGTTTGGTGTTGAATGAGAACGGCTTCTACACAGGATCCCAAGAGACTTACAGAAAAGGGGGCAAAGCCCTATTATTAAGCAAATAAAACTCATGTTTCAAACAGGTTATACAAAAATTGATTTATACTCCATTTCCCTTTTTTTGATATTTAGAAAGTGCAGATTTAACAAAAGGTAGCCATATCCTTTCTATGTACAATGCCAATTATAAGTATGCAAACAAAACTGTCAGTCTGTTACCCAAAAATCCCAGTGTTTAGCTCTCAAACCTTAAGTCACTGAACTGAGTAAGGATTAAAAGAGGGTTAAAAATAAAAAAAGCTACTGCCACATTCCAGATAAAGGAAAGCAACAAACACATTAAAATTAATCTAACAACAGTAGGTTTAACCTAAAACTTTTTGAGAAGCTTAACATCATGTCATTATTATTTTTAATGGAAAATTAAGGATTATTTGGCAATGCTGCTTTTACTAGTAGTAAACAATGATAAAGTGAGGCAAAAAACCTAACAACAACCACCAGTGAGGCATATAAAATCACTTTTAGGGCACTATCTGAAAATTCATGGATGTTCATAGCAGATACGTCCCTATGTTGTTTATGTGAGCCAAGAGGTCATTAAAATGCTACCCACGACACAAAAAGACTTTTCAATGGAAGCTGCTGTCCTAAACTCAGCCTCTGCGAGAAATGAATCATGCTATTCACAATTATTTCAACAAAGGTATCATCTTAGGATGCTAGCAGCATAGCAAACTTAACTTACCCTATCCTAATGATAAGCAATGAAGCAAAATTAGAAAAATGAAGTGAAAAAATGACAGGGTGAGAGAGAGCTACAGTATCTTATCTTCACATGAAAAGCCTTTGTTGTCCTTTTTCCAAATCCATGGCAATACAAGTTTTCCAAAGGGATGTGAAGATAGGACTTAAAATTAATAATATTCTAAAGTACTTCTAAATCTTAAGGTAAAGACAACTTAACACTGAAAGAATGTTCTTCGAAGGCCAAATCTCAATATATTTGGCAAACATGTTAATAAATTTCACTCCTCCTTCCCACCTTTTTGAAACAACCTTGACTGGGCTACCAAACTGCTAGAGGAGTTGCCAAAATGGAGACTATTCAAATTTAGGTTAAGAGATTTATTCTAGGAAAGTGAATAGGCTATACACCTAATTAGAAAGACAAACCACAACACCCTCCAAACACTAGTGCATGCAATTAACTCTTCCATTTCATAAACTCAGTGGAGAGACAGGAAGGGAACAAAGAGGGAAAGAGAAGAGGAACATGAAGTCGAACAGCAAATGAAGGAATCTGGGACAGAAGCTTTAGGGGAGAGAGAAAATGAGGGGAGGACACAGTTAACTGACATTTGATAACAGGCAGTTAGAATTTATCTTTCAGTTTACTTAGCAAGTTAAATCAGTGCTTTATGTTAAACTCGACAAACCTGCTAGTTTACCCCTTTCATTTTTAAATAAATCATACCACAGGGTGGTGGGGGAGAAGCAAATAAAGCAGCATGCAGGAAGAGACACAAGGAAAAAGTGGCCAAGGAAAAGAACCGGTGGCAGGAATAGTTTTAATTATAAAGGCCACTTAAGATGAGACTCCACAAACCAAAGCTATCATTTCTGCATTATCCTTTGTCCTCAATTAACTACTTTGAAAATTACAGCCAAGCAGACCACAAACATTATAATGCTTTATGTTTTGATGATATGTCTCCTGCACATGCTTCCACCAAAACAAAAAAAGGAAAAACCAAAGAAGTTCCTTTCCACGTAAGGCACAGGACAAAATCAACCCCATTTACATACACAAGGCGAAAATGAGTGTTTTCCTGGCTTCTGTTTCTTTTGCTATCACATGTCTATAGATTATAGGGACTCAAGCACATTATCCATGACAGAAAATTCCACTGTTGTACAAAATAAAATTGTTAATTCTAACTTTTATTCTTATACAATTTGCAGAATAGAGTTGAAATGATTGCTATAGGTTTTAATGTTGATAAGAACTGGACTATAATACAACTGAAATGCAGTGGTGAGCTGAGCAAGTACATTTAAAAATGAACTCACAGACATGATTTTTCTATACATTTTTTTGTTTGAAGAAAATTATAAAGTCAGCAAGCAGTCACAGATGAAAGAACAAATAAAACAGGTGGACTAGGAGTTAAAAGATGAGGAACAAAAATATCTGTTGAAGAGTTAAAAATGGACAGAGTGGTTTATTTTGCAGCAGGAAGAGAAAACAGGGTGGTGGATGGCAACTGATGGAACAGGAGAGCGTTCAGCAACATTTGCTCTTCCAGCCTGTCACGCCTCCTCCACTGCTGATATCTACGTTTTCACTGTTGGGCTCTTTTACAGGGGTCTGGAACAAACACACAAGGAAAGCAACCCGTGAAAAAACACTGCCATGGATAAATCAAGATTTAACAGCAATATTCTCACAAATGTTAATTTATGTAACAGTGCAATTACAGTCACATGAGATAGGTTTTCTCTCCCATGCAAAGTAAAGAAATGGAAGTTTTGTTTTTGATCTTCATTTTGCCTTTTTCTTCCAAGTTGTGAAATGTCTTGAGGCCTCCTGGCTTTCCTTTGTAGAACTTCTGAAATCTTCTCTGCCCTAACTCTTGTGAAGAGAGGTATATTATCTCCTGGCCTGACCCCTGAGTATTTAGTACTTAAAAAGCATCATCAAGCATATGTATAAAACCAATGTTGGATCATGTCTAACTTCAGAGAAGTGAAACAGCCCTTTTCTGTTTAGTTTTACTTGCCTTTTGAGATTGGAGCTTGTATTTCCATAGCATTGCTTTAAAAAGGCAATTTTAACCATGATACATTAAGTGGAGGGAATAGGGTGGGGCAGAATGCAAAGTTGTATAATTCATGTTAAAAATGGATACAGAAAAAAATCAAAATGAGAGACACCAAAATGTTAATAGTAGTAACCCCTTAGGTGGTGGGTTTATGAATTATTTTATTTTCCTCTTTGTACAATCCTGTATTACCCCAACATCCTAAATATTACTTGTATAATCAGAAGAATATACTATTTTAAGTGGATAGCCTATACTATATGTATGAAAGCAGAATTCATTTTAGGGATAGCATACCTACAGCAAAGTAGACAAATCTTAACTGTGCTTGATGGATTTTTAATATATGCTGTGAAACCACCAGATCAAAATATAGAACATATATAATATGCCCCCAGAAGGCTCCCTTGTGTCCCTTTCCAGTCAGTACTACCCTCCTAAAGGTAACCAATACTCTGATTTCTACCACCACAGATTAGTTTTTTCTGTTTTTGACCTTCATATACATGGAACCATATTTCATGTATTCTTTTGTATCTGATTTCTTTTTCCTTTTGCTCAGTGTCAGCCTATGCAATTTATCCTGTGTGATTTATCCATGCTGTTGTGTAACAGTGTTCATCATGAATGGAATTTTGAAAGCTAGGATATAAGTGGGAACTTATTTTCTCATGGAAACAATATAAAGTTAAGGTAGTTCAAGGGGAAAGAACTAAAATAATTTCTAAAGCTCACACAGCCCAAGGGAGGCTGAATTCATACAGAGGTGACATTTCTACTTGCACTTAGAGCTAACCCACCTAATCTCACTGCCTTATGGAATTCTTCTCTTTACTGTATGCTAAAGATGCAAGTTTTGCATTAAAAAGGTCTTTGTGAAAAATGCACAGAAGAGAAAGAGGCAGCTCAGCACCTGGCCACAGAAAAAAAAGTTGCATAGGAAGTACTCTTTCTCTGGGACTCCTGGGTGTGGGTCAGTTAAAGATATATGGGTGCTTATAGCCAGGGAGGTCACTACATTTATTCAGTTAGCATATCACTCACAGTCTGTCCTTGCACAATTTAACTTAGACCCTTGAAACAGACTCTCAAAAAAAGGGCCAATAACTAAATAGCAAAAGCGGGCAAAAGAATAAACAAAAAAGTTTACAGAAAAGGAAACACAAAAGTGCTTCGTAAACATATCTTTAAAAATGCTCATATTATTCATAAGAGAGCTGCAAATTATATCTGTGTTTTTCACCTGTCAGGTTGGAAAACATCTGAAAGTCTTATAATTCACTATGTTGGTCAAGAGTTTGAGTAAACAGACATTCTCATATATTGCTGGCAGGAGTATAAAAGGGTACAGCCCTCAGGCAGAAGGTGGCAAGCATGTATCAGAATTATAAATGTACTATATGCTCTTTGGCTACTTCTGGGAATCTGTCCTTCAAATATACTTGCACATGTGTAAAATAATATAAAGATTATTCACTACAACACAATTTATGAGATCATAAGGCTGAAAATCACCTAAATGTCCCTCACTGGGAAACCTGTTTAATTATAATAGACTACTCAAAGGAGTAGCACTCAGTTATTTTAAAAATGGAACTATTTTACTTATATTAAGTGCCAAACAGTGCAGAGCATGTTGCCTTACGTGTTTTTTTTTCTTTAAAAAAAAAAAGGGGGGGGCTTCCCTGGTGGCACAGTGGTTGAGAGTCCGCCTGCCGATGCAGGGGACACGGGTTCGTGCCCCGGTCCGGGAAGATCCCACATGGCGCGGAGCGGCTGGGCCCGTGAGCCATGGCCGCTGAGCCTGCGCGTCCGGAGCCTGTGCTCCGCAATGGGAGAGGCCACAGCAGTGAGAGGTCCGCGTACCGCAAAAAAAAAAAAAAAAGGGGGGGGGGAAGGATGGTAATAAAATGTATATATATTCATATTTACTCATATATTAGTAACTAAGAAATTAATTATTGGTTGCCCATGGGGGAGGGATGAGGAGTTGGGGGAATATAGTGAGAAACTTCTCTGTATGTTTACTCTTTTTATTTTAAATGTCTGAATCATGGGAATGAATTATCTATTCAAATAATTAAGTTTTAAATGTTTTAAATTGCTTTCATTCTAAAGTTCTTTTTTCTTTTATCAACTCAGGAGAAAAAGCACTGCACAGAAGGTTGCTAGTCAGGAATCACTACTGTATTTTACATCTTTTAAAGCAAGTTTACATTTGATGTTTTAACTCATAACTTTATCACACTGAAAAGTGCATGTATGTGTATGGGGAAAAAACGCTGCCTCACAATTGGGCCTGCCTACCTGGGGAAGACTCTAGACTGAGATCTTTCTTTATTGGTGCATCCATATCTTTTAACCTTTAATATGATAAGGAAGATCTACCTCACTGACACACAAATTATATGCCTATATAGCACTATTTTTTTGAAATGCAAAGATTTGGAAGAAGATCAAGGGATATAATACAGAAAGAAGTCAGAAACAATGGAGAAGACCAAATTTCCAGAAAGAGAAAAAACACAGAGAACACGGGTATTTCAGTAAGTTTTGTGATAATTCCTATAAGTACTGAAATAATTTTTCACTGTAACCCACCAATCTCAGAAATACAAAGTATTATACTTTCCACCAATTAAAGTATTTTTCTATCTGTTATTCCCTTCATTTAATTAAAAATACAAATGTTTTTTCGTAGTCTACCTAGTATTTTTCTGTTCTACTTTAATTTTTGTTTCTTACAGGAATCTTTTAAAATAAAAATATATTTCCTCAAGGAATTCTAATGGGTTTTTACCTATATCCAGCTGTGTAAAAATATTTTTTAAATTGTTTTTATAACTTTAAAAAGAAGCAAGTTAAAATTTCAAAACAAAACTGTACATGAAGTAAAAGTGATTCTGTCCTGTATCCCCTTCCCCTTCCCACCATCACGCTAGAGTACTCACTAGATAGAGTCTGGTATATATCCTTCCAGATCCTTATTTGCTAAGCATAACCAAATGTGTGTGTGTATATGTGTACATGTGTTTTTGGTATCACATATAATTTTTAAAAGATCATTTACCACACATGTTATATCCTAACTTGCTTTTTATTACTCAATATGTCAATACATTATAGATATCAGACATGATATGCAGGATGTCAGCAGATGTGAACAGGCACAACTTTTGTAGTTACTCTAAACAGCAATAAGTGATAACTGTTTTTTCTAGTTTGAACACTATAGTAAACAGATAGCTCTCCCCTCAAAAAAATTAAGTTGCTTGGTTCCTCAGAAATTTCATTAGATTTACACTCGATAATACCATCTCTATTACAGCTTAGATATATATGTGTGTGTGTGTATGAAATTTGAGGGGCTTTTTGGGGGCGGGGAAATACTGATATCTCAAGTATAAAAATAGGTTACCAGAAGCAATTAAATTTTCTCCTATACAATGCTTGCTCCTCCCTCAGGATTGTGTCAGATTTTCTCTATTTTACTTGCATTTTAAATACACCATAAGATTGAATAGCGAATTCAGGACTCATAACCTTAATTCATAACTCTGTATTTTATCTAGTCATTTGAGGGGAAAATATGAAAATCAGATTTCCCAATTTTGCTACAAGTTACTTGTACTGGCAAATTTTGGGATTCACGAATTAAACCCAGAAAGTAACCTCGAGGTAAAATTCCCCGAGATCAATTTTCAGCTTTTTTTTTTTTTTTTTTTTTTTTTTTTACCTTACAAGTTGAAATGATTGGGTAAATGAAATTTGGGGGCCGACTTACTCTATTTATTCAGTATATAGTATATACATGCCCCTCACTGGCACATCTGAGAAATGACTATATAGAAGAATAGTGCTTTTGTAGCAATAACTACATCATAGATTCACCTCTTATCTTAAATTTTTTACCTATGGGAATGCAAAGGATATATAAGAGAAATGAAACAGAAGAGCCATAACACCATGGACCAGACAAAAAGTTGGAAAAAGGAGTATGAAATTAGGCTAGAGACTGAGTACTGGAGCTCAGAGTGTCAACTGTTACCACTGACTAGATCCTAGAGATTTCTAGATGGCTGCCTGTTCCTTCCAGTTCCTTTCTTTACTTTGGAGGATTATATATTGGTGATGGGTAAACGTTTAGAAACAATACCACCCAAACCCAATTTCTGTATGTAAATCTAGTACTTTAGAAAACATGAAATGTTCAAATGTGACACCAGGCACCTTAGCAGTAAAAAAAAAAAAAAAAGAAAAAAGAAAAAGAAAAAAGAAATTTACCTTTCGAAGGATATCTTCAGCTAATGTGAGGAACGCCTTTTCGATGTTTATATTTGCTTTTGCACTAGTCTCAAAAAATCTAATACCATGCTCTCTTGCAATCTAAAATAGAAGCAAAATATCACCATAAAATTATCAAGTATAGGTTACCAATTGATGACTTTAGCATCCTAAAGGAAACAGTAATATTATTCTAAAGGTAGTAATCTCAACTAGGTTATCTAAAATGAACAGATTATTTCAATGGGTCAAGACTCAAATGGTCAACCTCCTTAGAAAACAAACAAAAATTCACTCAAATGATAAGCTATCATTTCCTATAGCATTTTTAAAAGGATGCAAATAGCTCAAGTGCACTCCACTACCACTAACATAAAAACAATCAAATGCAACACCATCTTCACAAAGAAAGGGCAGCATATTAGTCTCATTCAGAGCTTTTTACCTGTTCTCCTTTTCCTTTAGGTACAACTCTTTTATCATCCATATCACACTTGTTTCCTAGTAACATTCTTTCCACATCTTCATTGGCATGCTAAAATGAAATAAAAATTTAATTTACACACTACCATGAATTATGGCTTAATAAAAATGACTTCATAGGAGGCTGTCTAGTTTCTAGAAACATTCTCAACAAGAGAGGACATATGCAAAAGATCTGAAACTGTAATTTCTTACACATAGTCTAAATCCAAGCTGGATCACGATTTTAGATAATGTGTATTACCCTATAAGAAACCTTAGTTTAAAATTCTATAGAGCCCTTAGTCTCAAAAAGTCACATTGCTAGGGGAGTCCATGCACAAAAATCAGTTAAAAACAAATGTTGCTCCACTGAAATCCTAATGAAATCTTTTGCACAAATAGGAAAATCCATCTCTAAAATTCATGTGGAATATCAAGGGACCCTGAATAGCCAAAACAATCTTGAAAAGAAGTACAAAGTTGGAAAATTCACACTTACTTCCTGATTTCAAAACTTACTACAAAGCTACAGTAATCAAAACAGTGTGCTCCTGGCATAAGGACAGACATGGACAAAAAGAACAGAATAGAGATACCCGAAATAAACTCTTGAGTACACCATCAAATGATTTTCAGCAAGAGTGCCAAGACCATCCAATGGGGGAAAGGACAGTCTTCTCAACAAGTGGTGTTGGGAATACCAGATATCAACATGCAAAAGAATGAAGTTGGACCTTTAACTTACAACACCATACTCAAAATTGGATCAAAGACCTAAATAGAAGACCTAAATCTATTAAACTCTTAGAAAAAAACATAGGGAAAAAGTTTTATCACCTTGGAATTGATTTCTCAGATATGACACCAAAAGCATAAGCAACAAAAAAGAAAAAACAGATAAACTGTACGTCATCAAAATTAAAAACTTCTATGTGTCAAAGATCACTATCAGCAGAATGAAAAAGCAACCCATGGGATGGGGAAAATATCTCAAATTGTCTATCTTTGGCCCAATGCACCTTTCCCTGAAATATCCCTGCAGCAACACAATTATGTTCTCTGGACACCAAAAGTAATTTACGAGACTTGGTTTGTCTTAAATTTGAATCCATCATATTATTTCCACCAGCCCCATCCTCATCTGGATACCTTCTACTCATCTTTTCAGGTCTCAGCTTAAACGTCACTGCCTATTTCAAGACTGTTTGGCTATTCTGGGTACCCTGAATTTCCATATGAATTTTAGAATCAGCCTGTCAACTCCCACCGCTATCCGAAAGAAGCAGCTGGGATTTTGATAGGGATTTCACTAAATCCGCAGAACACTTTGGGCAGTACTGCCATTTTAACAATATGGAATCTTCCAATTCATGGACATAGGATGTCTTTCCAATTATTTAGATATTCTTTAGTTTCTTTTAACAACATTTTATGGTTTTCAAAGCCTTGTGCTTCTTTGGTTAAATTTTTCTTATTTTTTTCTTTTTGATGCTACTATAAATAAAATTATATTCTTAATTTCATTTTTTGATTATTTGCTGCTAATGTATATAAATACAACTGATTTTTGTATACTAATCTTGCTTCCTACAACCGTACTGAACTTGTTTATTAGTTCTAATAGTTTTATTTTTTGGTGGAAGTGTGTAGATTCCTTAGGATTTTCTATATACAAGATCATACCATTTACAAATATAGTTTTACTTTCCAATCTGGGTGCTCTTTTTTTTCTTTGCCTAAATGCCCTAGCTAGAACCTCTAGTACAATGTTAAACAGTAGTGGCCAGAGCAGGCATCCTAATCATGTCCTTGACTGTAGGGGAAAGGATGATGTTGTCTGTGGGATTTTCACAGATGTCTTTTAGATTTTGCCAAATGGGTTTTTTTGCGTGTGTCTGTTGACAAGATCATATGGTTTTCATCTTTTATTAATATGGTGAATTACATTATTTCATATGTTGCATTCCTAGGTAAATTTCTCTTGACCATGATATATATAATCTTTTCTTAAATGTTGCTGGATCAATTCAGCTGTTAAAGTTTAAATTTCTACAACACATTAAAAATTAGACAAAGTCTATCTCTTATATATCAGAAAAACAGATTTTTTTTTTTAATGGCTGGGTTTTACGTATGTTAGTTCTCATGCTGGGAAACTTAAGCCATCCAGCCTACCAAGTTAAATGTATGACCCTGTGGTATAATAAAAAACATATTTTTGGTCTTTGTTCCTATTCCTGGCACAGTGCTCCTAATTTGCTGAGTGATAGGAGTGTCTTTTGTTATTCATAACAAGCCTCTTTCTGTTTACCTAAATTTATGCTAATAGAGGACTCTCAGCAGGGCCTCTACAGAGTTTCACAATGGAGGCTGGTCACCAGAGGAACCAAACACTGAGGGTTCAGACTTTTAACCCCCACCCGCCACGAGGTGAAGGGGGCTAGAGATTAGGGTCAATCACCAGAGGTCAGTGATTTAACTATCATGACTACGTAACGAGGCCCCCATTAAAACCTGGAAACAATGAAGTTAGGGTATCTTCTGTGTTGGTGAACACATCAAGGTGCCAAGAGGGTTACATGTCCAGAGACAGCCTAGAAGCTCTGCATTCGCCAACCCCCATACACTGTCTATGCATTTCTTCCATTTAGCAGTTCCAGAGTTGTGTCCTTTATAATACAATTGTAAGTATAGCTCTTTCCTGAGTTCCATGAGTCCTTTTAGCAAATTACCGAACCACAAAATGGGTCATGGGAACCTCCAAATTTGTAGCCAAGTCACACAGAAGTGCAGGTAGCCTGGGGGACCCAGAACTTGCATTTGAAGGAAGAGCAGTCTTGTGGGACTGAGTCCTTAAACCTGTGGAGTCTGACACTAAGACTGAGTAATTAGTGTCAGAACAGGATTGAATTGTAGGACATCCAGTTGATGTCACAGAATTGGAAAATCGGTTGCTGCTGGAACACTGCACAGTATCTCTATATAAATTGCTCTTATTACACATGCTACTTGGCCAGACAATAAAATAAAGGCTAAGGAAATTTTAAAATGGAGGCTTTGTTTTTGGTTTCAAAATCTGTCTCATTAACAGATTATTAAATACTAACAGACTTCTTGTAGCAATGGCAAAGTTAGTAATAAGCCCTTAGGATTGTTACCATTGAAGATATTATTACCTTGGGTCTAATACTGGCTTAAGACTTGGTCTTTGTGTTTCCAGCCAAAAGTTGCTTTAAACAGGTTTTTTATTTTTGGCCGTGCCACACAGCTTGCGGGATCTTAGCTCCCCGACCAGGGATCAAACCCGGGCCCCTTGCAGTAGAAGTGCAGAGTCCTAACCATTGGACTGCCAGGGAATTCCCAAGAGTTAGTCTTAATGAAATTCAAAGCATAGAAGGTAGAAATAAGACATGAAAAATAAGTCCAACAAGAAGCTACCTATGCTGCAGCACAGAAACAGGCAAGCTTTGACACATTACCTTATAAAAACTGACATCTTCACGTGCAATGATATGGCACTATTTTCTTGGTTAGCATTTTAATGTATTAGTACTCTGTATCTTTCAAAATGTCTAGAAGTGATACGGTATTTCCATAACTTAAAAATACGTTTTTATTTATTTATTTTTGGCATGCCACATGGCTTGTGGGATCTTAGTTCCCTGACCAGGGATTGAACCCGGGCCACAGCAGTGAAAGTGCCAAGTCCTAACCCATGGACTGCCAGGGAATTCCCAAAAATACGTTTTTAAAATTACTATTGAAAATGTAATTCATTCATTCAATAAAAATTCCCCAAGAAAGAATTCATTTAGACAGGTGTGTAAAACCACTGGTAGCTTCTAGTTGGGGCCATCTTACATGATGACCGTATAGAGTTTCTGGGTAATCTGGTAATTGCCTTGGATGGGGTTCAAAACAGATCTGCCCAAAATTTTAAGAAAAAGGTAGGCAAAAAATAACATACCCTGTAAACAAGTAGAAATATTCAACAGTAATGATAGCAAACACTATAAGATCAACTGGAATATTTATTCTTCTTAACCAAGGACACAAATGTGTGTTTATGTAGGGTTTACGCAATTTCTAGGTCTTACCTCATCTATGTTTCTAAGCCATTTGCTGATGTTTTCAAAACTTTTACCATTGGTGATGTCATATACTAGCATGATACCCATTGCTCCTCTGTAGTAGGAGGTTGTGATGGTGTGAAATCGCTCCTGGCCTGCCGTATCCCTGAAATAAACAACCAATAATTTGCACTGAGCATTTGATATTACTAAGTTCTAGATAAAGGGCAAAACAGTAGAATAGTTTGGTAAAATAGAGATTAAAATCCACTATATGACACAAAACAAAATAGAACCACCACTCATTTAATTCTTAAATAGTATACAATTAAGGTTATTTGTAAACATATATATGTGCAAATACTTTTTAGTCTAAGGAAATTAACAACCTACCAATACTGGATGAAAATCTGAAAGGGAGAACAGTACAAAGTGACATAAAATTCTTTTTAAAGTTATTTAAAGACGAATACCAGCAAGTGTGATAAAAACTCTTGGAATTCCATTTATTTAGTGATCTAGTTCCACAATGTAATACAAAAGCTTGTGGAATTTTGAGAACATTAAAGGACTACACCATAGTATAGCCACATTTATCTTTAGAATCATTTACAAAAAGTTGTAAAGATAACCTCATTTATAAATAACAGGACAGAAATACGTAAATAGTAGTATTTTTCAATGCTTTCAAGCTAAAGATATTTTGCTCCTGTAATTTTTCCCTCATTTGCATCACCAATTCCTTTTTATGGATCATTATAATTAGCATATGTACATGTTTAAGTCTCCCCCCCACCTTTCTTAAAAAATTTATTTATTTTTGGCTGCGTTGGGTCTTTGTTGCTGTGCGCGGGCTTTCTCTAGTTGCGGCGAGCGGGGACTACTCTTTGTTGTGGTGTGCGGGCTTCTCATTGCGGTGGCTTCTCGTTGTAGAGCACGGGCTCTAGGCGTGTGGGCTTCAGTAGTTGTGGCACGCGGGCTCAGTAGTTGTGGCTTGCAGGCTCTAGAACACAGGCTCAGTAATTGTGGCGCACGGGCCCAGCTGCTCCGCAGCATGCGGGATCTTCCCGGACCAGAGCTCGAACCCGAGTCCCCTGCATTGGCAGGCAGATTCTTAACCACTGCACCACCAGGGAAGTCCCTCCCCTATCTTTTCTAAAAAAAGCAAAATTCAAACAAACAAAAAACCCCACTCTCAACCCCACATCCCTCCAACTAACACTGCATTTCTCTGTTCCCCTTCCCAGCAAACTTCTTTTTAAAACTTTTGTTTTAAAATAACTACAGCCTCACAGGAAGTTTCGAAAACAGTACAAAGAAGTCCTGTGTACCCTTTACCCAGTTTTTCCCAATGGTAACATCTTACATCATAGTACAAAAAGAAATTGACACTGGTACAATCTACAGACATTATTAGAGTACTGTTCTCTGCAATTTTATCACATGTATAGAGTTGTGTAGTCACTGCCATAAAGAAGGCAGAAAACTGTTGTATCACTCACTCCTCTCTCTACCTCCTATATAGTCCCTACACTCTGGCTAATAATCTGTTTTCCATTTCTCTACTTTTGCCATTTCCAGAATGTTATATAAATGGAATCATGCATAATGCAACCTTTTGAAACGGTTGTTTTCACTTTTTCCAGCATAATGCCCTTGAGATCTACCCAAGTTGTTGCATGTAATACTAGTGTGTTTCATTTTATTGCTGGGTAGTATTCCACTGAATGGACTCATCACAATTTGTTTAATCACTCACCTGTGTAAAGATATTTGGGTCGTTTTTAGTTTTTGGCTATTACAAATAAAGTTGCTATGAACATTCGTGTACAAGTTTCTGTGTGTACATAAGCGTTCATTTCTCTGGGATGAACACCCAGGAATGTTACTGCTGCGTCAGATGGTAAGTATATGTTTAACTTTATAAGAAATTGCCAGTAGTAGCTACTAGAGTAGCTATACTACTTTAATACATTCCCACTAGCAATGTATGAGAGACCCAGTTTCTTTGCATCCTCATCAGCATTTGGTGTTCTCACTATATTTTATTTTAGTTGTACTAATAGGGCATGCAGTGATATCTCATCATCATTTTAATTTGTATTTCTCTACGGCTAATGATGTTATACCCTTTTTGATGTAGTTATCTGCAATCCATATATCCTCTCTGGTGAAATGTCTATTCGTGTCTTTTGCCTATTTTCTTTCTTTTTTTTCCTTAGCTGCACAGTGCAGCATGCAGGATCTTAGTTCCCCAACCAGGGATCAAACCCGTGTCCCCTGCAGTGGAAGCACAGAGTCCTAACCAGTGGACCACCAGGGAATTCCCTCTTTTGTCTATTTTCTAATTGGATGGTTCCCCCCACCCCTTTTTTTTTTAACTATTGAGTGTTGAGAGTTCTTTTTACATGTAAGTCCTTTGTCAGGTTATGTGGTTTGGGAATATTTTCCCAAAGAGTCCGCCTGCCGATGCAGGGGACACGGGTTCGCACCCCGGTCCGGGAAGATCCCACATGCTGCGGAGCAGCTGGGCCCGTGAGCCATGGCCGCTGAGCCTGCACGTCCGGAGCCTGTGCTCCGCAACGGGAGAGGCCACAACACTGAGAGGCCCGCGTACCACAAAAAAAAAAAAAAAAAAAGGTATACAGGTTTGGAAGGAAGACATAAAACTGTCTTTGTTCACAGATGACATGATCATCTATGTGGAAAATCTGAAAGAACTGGCCAAAAAAAAAAGTAGAAACAACCTAAATGTTCATCAACTAATGAATGGGTAAATAAAATGTAGTATATCCATACAATGGAATATTATTCAGCCATAAAAAGGAACGAAGTACTGATATATGCTACAACATGGGTGAACCCTGATAACATTATGTTCAGTGAAAGAAATCAGACACAAAAGATCACATATTGTAATATAATTCCACTTATATGAAATATCCAGAACAGGAAAATCTACAGAGACAGAAAGTAGGTTAGTGGTTACCCTGGATGAAGGGTTTGGGCAGGATGGAAAAAGGCTGCTAAAGGGTATGGGTTTCTTTCCAGAAGTATAAAAATGTTCTAAAATTGTGATCATGGTGAATATACCTTGCAAATATACTAAAAAACTATTTAATTGTATACTTTAAATGGGTGAATTATAAGGTATGTGAATTATGTCTCAATAAAGCCATTACAAAACAAGTAAACAAACGGAAAACATGACTAGGCTTAAAAAAACAAACTAAAAATTCCAATGGCGATTCATTATAACCAGAACCAATCCCAAAATCCTTACCCTGAAGTTTACAAAGTATTACAGGATTTGTACTTTTCACCAGCACCCCCCCCCCCAAATTCTGAGGCACTCTTTTCCCTGACAGCTAGAACCACATTTTTTCATGTCTCCAAATTCACAAGCTTGGTCTCACCAGAGAGCTTCTGTACTAGCTGTGCCCACAGTCCTGTACATGGTTGGCACCTCATCTTTGCATTTTAACCATCACCTTATCAGAAGCCTTCTCTGCCCATCCAATTTAAATAGTCATCCAGTCTCTCTCTATTCCATCTCCTTGCTTTACCTCTCTGCAAAGCACTTATTATAGATTTATTTACTGTCTCCCATGTCCTCTAAAATGTAGGTTCCATCAGAGATTTGTTTGTCTTGTTCACTGCAAAATCCAGAGTATCTACATGGTGAATAAACACTCAAATGTTTGTTAATGAGTCAGTATTTCAGAATCTTACCTAGCAGTCCTTTATTATATTTTAGAATCAAGGCATTCCAATTTAGTTACATGACCCTTAAAAACGTACATTTTTAAAAATAGTGCTTATATGTCTAAAAATATGAGTAGCAAGGAACGTAAAAGAACTACCAGGGCTTCCCTAGTGGTGTGTGGTTGAGAGTCCGCCTGCCGATGCAGGGGACATGGGTTCGTGCCCCAGTCTGGGAAGATCCCACATGCCGCGGAGCGGCTGGGCCCGTGAGCCATGGTCACTGAGCCTGCGCATCCGGAGCCTGTGCTCCGCAACGTGAGAGGCCCGAGTACCGCAAAAAAAAAAGAACTACCAATACGTTAATATTCCTTACATTTAATCACAATGTGCATATATGTTCATATATTTGACACCTATCCATTTATCCATCAATTCAAATATATACTGAGGGTCTACCATGTGCTAGGCATTATGCAAGAACACACACAGAACATGGGTCTGGAGTCAGATCCAACTTTATTGTCAGGTTCCAATCCTTCCAGCTGAGTGACCTTGAAGGTATTTAACCTCCCTGGATCTTTGGGGTTTTTTTTTTAACAAACAAAGTAGTAGGGATAACTAAAGTAAAATTTTATAATTAATTTGTATTTATTATAGATAACCCCAAAGAATCTATAGTATAAAAATATGCAAACATGTAATAATATCATTATATGTGACCCAAAATTTAATTGTGCTTTTAAAATGTCCTAAGTCAAAACCATCTCTACAGAGATGCTCTATGTCTATGGTATTCAGAGCTCTCTCAAGTTAATAGTTGTGTGTGTTTAAGCTATAATCAAAATTGTTTCACAAGCAAAACCCTGGCTTTGCCTGAAGCCTATTTCTGTATGAAAGTAATATAATATGTTTTTTTATTTAGCCAAGTTAAAGATTTGGCTGGACTTTTCAATTTTCTTAAGAGAATCTCAGCCCTGTCATACAAATTTCTGGAGTTACACTTCTTCAGAGGGTGAAAAGTGTCAAGAAGACAAAAAGTAAAGAGACTAGGGGCTGATGCTGGGGATGGTGCAAACAAGTGAAATTTTAAACAGAGTAGAGGAAGTGAAGGGAATAAGGAAGTGAGCCATACAAATATGTGGGAGCAACGGTATTCCAAGAAGGGGAAAGAACAAGTGCAAAGGTCCTGAGGCATGGTTGAGGAATAGAAAGGAGATCAATGTGACTGGAATGGAAGGGGTGAAGCCAGACTAGCAGGAGATCAGAGAGGTGGTGGGGCGGGAGTGCAGATCATGTAGGATCTTATAGGCCTCGGCAAGCATCGCAGCTTTTCCTCTGAGTGAGATGGGAAGTCTATTGGAGGGTTTTACAAAAAGAAATAACTTAATCTGGGTTTAAAAAAAAACTGTTCTGTCTACTGTGTTAAAAATGGGTGTGTGTGCAAAAGCAGAGTTAGGAGGTAATGTAATACCTATCCAAAAAAATGACATTTAAGAAAAACCACCTAATAGACTTGCTATCAATTCTATGTTGCATCCTTAAATTAGGTTAGACTACTAAAAGGCCATACACACAGACACGCACATGTATGCATTTGTATTTATGTATTTATATACCTTCTTAGACACAATCTTATCTCCATTATCTCAATATTATGTCAACAAATTAGAATCATTACAAATAGCTTTATGAAAACTTATTGTGTATTAGTTATGACCTGTTCTTTCCTGCTTTCTTTACATTATTTCTGAAAAGAATAACTTACTTTTTTTGTTGGTAGCCCTCCCTCCCTGCCCTTTTTGTGTTGGACGCCAAGAAGTTTATAGGTAAACTTTACAAATTAAGCATAGCAAATGAGTTGTCCTTTAGAGACAGTATATTTACATTTTTCTCAATTCCAAATTCTTATTTTATCTTTTATTAATCTATTTAGTTACAAGTTGCCTTAAAACAGATGTAATTATAAATGTTTTCATGAAAAAACAATAAAAATTTGTCCTATCACAGTAGAAATAGTTTAGTTCTTTTGTAAATTGCAAAAAGAAGTATAAATTAACTAATAATTCTATCCCACTAGGGAGGGGTTAAAGTTTCCTACCTAAAATCCAGGCTAAAAATGTACTTATCCAGGGCTTCCCTGGTGGCGCGGTGGTTGAGAGTCCGCCTGCCGATGCAGAGGACATGGGTTCGTGCCCTGGTCCGGGAAGATCCCACATGCCGCGGAGCGGCTGGGCCTGTGAGCCATGGCCGCTGAGCCTGCGCGTCCGGAGCCTGTGCTCCGCAACGGGAGAGGCCACAACAGTGAGAGGCCCGCAAAAAAAAAAAAAAAAAAAAAAAGAAGTTTATCCAAGACAAAGAACATACAGGACCGGGCTTCCAGTAGTGTCTAACAGCTGTAATGTAGGAGGGATAGAAAACTTGCATTTCGATTTTTATCATAAGTAATAACAATTTAGGGAAAAAATCTTCCACAGCATTCTGCTATGAATACCACCCCCAACACTGTCTAACATTCTTGGAACACTGTTACACCCAGGTATCCATATGGCTCACGTCCCCATTCATTCACAACTAGCAAATTATATACACACTTCAGTGTCAAATCTATGACTACATTCTCCACCAAGAAAAAACACACTGCAAAGAAACTACTTAGCTAAATCTAAATCAATGGCACCTGGAGAGGAAATTTTATTTTTATATTATTATGCTGCTTAGTTATGAAATACTGATAAAAAGATATTGAAATATTAATGGCCCTTCTGAAAAAGTAATCATGATTTCAGAACAAAATAAGAGTTTTTGTTTTCACTGATGGCATACTACTCCATCTGTTCTTTGATTTTTGTCTCCTCCATCTCCCAAAACTTCTTACAACCCCTCTTCCTTCTTTTTATATGCTCTCCTTGCTAAGTCTTTTAAAATTATCCTTTTCCTGGATCCTCCTATAATACCAATCCCTACCAATTGTTAATGCAATCAACAATTTATTTCAAAGCAGAAAGGGAGTCCCTGCCTCACCATCTCTAGGCTAATTGGTGACCCTCCGCCCAGGGCTAAAAATAGCCACAGCTGCTAATTCATGGTCAAATTATTTTTAGGTTTGCATAAAACCTAAAACACATACACCCAGGTCTAAAGACAGCAGGTTGACTCCAATCAGCAAAAGCAGGTGTTTATTGTCTGAAGAGCAATTAAACACGGTATATATTCACATTACCTTTTCATGTCCCATATTACAGGTTTTTGAGCCTGTTTTCAAAACCACTTGGTTTTCCTCTCCTAGTAAAAATTTTTTCTTCTCAGCCTATGTAGTATAATCAGATTTCTGAAATTATGAATCAATGGCAATAGAATTTTCCTTACATAAAATGACAGATGCACAGCTAAGAGAATGTTGTAAAATCCTATTTTTTCCCACTGACATATAATGAAAGGAGTGATATATTCCTAGGAACTAAAAGAGCTTATTTCCTTAACTGTTAGTCCCACACACAGGGTCAAAGAAGCCGTGTGCTCTGGCTGCTATTATGACAGCTATTTTTAGGCTGGACACTGACAGCACCAGAACAGGCCAGAGACAACATCAAGCTCCTCGGCAAGGCAGAGACCCCAAATTTCGTAACTTTGTGCTTTTGGTAACATAATGAAGTTATTTACTTTATAAATTAGGATGTTAAATTTCTCACATTGGGTTTTATCTTAACAAGGCCTGGATTTCCTCACAGATATGCAACTTCTCTACACCCAAAATACTGTGAGTTTAATTTATGCTCGTCTTCATCGCCCAAAACGGGTCAAAAGTCAAAAGCCTGATACCTACCCTTGCAGAGCTTACATTACAGTGGGGACAGGAACAAACAAGTAAATAAATATGTAATTCCAAATTGTGATAAACCTTAACAAGGTAAACAGGGTAGAGTGATGAAGAATGACGTAAAGGGGAGGGAGGAAGCAATCTTGATAATCAAGGAGGTCTTCTCTATAGAGGTGATGTTTAAGGTAAGTGAGAAGTGAAGTATGAACAGAAACCAATCAAACAAAGTCATTCAGTCAACAAATATTTATTCAGCATCTGTATCTGCCAGGGTCTGTTGTAGGGGATGGTTACATAACCACAAATCAGACAGATGGCATCCCCACCCTCAAAAAGCTGACATTCTAGTGAGGGGAACAACAATGAACACATTTTTTAAATATGGTAAACTTAGATACTAAAAAAATACTATGACAAACATAAACTAAGATAAACATGATAGTGCCTAAAGGACTGGGGTGGCTTTAGTTTGTCATCATGCAGGGCCTCTCTCAGAGGCTAACAATGAACTGAGATTGAATGAGAGAAGGCAGCAACACAAAGATCTGATAAAAAGCATTCCAAGCAGAAGGAACAGGTGAATAACAAGGGCCCACAGATGGGAATATGCTTGGCATGTTCAGGAGAGGAAAAAATGACCACAGTGGCTGGAGCAAAGCTGGTAAGAGATGAGGTCAGAAGGGGCAGTAGCCAGAAACTGGAGTTTTCAAATTCATTTCTGTTGAAATGGGAAGCCTCTGGAATGGAGTGGTACTTCAGAATGCTTAGTCTAGCTACACTTGGGTGGGTTAAGGGGGATCTACAGGGTATGTACAAAGGTCCTAAACTGGAGAAGAGCTTGCCATGTTCATGGAATTGAAAGGAGATCAGCTGTGGGGAGAGACTATATATACAGGGAGCATAAAAGGAGGTCAGAACAGCGGGCAGGGGACCACTCTGTAAACTGTGGAAAGGAGTTTGGATTTGGAATTTCGGCTTTCATTCGAAATGCAAAGGAAAGTCAAAATGGTTATAAATAGGGGAAGGAATGACAACCATGATCATATTTATATTTGAAAAAGGTTACTAAGGCTGTTACCTGGGAAAAGTACTGGAAGAAGGCAAAGGGGAAGTAAGGACCTGTTAGAATATTAAAAGCCTACTGCAATGGTCCAAAGAATAGGTAATGGTGGCTTGATCTAGGGGGTAACAACGGAGACATCAGAATGTGTTTGGATTCTAGACATATTTTAGAGACAGAATCAACAAGACTTGCTAAATTGGATGTTGGGGTTAAGGGAATGGGAAAACTCAAAGACGGCTCCCGTGTATCCGGCACTTTATGTCGGTAAATGTTTAATTTCTCTACAATATGATACTAACTGGTTTCTGGTAACTGTGCTGACGTTAAAATCTGCTGCTGGTACAAGATACAAATGTTGACAGTGGCAAACATTTCTGACCCCCCCGCCAAAAAAAAACCCCAAAAATAACAAAAAAGAAAAAAACCGAAAGAAAAGGCAGACTTAAAGTAACTCACTATGACTGTTTTCCTGGCAGGACCCACTACTCCACGGAAAATGTAGATAGCAAAAGACACTTCGGTAGAAATTTTCTAGAGATCTGGGATTTTAAAAACCATAGCTAGCTGCTTCTCTATCAGCCAAACAAGCTAATTTCAGGCCCACATACATGTGCCTTGGACAGGTGAGACCCTTATGCAACAGTTAAACTAAAAGATTCCTAGAAAGAAATGAGTGAAGACCATTCGAGTAAGAAAAATAAGACAAAGCTTTAGCACAGACTAAAGAAAGTTTCCAAAATTAATATTCAATCACAGAACAATTTTTCATGCTGAAACAAGAACCTGAATATATTCATTCAAACTAAAGAGAGATAAAAATCACTGTGCTTTTTAGTAGCAACTGGAAGCAAAGTACTGAAGTTGAGAATAGCATTTTGAATTTTGGTATCATCATAAGTTAATAGTAATGGGGTTTTTCCTCCTAAAAGCTTTCTTGAATCACTGCAGCATATCCCAGCAGATCTCTTAACCTGGAGCTACATGACTTTTTTTCTCCCTGGAATATTAACATGCATATCAACTCAAGCAAAGAAAACAAAATCAGCTGGCCTAATGCTAACCTCTTGAAAACTATTAATCACAAATTTTAACCAGTCACTCATTCCTAATCTTTACAAGAAAATGGATATTTAAAATTAAAAGCAGGGCTTCCCTGGTGGCGCAGTGGCTAAGAATCTGCCTGCCAGTGCGGGGAACGCGGGTTCGAGCACTGGTCCGGGAAGATCCCACATACTGCGGAGCAACTAAGCCCGTGCACCACAATTACTGAACCTGCGCTCTAGAGCCCGCGAGCCACAGCTACTGAGCCTGCATGCCTAGAGCCCATGCTCCACAACAAGAGAAGCCACCGCAGTGAGAAGCTCGCACACCAGAAAAAAGAGCAGCCCCCGCTCGCCACAACTAGAGAAAGCCCGCGTGCAGCGACGAAGACCCAATGTAGCCAAAAATAAATAAATAAAAATTAATTAAAAAAAAAAAAGCAGGGCTTCCCTGGTGGTGCAGTGGTTGAGAGTCCGCCTGCCAATGCAGGGGACACGGGTTCGTGCCCCGGTCTGGGAAGATCCCACATGCCGCAGAGTGGCTGGGCCCGTGAGCCATGGCCGCTGAGCGTGAGCGTCCGGAGTCTGTGCTCCGCAACGGGAGAGGCCAAAACAGTGAGAGGCCCGCGTACCACCAAAAAAAAAAAAGCAGTCAATTGTATACATGAAAACCTAAACTACATCAAATTTTCCTTCTAAAGTGTTATAAACTCTAAATTATAAATGTTGCCATTTCTCTGCTATACTTGATTTTATAGGTACACTAGAAATCTTTTCTAGATTAATCTTGAAGGCTACACTGGAGGACTTCTTATTTCAAAAGAGCACCTTCTGAGGAAGGCTCTCTTTAAAAACAAGCATTACGTGTTACTCTTTACTTCTGAAAGCTACAGAAACTAAAATGGTAAGAGGAGGGAAAAATGTTTAAAGCCACAGGTCAAGAAACAGAAGGGAGAGTCTGTGGAGGACAGAGTGTAGGAGGAGGAACAGGACATATTCAGTAGGGCAAAGGTTTTATATACTGTATAAAGAAAAATATGTCTTAAAAATATTGTTTTGTATGCTCCTGTTTCTGTTATATACACACACATATACATGTATATTGAGTCACAGAGTCACAATGTAAAATGTATCTTACCTACTGTCAAAAAAGTTTGAGAATTATTGGCTTAAATAATAATTGTATCCCCTATACAGAGGGGATACAGTTAAGAAGAGAGCCAATCAGTCTGGCAAGGCCTAGGAGGGCGCTTGAAACACAAATGTTATGTAGGGACAAGGTCGGAATAAGACGTGAGGGGCTGGTTGAAATTCAGAATAAGTAATTGACATCCTTTCCCTTGAGATCACTTTAATTATAATGAAATAGAATATGAGGCATTTTTCATTTGCTGGGTTATTTCCCAGTTAAAGAAAAGAAAAAATCAATGATCATCAAGTGGGTTGTGCTTCAAAGAGAATCATTAAATTTAGGAAATGCTTTAAAATGTCTAGATTTTATTTAAATTTGTATTAAATTTTAAAGATGTTATGAAGATTGTACTTCTAATTACATGGTCAGGTAATGAAGACATTCTGGTTAGACATACTGGACTTCTAATTATACCTAACTTTTTGAAACTGTCTTTTGGATTCTGGGACATTGTTCTCTCCTAATTCTCCTTTCTAACTCTCCAACTATGGGTTTGCAACTTCCTTTGCTAACTTGTTCCTCTGCTCAAAAATGTTACCATTCTTAGGGTTCTAGCCTCAACATGGGAGATCCCCAAATAATAATACCTACGATTTCTTGAACATTAATTATGCACTGGAGACTGCTCTAAGTGCCTTACGTGTATCACTAATCCTCATAACCACTCTACGATATGTCCAATTACAGTAAAGCCAAAGATTAACATGAATTCATATTTAACACAACTGTTGACTGGCAATGAAGAAAGAAAAACGATAGTTACTGAAAAGAGCAGCAAAATCAATTGACAAACTACTATTTATAGGAGGCAGTATAGCAATTAAGAATGTCACTCTCAACCCTACATTCTGAGCATGTAATGCATCCCAGCTCTGCTATTTACGTGCTGTATGACCTTGGTTAAATTATTTCAAAATGCCTCCATTTCATTATCTATAAAATAGGAATAACCCAAGAGAAAAGAAAGCATTTGCCTATACAAAGATCTGTAGCAGCTTTACGGTGAATAAACAAGTTGTGATTTATCTTAACAATGGAAAACTACTTAGCAATAAAAAGTAATGAACTTATTGATACACATAAAATCATTGATAGTTTTCAAAATAACTACGCTGAGTAAAGAAGCCAGACCCCTCCCCTCAAAAAAGACAAAGAAAAATAACACATTACATGACTGCATTTGTATACAGTACTAGAAAATGGAAACAGGTCTATAGTGACAGAAAGCAGAAAGGTGGTTGCCTGGGGACTGGGGATAGGAAGGCAAGATTACAAAGAGGCTTAAGGAAACTTCTGAGGTGATGAATATGTTCATTATCTTGACTGTGGTGATGGTTTCACAGATTTATATATATGTCAAAGCTTACCAATCTGTATACTTTAAATATGTGTAGTTTATCGTGTGCCAGTTATACCTCAATAAGGCTGTTCAGGAAAATTTTTTTAAAAAAGGAATAATATATCTCTCACAGGGTCATTGTGATCACTTAATATTCACTGAAAAATGCTGCTATTATAATTTTAAAGTCTATGATTCATACCTGAATACAAATTTAAAGAATTTTATTGTGCTTCTACGGGGCAAATCCTATACAAACTAATGAAAATAATAATGCCTATAAAAAGTTATAAACACATTAAGTACATTTTTAGCTTAAAGACTCGCCAAACAACAAAAAGATTATATTAATTTTTTTATAGTGTTTCTGAGCAAAGTATTGTGCTAAAGGCATTACCTAGATTATTTCATGTAATCCTTATAACAATCTTTTGAGATAGGTGATATTATCTCCATTTTACATATGAAGATATAAAGGCCTCACAGTGATATGTAACTTACCCAAGTTCATACTGTAAGTAGAAAAGGTAAAACACTCAAGCCAGATCTCACGGACTCCGAAGTCCATGGCAACAATTTTTTTTTACATCACTGAAAGAAGGTCACCTGACTACTGGCTTAGAATGGGAAGTTTCCTAGAATTTAAACAGTTGACAAGGAAGGATTTCACTGCCTAACCTTCAGGAAGTTAACATTCTACTACATAAAGTGAATAAATTAGCATTACTTACCATATCTGTAGCTTGATCTTCTTTCCTTGCAATTCAACTGTTTTGATCTTAAAGTCTATTCCTACAACATAGAAAAAAAAAGGTAAATTGTATCTATGGCTCTGAACATGGCTATACTAAAATTAATTGGTGTAAAAACATACTTTCAAAATTTGTTTGTTTGGTTCTGGAAATTTACTATGTATGCAATTCTGAGCAAAAGTGTCCAACTGTAAACCTGTGTGATATAAGATCCAAGACAGTAGAAGAAATAGTTATATACAGAGATTTTACAATTAGGAAATTAAAAAAATATTTTTTAATATCTAATATTTTAATGCAAAAGAATAAAAAGATGTTTCCTATTAGCAAAAGACATACCCTTCACTAGCTTCCAGAAAAGAATACTACCAGGGATAAAGAGGGTCATTTCATAATGATGAACAGGTCAATGAATTTAGAAAGTGTAAAAGTACTAGATGTTTATGCATCTAGTAACACAGTGTGTCACAGTACATGAAGCAAAAGTATTATAGGTTCCCCAGGATCTGTCTGCTCTTTAACTAACTAAAATCTTCAATTTGGCCCTTTCAGTTTGTTTCCCATACCCAATTAAAATAAAAAAAGAGGGCCATTTGTCTGACACTTACAAACCTCAGACTATGTCTACAGCCCATATTTTTGTTTCTCTAGGAATTACTGAGAAAATCGTCCTAAAATGATCTGGTTGTCAAGAACAACTCTGAACAGGACTGAACAATCCCAGTTAGGCATAGAATTTGTTAATTAATCTTAATGACAAACCTGACAACCAATACTATTTCAGAAAACTTTCCTGAATAGAAGTGAAATTAGGACAGTCTGAAAGCTCTAAACCCTTTGTGATGGAAACCAGGTAACACTGGAAAACTTCCAAGAATTTAGACTGTTTTAAGCCATCCACCTAACTGTTCAAGACAGAAACCTCATCCTAGACTCCATGATTTTCCCTCTCCATCTCATGTTGTCTATCCTCAAAATAATTAGCAGCAGTTGAAGCAGTTCTTCATTCTTTTCTGCACAAAAACTCTGCTAGTGTTCCTACCTCTCCGGCCACTCATCAATCTTCATTACTGGTTTCTCCTCACCTAACTTTTCTAAAAATTGGAGTGAACGTCTTTTCCCTGATTTTATGGCTTTAAATTCCATGTACACAGTGGCAACTCTCAAATTTTATATCATAGCCCAGACTGCTCCCCTTAACTCCAAACTTAAGATACCCAACTGCTTACTGGCTATCTCCAAATCTCATCTTTCACAAAGACTAAAAAGCAAAAGTCCCTAAAATAGTCCATAAGGTCTTACACATTCTGCCCACCTCCCCCCTGTTCACTCTGACCTCAGCATTTTCTATATCATCTTTTTAAAAAAAATATTTACTTATTTATTTATTTTTTAAATTTTGGCTGCACTGGGCCTTCACTGAGGCATGCGAGATCTTTAGTTGCAGCATGTGGGCTCCTCAGTTGTGGCAGGCGGCATGCATGCAAGATCTAGTTACCCGACCAGGGATCAAACCTGGGCTCCCTGCATTGGGAGCATGGAGTCTTACCCACTGGACAACCAGGGGAGTCCCAGCATCTTCTATATCATCTTACTCTGATCTCGCTAACGGTACTGGCTTCCACAAGTTGTTCCACACACAGGTCAGGCAGATTCCCACCTCAAGGTCTCTGTATATACTGTTCTCCCATCCTGGAATACTTTCTTCTCCATCAGAGCTCCTTCCCCTAGCTAACATATCCTAAGCTGCAACTTTTCCTCATGTCCCTTACCCCATGTCCATTATCTGTTAATACTCCCTTAACCCTATTCCTTACTTTTTAATCTTTAACATTCCTTAAATATACTGTATATATTTACTTTTTCTTTTTCTTTTTCTGCCTCCCTTTGCCAAATATAAGATCCAGCAAGGGTAGGGATTTTTATCTGTTCAATTCTATTAAATTCCCAGCACCTAGAGCTATGCCTGACATATAAGCAGGCATTCAAGAAATCACTGTTGAATAAACAGATAAATGACATTTTCTAGAGAAAATAAAAGGGTCCCTGAGAAAAGACACAGATGCTTCACCTTTAGGGTGAAACTCACCACTTGACAAGCTCTACACTTGCCTGCTTAGCTTCCAGTCAGCTTTTTAGAGTTTCAGGCAAAAGCATGAAGGACAAAGTTCCAACGAGATATCAAAATAAAAAAGCAAAAACAAACAAAAAAGGAAACCTGGAGGAAACAGGGGCAATACAGAGGAAAAGATATAGTTCTTTTTATCTTCTCAGAACAAGATGGGGGGGTGGGGGGAAGAAACAGTAATCTGAACTAGAAAACTCCTGGAAATTAAAAAGGCAGAAATAATATACTCAACAGAAAGGCTGTAAGGGAAAATTAAGATCTCTCAAAAAATACAACAAAATGACAAAGAATGGAATGTATGTGAGATATGATAAGTCAAAAGATCATACCAGGAGATCTGACATCTAACTCATAAGTTCAAGAAAGAACAGAGAAAATGACACACAGAAAATAGTAATCTAAAAATTATGCAAGAAAACTTAACAGAATCAAAGGAATCTATTTTAGACTGAAAGACTCACCTAGTGCCTAGCATAATGAATAAAATAAGATCTATACCGAATTATATCATCATGAAATTTCAGGGCTGAAGATAAATTTCAGGAATAAAGATAATATTATAAAAGCTTGCAGAGAAACAAACCAGGCCATATTAAACAATCAAGAATAACAACTCTGAACTACTCAACGGCAACACTAGAATCCAGGATACAAAAAGGTAAATAAAAGGTATTCTCGGGGGCTTCCCTGGTGGCACAGTGGTTGAGAGTCCGCCTGCCGATGCAGGGGACACAGGTTCGTGCCCCGGTCCGGGAAGATCCCACATGCCGCGGAGCGGCTAGGCCCGTGAGCCATGGCCATGGAGCCTGCGCGTCCGGAGCCCGTGCTCCGCGACAGGAGAGGCCACAATAGTGAGAGGCCCACGTACTGCAAAAAAAGAAAAAGAAAAAAAAAAGTATTCTCGGGCTTCCCTGGTGGCGCAGTGGTTAAGAATCCGCCTGCCAACGCAGGGGACATGGGTTCGAGCCCTGGTCCGGGAAGACCCCACATGCCATGGAGCAACTAAGCCCGTGCGCCACAACTACTGAGCCCGCACGCCTAGAGCCAGTGCTCCACAACGAGAGAAGCCACTGCAATGAGAAGCCCGTGAACTGCAACAAAGAGTAGCCCCTGCTCACTGCAACTAGAGAAAGCCTGCACGCAGCAACGAAGACCCAATGCAGCCAAAAATAAATTAATTAAAAAAAAAAGTATTCCCAACCTATATCCAGCCAAAATCAAATAAGAGTAAAAAAAAGGCATTTCTAAAGATGAAAGATCTCAAAATATTTAGCTCTCGTGCATCTTTTCTAAGACAGCTACTAGGAGAGACTGCTTTACCAAGAATAGGAAGAAAAAGAATCCAGCAAAGAGAGTGATATAGGGAATTCCCTGGTGGTCCAGTGGTTAGGACTTGGTGGTTTCACTGCCGTAGCCTAGGTTCAATCCCTGGTCGGGAAACTAAGATCCCGCAAGCCATGCAGCACACTCCTCCACCCCCCAAAAAAGAGTGATGTAAAGGGCAGTTCAAACTGGCCTAGAGAAGCAACCAGTTCAGGAGAGAATGAGGAAAGAAAACAACAGGACAGAATAAAATGCTAAAATGCAGAGAAAGTGCCAAGAGGTATGCCTCCTAAGAGAAGGAGGGGATGAAATGGTATTAATAGAATTTAAATGAAAAGAAGAGTTCAGAAGGTCTGGCAATTCTGTTGTAGAGTTTGGGATAAAGTATGAATAGTGCCTTGAAATCTAAGCATATGTAACAATGAAGGGACTGTAAACTCAGTAAAAACAGAAAACTGTCCAAGAAAGGAAATGCAATTATAGTACACTACTTGGTTTAGCAGTTAACAAAACGTGTTATAACTATTTGAGAAGATGAAGGGAGAGGAACCAAGAATGCCTCATGGTATTAAGAGTATTCCAATTCTCATCTTCCGTAACAACAAGAGGAAATTTCTCAAATTAGTCTTTTTAAAAGTTAAATACATATGACTAGGGAATATGGGGTTGAATATCAGAAGTAAAGGCCAAAAAATGTTTGGGAAAGGTAACACACAAGTGAGCATGGGGCAAGGATTTATTGTTGCTGCTGCTGTTGTCATAGGCCTTAAAGTACTAACTTCTAAAACTCTGTAGTTATTACATTAATAGAAACAAAAATTAGGTTAATAGAGGAGGAGGTATGTTTACAAATGTTCTCTCCACTACACAAACACTCCGACTTGATCACCTAACTTCTAGCATGGCCCCAAGCCACCCCTACAGTCTCATTCCTTCCAGCCTTTTTTCTATAGTCACTCTCAAAAACAACTTTTACAACTGTGCACTTTTCCCAAGTAAATACCTTAGTCACTCCAGCACGCACTTTCCACACCCCCAAACATAGGTTGGAAAAACCTATATTTAAGATAGAGTAGAAAAGTTGTTTTTTGTTTTTTTTTTAATACCCGTTGCGGAGCACAGGCTCCGTACGTGCAGGCTCAGCGGCCATGGCTCACGGGCCCAGCCGCTCCGCGGCATGTGGGATCTTCCCGGACCGGGGCATGAACCCGTGTCCCCTGCATCGGCAGGTGGACTCTCAACCACTGCGCCATCAGGGAAACCCTAGAAAACTTTTTGATACAAGTTAAAGATTAGGGCAAAATCAATAACTCAGCTGCCAAGAGAAGCTAGGAAAACCTATCACCCTTTAAGAGTCTGCCAGGAAGAATCAGATTCTCCTGCAACACTATCATTTGTTAAATTACCACAGACTAGAGCAAAATCATAGGGTTTGATCCAACCAGCGATTCTTTTCCAGCTTTTGCTTACGTAAAAATATACTAGAGGAAATCCCCACTTTTTACAGATTCCTGGGACCCAGTTCAAACAAGTATTTCAATTTACCACAGTCTAATTCGTTTATCAATTTTCAGTTGCTCAGGAAAGTGAGAAACAATATCAGGCAAAACATTTGCCTTAATGATGTTGCACCATCCAGTGGCAAGAAAAGTAACTGCAACTTCTAGTCATTATAAATATCAGTTTTCCAAAACTTGGCTTCTGATGACACATCAATAGTAATTAATGCAGGCAGAAACAACCTATATAATAAACTCCAGATAACCGAAGTTCAACAACGTATAGCTAAATGATCTATATCTGTGGTTTTTAACAGGTGAAAATCAAGTGTTTTCACCACACCAGGAGAGGAAATAGGAATCGCATACCTACAATCCTTTGAATGTAGCTTAGTCTGAAATTTAAAAGACCTAGTCCTAGCTCTGTCATTAACAGCACAAATTTTGAAAAGGCCATTTTCCATAATGGACATCTCCATATGGATGTGAAAATGGAGAATGCAAAAAAGTTCCCTCTAAAGATCCTTTCATTTAATAGTAATAGCTTAGTAAACACTTTGAGAATTTACAATGTGCCAGGTACTGTTTTAAGCCCTTTGCACAGATAACTCATTAAGTCATCAGAACAATCCTAGTCCATACTATTATTTCTATTCTACAAATGATGAGTGAAATAAAAACCAATAGCAGCAGCAAAAGAAAAATCAATTAACACTAATATTCACTGGATAATTAAATATTGTAAGCATTTCACATATACTATCTCATTTAATATTAACAAAAATCCTCTGAGAAAGTACTAATATGCCTATTTTATTTTACTTTGGCCGTGCCACACAGCTTGCAGGATCTTAGTCAGATCAAGGATCACACCCAGGCCCCGGCAATGAGAGTGCCAAGGCCTAACCACTGGATCGCCAGGGAATTCCCCTAATATGCCTATTTTATAGAAGACAAAATATACAGTAATTTACTTAAGGTCACAGAATTAATAGGCGGCAAAAACCAGGACTCAATTTCATGTCTGTTTGATTGCAGACCATACATGCTCTTAGCCTATTTTCTACTGAGGTAAAATTCACATAAAATTTACCATTTTAAAGTGAACAATTCAGTATATTCGCAATATTGTACAACCAGCACCTCTATCCAGTTCCAAAACATTTTCATCATCTCAAAAGGAAACTCCATACCCATTAGTCAGTGGCTTTCCATTTCCCCTCCCACCACTCCCCTGGAAACCACCAGTCTGCATTCTGTCTCTATAGATTTACCTATTTTGGATATTTCATATAAATGAAAGCATGTAACATGTGACCTTTTGTGTCTGGCTTCTTTCACCTAGCATAATGTTTTCAAGGTCCATCCACGTTGTAGCATGTATCGGTCAGTACCTCATTCCATTTTATGACTGAATAATATTCCATCATATGTATATACACCATTATCTGCTTATCCACTCATCTGTTGACGGACATTTCGGCTGTTTTCACCTTTTGGCCTTGGTAAAGTGTTGCTATGAATATGCATGTATATGTGTTTATATGAGTACCTGTTTTTAATTCTTTGGGGTATATACAAGAAGTGGAATTGCTGGGTCATATGGTAATTTTGTTTAACTTTTTGAGGAACCACTGTTTTCCACAGCAGCTGCACCATTTACATTTCCACTAGCAATGTATGAGGGTTCAATTTTTCTACACATCCTAACCAATGCTTATTATTTTCCTTTTTATAAGTCATTCTAGGGGGTGCATATGAAGTGGTGCCTCACTGTAGTTTTGATTCGCATTTCCCTAATGACTACTGATACTAAACATCAGTTCATGTGCTTGTTGACCATTTGTATACCTTCTCTGGAGAAATGTCTATTCAAGTCCTTTGCCCTTTTTTTTTTTTTTTTTTTTTTTTGCGGTATGCGGGCCTCTCTCTGTTGTGGCCTCTCCCATTGCGGAGCACAGGCTCCGGACGCGCAGGCTCAGCAGCCATGGCCCACGGGCCCAGCCGCTTCGCGGCATGTGGGATCTTCCCAGACCGGGGCACAAACCCGTGTCCCCTGCATTGGCAGGTGGACTCTCAACCACTGCGCCACCAGGGAAGCCCCCTTTGCCCATTTTTAAATCAAGTTATCTTTTTGTTGTTGAGTTGTAAGAGTTCTTTATATCTTCTGGAAAACAGAGTCATATCACAAATATGGTTTGCAAATATTTCCTCCATTCTATAGGCTGTCTTCACTTTCTTAATTACCTTTGATGCATCAAAGTTTTTAATTTTGATGAAGTCCAATTAAATGACCTGTTTTTTTCTTTTGCTGCATGCCATTAACTACTGATTTTAATTTTTGAAATGTATGAGACAGGATAAGTTCCTGGGAACTGAGAAATTACTGACAAAACCAAAGCTAACTTCAACTCTTCCAACTACATCCTAAGATGTAATAAAGAGATAACACAAGCATTTCTAGTGCAATGTAATATATATGTCTATATATGTATTATCTACAAGCTATTTCACATTATAGTAATGTGTGTTACAGAAGAATAAACCACACTTACTATATACTTGACACTAAATGAAGCAGACAAAATCCTCTGTTGACGGGATTTACATTCCAGGGAGAGAAGACAAAAAAAAATAAAGTACGTGAGGAGAGTGTTTCAGGCAGAGGAAACAATAAGTGCGTAGGGTCTGAGGTAGAAATATGCTTGGCATGTTCAGGAAAGATAAGTAGGAGTTTGGGTACAGTGATAACGAGTCTTCTGATCCATGAACATGGTAGATGAACATGGTTCATCATCCATGAACATGAACATGATCTCTGTTTATTTGGGTCTTCTTTAAGTTCTCTCAACAGTATTTTGTAGTTTTCAGTGCCTAGGTCTTGCACATATTTTGTTAAATTTATCCCTACTTCATTTTGTGGATAATACCGTAAATGGTAATTTCAAGTTTTATTTTCCAATTTTTTTTTTTTTTGCTAAATATAGAATACAATTTATTTTTGTATTGACCTTGTATCCTGCAACCTTGCTACATTCACTTATTAATTACAGTTGCTCTTTTTTTTGGGGGGGGGGTGATGGTGGCTTAGAATTTCAATGTATATAATCAGGTAGTCTGTATAAAGGCACTTCCATATCATCTTCCTTTTCAACCTCTATGACTTGCTTCTTTCCCTTGCCTTATTGTACTAGTTAGGACCTCTAATACATTGTTGTTTTGTACTTGATCCTCAAAAGAGAAAGCTTAGACTGAAAGTTTCACCATTAAAGTATTGTGTTAACTGTACATCATTTAGTTGGTTGAGGAAATGTCCTGTTCCTAGTTTGGTGAGGTATCATGATGCAAAATGAGGTTGCATTTTGTCAAAGGGTTTTCTATACGTATTAAAGATGTTCATGATTTTTCTTCTTTATTCCAGTAAGGTGGATAATTAAAATTGATTTTGAATGTGAAGTCAACATTGGATTCCTGAAATAAATCTCACTTGGTTGTGACATATTATTCATTTTATAAGTTCCTGGAATTGATTTGCAAGTTAGATAAGAGTTCTTATATACATGTTCATGAAAGACATGTCAATGATCATTTGGAATAGGTCTTATCTTTATATGGTTTTAGTATCCAAGATAAAGCTGGTCCCATAAATGATTTGGAAGTGTGCCCTCCTCCTATATTTATTGAAGTAGTTTAAGATTGGTATTTTCCCCCTTAAACATTAGATAAAATGCATCAGTGGTGGCACAGTGGTTGAGAGTCTGCCTGCCGATGCAGGGGACACGGGTTCGTGCCCCGGTCCGGGAAGATCCCACATGCCGTGGAGCGGCTGGGCCCGTGAGCCATGGCCGCTGAGCCTGCGCGTCCGGAGCCTGTGCTCCGCAACGGGAGAGGCCCACGTACCGCAAAAAAAAAAAAAAAAAAAAAAAAAAATGCACCAGTGAAGCCACCTGGGCCTTGAGGCTTCTTTCAGAGAATTTTAAACTAAGATTCAGTTTCTTTTTATTTCTTTACTATTTTAAGTTTTTTTTAATTTTTTGGCCACACTGCACAGTATGTGGGTTCTTAGTTCCTGGACCAGAGATCAAACCCGTGTCCCCTGCAGTGAAAGCGCTGAGTCTTAACCACTGGACCGCCAGGTAAGTCCCTCAATTTCTTTAATATATGTCTACTTAATCAATTACTAAAGAGGAATGTTGAAACATCCAGCTATGTAATTGTACATTGTCTATTTCTCCTTCCAATTCTGTCAGGTTTTGCTTCAGGTATTTTGAAACTATTAGGTATATAAATATGATAAATTGACAACTTTATTGTTCTGAAAAGTCTGTATTACTGTAAAGTCTGTATTTATCCCTCACTCTGAAATCTATTTTGTGAAATATTAATAGTCATTTGAGCTTTTTTATGATTAATAGCTTATTAGATATCCCTAATTTTTTTTAAGTGGTTGCACTAGCATTTATAATATACATTTTTAACTTAGGACAGTCTACCTTCAAACAGTATTATACCACTTCTGGTATTAATATAAGACACTTATAGCAGTATACTTCCATTTTCTCCTATTACTGGGCTATTTAAAAAATCTTTTTTCTTCTACATGTTACACTTCTACGTTTTCTAAATATTATGAATCCTATAAAACATAGAAATCTTTGCTTTAAATAGTCAATTGTCTTTGAAATAAACTAAAATGAGAAAAAAGTGTTTTATATTTCCCCACATATTTACCATTTCTTAATCTCTTCATTCCTTTGTGCAGATCTGAGTTTCCATCTGGCATGATTTTCTTCAGCCTGAAAACTTCCTTTAACATTTGTAATAGTGCAAGACTGCCGGCAAGAAATTCTCTCAGCTTTTGTATGGAAAATGTCTTTATTTTGACTTCATTTTTGAAAGATATTTTTGTTAGGATTAAATTCTAACTTGATAAGTTTTTTCCTTTCGGAACTTTCAATATGTAATTTCACTGTCTTCTGGCTTGCATTGTTTCTTTCTCCAACTCCCCAATGTGGGGAGAACTGTAGATTTAAGAAATTTTTTATTTTGAAATTATTTTACAAAAAAGTTGCAAAAAATAGCTCAGAGTTCACATATACCTTTCAGCTAAGCTTCTCCTAATGTTAACACTTACATAACCATAGTACATTTATCAGAAATAAGAAAGTAACACTGGTACAATGCAAACTACAGAACTAATCCACCAGTTTTTGTTTTTTGTTTTTTTTTTACTAATGTCACTGTATTCCAGAATCCAATCCAGATTCCCACTTTGTATTTAGCTGTCATACGTCTCTAGTCTCCTCCAATCTGTGACAGTTACTCAGTCTTTTCTTGTCTTTCATGACCTTGATACTTTCGAAGAATACTGGTCAGGTATTTTGTAGAATTCTCCCTCAATTTGGGTTTGTCTGCTGCCTTCTCATAATTAGAGTAAGATTTTGCATTTTTTGATAAGAATACCACAAAACACCACAGATGTAATGTTTTGCCTTTCTTGGTTCATTATACCAAGTATATATTGTGGATGTCTTCTTTCTATGATATTAACCTTAATAACTTAGTTAAGGTGGTATCTACAGAGCTTCTCTCCGCTGTAAATTTGCTGTTTTTCCCTTTGTAATCAATAATTTCTAAGAGAAAATACCTTGAGACTATGCAAATGTTTCTCATCGTACCTTCACCCAGTGGTTTTACCTTCCATCACTGGACTGCCCGTGACAACTATTACTGCAGTATTTGCGTAACGGTGATTTTGTTTCAGTCACGGTTTTACACTTATTAATTGGAATTCTTCATTTATGATTTGTCCCTTCTACCCACCAACCTATCTGTTTGTTTTATACATACCAATATGGACTAATGGCTATTTTATTCTATTGGTAGTAATGCAATATTATAATTATTTCATTACAGCTTTGGACATTAGAAGCTCTTTCAGGTTGGTTCTTACATACTTTTTTTTTAATTAATTAATTTTTGGCTGTGTTGGGTCTTCGTTGCTGCACGCAGGCTTGCTCTAGTTGCAGCGAGTGGGGGCTACTCCTCATTGCGGTGTGCGGGCTTCTCATTGCGGTGGCTTCTCTTGTTGTGGAGCACGGCTCTAGGCACGTGGACTTCAGTAGTTGTGGCCCACGGGCTCAATAGTTCTGGCTCAAGGGCTCTAGAGCGCAGGCTCAATAGTTGTGGCGCACGGGCTCTAGAGCACAGGCTCAGTAGCTGTGGCGCACAGGCTTAGCTGCTCCGCTGCATGTGGGATCGTCCCAGACCAGGGCTCGAACCTGTGTCCCCTGCATTGGCAGGCAGATTCTTAACCACTGAACCACCAGGGAAGCCCGGTTCTTACATACTTTTGACATATCCCATCCTTTTCTGAGCACTTCTTCATTTTCTGGCACCAAAGATGCTCCCATATATCCCAGTTCTGGAAGCAGTCAGTTCTTTTTAAGAGTCCTGGTTCCTTTTGTTGAAAAACTGAATGTAGAGTCCAAGATCTGGGCACTAGGCATGCTCACTGCTTCTTCTAGGCATTCCCAGAGGACAGAGTGAGAAAATATATTTATGTACACTAATCCATGCATATACACACACCTGTATTTCCACAACCACCTGCATGTATAATATATAAAACCATGAGTTCATACTGATAATTCTGATTCCAATTCAACATCACAGAGTTCCTTCTAGTCTTCTTCCTTTCCTTAACCTCTTTAATAGTAGAAACCTGGCTCTCATTATCTAAAATATATTTACTTATGTGTTCATTCCTAGTATATAGTTTCCAACTTGCTAACCCATACCACCCTTGTGAGAAATCAGAATCACCAAAATGCATGTTTACAGTCCTTTTTACCTTTAGTCTTACAATAGCTAATCAAATACTGTTTTCTAAAGGTATTTTGATTATTCTTTTCTTCTTCCTCAGTGTGGTTATTTGCTCATTTGTTGGCTCATATTGTTTCATAAAAAGTCAACAGCTGTTCTTATCTTTGTCCCTCTGTATATGTAATGTGGTCTTTTTTCCCTCTGGTTTCTCTAAGATTTCTCCTTGTAACTGGTTTTTGGCCACTGGGTTAGCACGTGTCTCAGTGTGATTTTCTCTATGTTCATCCTACCTAGGTTCATAAAGTCTATGGGATTACAGTTCTCGTCATTACTTGGAAAATTTTCAGCCATTATTTCTTCAAATACTTCTTCTGCAACCACAGGACTCCCACCTGCCGTCCTAGAGTCCAAATGCACATGCATGAGACTGCTTGATAATGTCCCACACATCACTGAGGCTCTCTCCTTTTTTTCCCCAGACTTTTCCCCCCAGTGTTTCATTTTGCACAGTTTCTATTACCTTACACTGATCTTTTCTTCTGCAGTGTCTTTTCTTCTTTTAATCTGCTGTTAAGCCCATCAGCTGAATTTTTCATTTCAGATATTGTATTTTTCAGTTCTAGGAGTTCTAATAGGTCTTTTTTACATCTTACATTTCTCTCACGTTCATGCTTCCTTTAAATGCTTCCATGGGTTTCTTACATGTTGAGTTTTTGTTCAGGTGGGCAGCTAAATTAGTTGAGAATCAGCTTAATCCTTTTGAGGCCTATTTTTCAGCACAGTTTTAAGGTGGGACTTGAGTAGCCCCTTTTCTAAAGTTACTTTGGCCCTACTCCTAAGGAGTACCGTATCTGGGGACTCTCCCAAATGGTTCTGATATTCCACAAGGTCTCTCCATTCTGGCTGGTCAAAACTAGAAATACCTCACAACCCAACGTTAAGTCCCAATACTTCTACCAAGTCTCTGGTAGTTGTTCTTCCTCTAATAGTTAGTTGTTCTTTGCCCAGCCTATGGAGCTCCACCCAGCTTAGTATCCAGCCAAAGAGTCAAAGGAGCTCCTCTGCAGATTTCTGGATTTCACTGTCTGTGTAACCCCATCTTCTATGGTAATCACCCCTGCAAATTCCAGCCTCTCAAGTCTATTCTCTGACTTGTATCTCCTTGGCCCAACAAGACTGCCTCACCCTGCTTAGATTCTAATTAACTTAGATTCTAACTGGAATCTAGTTTCAGAAAGAAAGCCTGTGAGATTCGCAGGGCTGAATTTTATTTTCCTTCTCTCAGGGAATGCAGTCCTGCCCTGCCTGTTGTATGTGTTTTGTCCAAGTTCCTCCTTATTTATGGCCAGAGGGCTAATCTGGTACCAGTAAATTACTCTGTAATGTCCAGAAGTAAAAGTTCTCAACAGCTTTATTGTCTTTTAAAGGTTTAAGCAATCCTTAATCTTTCCTGGGATATGTTCCAAATCATTTGAGAACCTAATGAAAATCATGGATCCTTTGCACATGCCCTCACACCAATGTGCATACATACAAAATTTGTAAGTAGAATTTCAGGGAGTTCATAGCCTCTGCCCCAGTCCCCCCACCTTCTATTGTTCCAGAGGGCTGTAACTTATAGTATTGGTACACTACATTATCATTCTTTCCAGGTTTTAGGGCCAATTTTTATTTACTGAAAACTTGCTAAGTGTGAAATTAAAGTATTTGAGCCAAGGAAGTTTTTTTTTTAAATCAAATGAGACGCTTTTTTTTTAAGTTTATTACGAAGTTCAGAAACAATCCAGCTATTATTCTTTCTCCACCTGTGACAGATAATATTTCTCACGTATCTTCATGATGATATACTGGCAGTCTGACACTACAGAGTGAAGAAACAAAGCCAAAGTCATCTGGACTTTGTACCCGATTTCGTAATTAGCTTTTTTCATTATATAATTATTAAAAGGTGAATTATTTTCTTTTACTATCCCAAATCTAGCCACCAGCAAGAGCAACACTGATACTGAATTATAAATATATATATTTCATATACATACTTACTCACCATTCTTCTCTAACCGCTGTTAAAAGCTGGCATTCTTCTAGGATACAAGTCCTTAGAGTACATGCCAGCTCTGTCAGGCCAGATGTATGTGAATAAATCACCTCAGAAGTCACCCTAGTCCTATGTGCTCACAATAAACACCTGTTGATTTAAGTAATGGAAGAAAGTTGAGAGGGTAGAGACAGAAGGGTGAATTGGAAAGGACAGTACTTTGGGGTACTTAATATCTAATTAACAAAAATCAATTGACCAGAATATTAAGGGTTTATTTCTGAACTCTCCACTCTAGTCCACTGATCTGTATGTCTGTCTTTACACTAGTACCACACTGCCTTGATTACTGTAGCTTTGCTTTAAGTTTTGAAATCAGGTAGTGTGTCTTCCAACTTTGTACTTCTTTTCAAGGTAATTTTGGCTATTTCCACATGACTCTTAGGGGCCACCTGTCAACTTCTGCAAACAAGCTAGCTAGGATTTTGATAGGAATTGCACTGACTGTGTAGGTCAATTTGGGTAGTACTGCCATCTTAATATTGTCTTCCAGTCCATGAGCAGTGGGGTAATCTTTCCATTTACTTAGATCTTCTTTAAGCTCTTTCAACAGTGTTTTCAGTGTGCAAGTGTTGCAGTTCTTTTGTCAAATTTATTCCTAAATACTGGTTTCTTTTGATGTCACTGTAAATGGAATTATTGTCTTAAATTCATTTTTGGATGTTTCACTGCCAGTGTATATAAATACATTTCATTTCTGCATATTGCTCTTATATCTCATTCACAGACTTTTAAAAACCAAAGTAGCTAAAGTATCTGTACATTATATTACCTTAAAATTACATTACAAATGCCAACAAAAGTCATTCTAACAAAAAATAATTTCATCCAAGTAAACCAAAGAAGCTGACATCACACGGTAATATATAATAAAGCCCAAGAACTGCTGTATCTGTAAGTCAGGATGAAGAAAGTCTTATTTGTTATGCACTAATTTTAGAGACACTCCTCTAATTCATAAAGTCATTAGGATTCTCACAAGTAATATAGTTGGAAAAGACAGCTGGGAAATCTGACAAATTCCACATCAGTTAATAGACAGTAATATAAAAGCAAGAGAAGCAATACCACAAAAACAGAAAATTAACATGTTTCTCTATGCACAAAAGATGTGATGCCTTTTCTCGACCTGCCAGAGTAAGTTTTCCTATTTGAAAATTTAAAGTTTCCTTTAATATCTATATTTGTAATACCCATGTGGGTATTACAAATGTATTACCCATTTGTAATACCCAAATTTAATTTAAATTTAATTTAAAATTAAAAAAATTTTAAATATTTACTTAGAATTTCCATTTTACCACCTACCAAATTTGGTAAAAATGAAAAAAATATAACCAATTCACACGTACCTCTCACACAATTTCTGAAAACCCAAATGCTCTGAAAAAGTAAAAAACACAACCCACTTACTATGTCTTAATTATTTTGAATTCAAAATTAGTGTAGTAGAAAGTAATAAGCTTTGCTCTGTTTCACAGAAGTCATAAGATTTGTTTCATTGGAGTCACACATTTCCAGAGGTAGTTTTAAATTTGGCATGTGTAGTTAACTCCTTGAGTCCCTAATGAACTTCCTCCATTCCTTTATTCCTGAGCTTCTTTTATAATACTCCTTTGACACTTCTCTAAAAAGGAAAGAGAAACTTTTTTCATCTCAAAGAACTGAGCAAGTAGATTCTGTGATAAAACACCATTAGCTGCTTTTGTTGCTACTTCCACTACTCAAAACTTTGAAGGCACCTTCCAGAAGCTAGTGTTCTCTAGAACATGGCGGTATCTTCATATGTTCTTATTTGGTACCACAGCATCAAGAGTAACTCTGCCTCAAATAACTATCATGATCCCTCCAAAACTACTCCAATCATACTGATGATCTGTTAGGTTATACACTACACATCAATAAGCAAATATAAGGTTAGGGCTGACAGTGAATTAACTTTAGGAATTAAGAAAGGCAGTATGGACCACCGTGATTAAGAGGATACAGACAAACATGCCCTCTGACTCTGCCAGGTACTAGCTGTGTTGCACTGGGTGAAACTTTAACCTCTCTAGACCTGTTTCCCTCATCCACAACAGGAATTAAAATTTCTATCACCAGTATGCTGCGAGGATTACATGAGAATTAATGTGTAAAAAGTCTAGGATGGCACATAAAAAGCCCTCAATGAAGCTATTACATTGGTTCTGAACATTACTCTAGCTACCCAATTTCAGCCTTCTCCCAGTCTTAACGCTTTGCCGTTAGTGAGTCAAACTGTCTATCTTCTTTTTGGCCTGCCCTTATCTTATTCTCCTGATACCTCCTTGATCCAGACCAAACTGTATTCCAAGCAGCATCTCAAATCAGCAACATTGTTCTCAATTTTTCCAGAACTTGCTCACTCACCTTCTAACCCTTTGTTGCTTTCTATCTTCCTTCCCCTTTTATGGATATTTGCAACTTTTCAAGTATTGAAAGGTTTTCTAAATCATTAAAATGAGTTCATATACTATCTTTAAAGGCCACCGAATCTCCAGAATCTAGGACTTGTTGATCAACTGTTTCAAACTTATTAATGCATAATGCTTATTACTCTCTAAGTAATATGACAACTTGTTATTTAGCCACGAAATTTTTACATCAGAATAATACTTTGCAATGGCATTTGTTTATTCTGTATTAGATAAAACATAGCCACTTTAAATTCCTGCTAATCCACTTGACTTCCCCAAATCTTTAAGTCCTCCTCCCCTTTAGATTTCAGATGAGGTTTTATTTAATGTTTTTCGTTTTTAGTCTTTTTTTTTTTTTAATGGATTTATTTTTGGCTGCATTGGGTCTTTGCTGTTGCGCGCGAGCTTTCTCTAGTTGTGGCGAGCAGGGACTACTCTTCCTTGCGGTGCTCAGGCTTCTTATTGCGGTAGCTTCTCTTGTTGCAATAGCTTCTCTTGTTGCGGCAGCTCCTCTTGTTGCGGAGCACGGGCTCTAGGCGCACAGGCTCAGTAGTTGTGGCGCATGGGCTTAGCTGCTCCGCAGCATGTGGGATCTTCCCAGAGCAGGGCTCGAACCCATGTCCCCTGCATTGGCAGGCGGATTCTTAACCACTGCGTCACCAGGGAAGTCCTCCTTTTTTTAGTCTTAAGAAACAAAAACAAAAAAACCTTTCAAGCAACCCTCTTCTCTAGCTTATTTATCAGAGAGACAAAAACATCTGCTTAAACAAGTTAAATCTGTACTGATCCACTCAGGACACTGCCAGCCAAAGCACAAAACCATTTCAATTCCAACAGAGAGCCGGGAGGAGGTAGACGGGAAGGATCTTCAAATGGCATCAGGCAATAAATGACTTAATGGAGGGGATGAGGACTGTTTTCCCTACTGGAAAATAAAGGATAGTTCTACTTTTGGCACTTAAGAATTTAGGAGGCATGGCTTGTTAAGAATGTTTGATGTGGGGAAAGGGGATGTACTAATAAAATTTAAGCATAATGTTCTCTAATTCCTTAGCAATATTCCACTTTCAATTATCTCATCTTGGCATCTTTTTTCTTCTACTGTCTAGGAAGCCTGTACTCTCACGTTGCTGCATGTATCTGCTTCAAAATTTAGAACCAGGCATGCCTCTTCAAGACCTCCAAATTAAGCTCAGTTTCCACTCACAACAAATATGGGCCCCAACTTCTTATTCCTCCCAGAGGTCCCTGGCTTTTGTTACTACTTTTGTTTTATCTAACATTTATATACTGCTTACTATGTGCCAGACACAAGCACTTTACACCCATTGACTCATTTAATCCTCATAGTAGCTCTTAGGGTTTTGTGGATGAGAAAAACTAAGGCACAAGGAAGGTAAGTAATTTACCCAAGGCTAATTTACACATGGCTAAGACTGGCTTTTTAACTCGTCAGTTTGACTCCAAAGTCCACGCTCTTAACTATGAATGCCACCGCTTCCGTTTTTTACCTTGAAAAATAAAATCTGTAACTTACAGAATGCCTGTGCAAGAAATCAGACCAATGGCTCTCCCTCCTTTATAGGACCAATCTTATGTTGTTTCCAGAGGTGACAGATGACAAAGAAAAGGTGGAAAGATTTAAGAGTCCTCAAGATCCAATCAATGTAACACTACCACTGCTATACAGCCTTTCACTTTACTGCTCCCCTTTGAAGCCTCAAAGTAGTGTATAAGTTATTTTGCATATCAGTTAAGTCACTTTGCTCCAAATCTCTTAAAGAAATGTTGCTTTATTCTCTCACAGAGGCACTACTGCTGGTACACTGCTATTTCTCTATATGTAGGACAGCACAAACCATCTCTCAGACCATGCTAATACAGGAACCACAAAGACAATCCATATAAACCCTAGTACAGTTCCCAGCACCTTAGTTAGCCTAAGTGTTAGATCGTATCACTTTTATTACAGACAGGAAATGAAGGCCAAGATATGAAGTCATTTGCCTATTAAAAAAATTTATTGTTACCAAAGCTAGTTTTCTGTCTCCAGTACAAAGTTGTCTACTATTATACTACCAAAAGATTACTACAGAGCAGAGCAAAGAAAGTATTCCAGTTTATAGCCTCTGCAATTAGTTTAAAAATCCAATTCATTCAGTCACTCAACTCTTAATCTCTCCATTCCATAACTTTCATCAACTGCTCTTTCTTCTTCTACTCTTTGTGCTACAGAATGATGATGATAGGCACAAATCTAAGAAGTTCAAGGCCATTTCTAACTCATATTGGTTTATATCAACCTCCCATTAATTGGTTACCTTGGTTCTCTTTCACTGCAAACACAGAATAAGGAATTGTTTTTCTATTTGAGGGTTCCTAGACTGCTAAAAACATTCTACTAATACACTGTTAAAATTAACTATTTCTAAATCAAACAGAAATTAACAATTGTAATAACAATATAGAAAGCATTAATTCCAAACTTCCTGAAAGGAGTACCCTCATTTGCTCTTTACATTTCCTGAAACGTGTGATTCCATGCATGCCCACGGAAGTCTTCCTTATCTACTGATAGATTCCAAGTCACAAGGCTGTAAAAAGAAGCTGAAGTTATAACACCATGAAAATACTAATAAATACACAACTTACTAGCATCTATCCCTCAGCCATCACATAGACATCGTTGGTATGTCTCTTACCAGATGTTCTAATAATATAGTGTAAACTTAATTATAAAGAGAGACTGGAAATCCAGTAAAAGATGCACTGAAAAATGATAGGGAAGAAATAAAGTCACTGACAAACAAAGGAGTGGATAGTTAACATATAAACAGAAATAGATAAGGATGGCAGCACAAGTGGGCCTAAAATTAAAATTACATGAACAGGGACTTCCCTGGTGGCGCAGTGGTAATGAATCCACCTGCCAGTGCAGGGGACACAGGTTCAAGCCCTGGTCCAGGAAGATCCCACATGCCGCGGAGCAACTAAGCCCGTGCGCCACAACTACTGAGCCCATGTGCCACAACTACTGAAGCCCACGTGCCTAGAGCCTGTGCTCTGCAACAAGAGAAGCCACCGTGATGAGAAGCCCATGCACCGCAATGAAGAGTGGCCCCCGCCACTGCAACTAGAGAAAGCCCATGGGCGGCAACGAAGATCCATCGCAGGCAAAAATAAATAAATTAAATAAATAAATTTATATTTAAAAAATTATATGAGCAAAGGATTAAGAGAGTCCCTTGAAGAAATGAATAAGACTCTTAAACTTTTTTTTTTGAAGGTGTTATGTATGTTTATTTTTTAAACAAATTGTAATAATAACAGTATGTTATTGTGTTACTTTTTTGGGCGAACTGAGGTAATATCACTTCAAAATAAAACAGTTTGAGATACTGCCATGGATTTAATGTATTTTCCATAGTTAGAATAGCTTCTTTGTTGGATCTCTCTGCCCTATTTTAATCTCCTGTTATTCCATATTGTTTAAACGTGTTTTTAATGGATTTTTATGTTCATACTATAAAAGTCAAAAGATTCAAGGATTTTATTTATATACTTTTGTCAGATAAAGTATGCCAATACTTCCAACATTAGATTCTTTTTCTCAGTGCTGAATAGTAACGAGGAATCAAAATTATAATCTAAATTTTGTCAAATACAAGACAAAACAAACTAGGTGTCATTAAGTTTTAATTTTATTTCTCAACAACTTCCCAACATTTTTGTCTGTTTTCCATTACTTGTTAGGAAATTTCTTTTACTGTTTTGAATGGATTCCCTTTAAGTGACTTTCCTCAGTACCATTATTTCATACATTATCCTACCATCTGACTTTTCATTTTGTGTCAGTCTATCCTACTAGATTATAAACTGAGCTAGGATGGACCATACATAGAAGCAATGAAAGAGGTAGACCACCAGGACTCAAACTTTTTGTGCTGAGGAACCCTTTATACTTCTAAAATTACTAAGGAGCCCAACAAGCTTTTGTTTATGTGGATTACATCAATTTATACTTACCACATTAGATATTAAAACTAAGAAACATTTTAAAATATTTATTAATATATTCTAAAATAACAACAAACCCATAAATAACATATTTATGAAAAATAACTATATCCTCCAAAACAAAAATAAACTGTGAGAAGAGTGGCATGATTTTATAGCTTTGTAACTTTAACAGCTTAACAGACCGCAATTTTCACATCTACTTCGGCATTCAGTCTGTTGCAATATGCTCTTCTGATTGAAATGCATGAAGAATATGAAGTATTTGAAGAAAGTCTAGTTGCATGCAGATACGTAGCTGGAAAAAGGAAGAATATTTTAAGAGCCTTCTCAGATCACCCTAGATATTCTTCTTCTTCGACACTACCAAACTCAACAAGTGGTACTTTCTTAAAGATTTGTTGCAATGTGGAACCTAAAACCATGTCAATGAATTTTTCATATTCTATTACATTAAATCCATCAGTTACTTTACACTTTGAGTGGATCTTTTTATCCATGCATGATTTTATAACATATAAAACATTAATTTTTTGGAAAACATCAGTTCACTAAGCTTAAGAACATAAGTTCCAAATGTTGACACATCTCATTACACAATATGAAAAAAATCATATTCATTAATATCACCATGGACTTCATCAGGAGAATCTCTAAGAACTGGAAAGCTGTCAAGCTCATGGAGGCAGACCCAAGTTTTCCAAAATTCTAATTTTCATTTAAAAGCATGAATTTATCATTGGCAACAAATACTATCATTTCATTCATTTGAGAAAGTATCTGCCAAATACTCGTTTGAATAACCATACGATGCCAGTTTTCTTTCAAGTATAAATCAAGTTCCTAAAAAAGGTCGCCAATTTAAACAATTTCACAAGTGCTTTTCCTTGAGACAACCATCACTCTCACAGAATGAGGCAGAAGTATTTTACATTTACTTCCCATTTTGTCACAGAAAAAAGATGTGTGCTCATGCGTCAAGATTTAATAAAACTGAAAATTCTTTCCGCTTCATCAAGGACATTTTTAAGTGAAATTAAGCTTTGTTTTCTCCTGTTAGAGTCCATGGTGGTGAAGAATACAATAACTAACTAGGCCAGCTTGGTGCCATTGTCTTAGTTCACACTAAGACCAGCAATTTTACATACCATTGTTTCTGTACCATGATGAATATGGCAAATAACATCTTAGAATTAATATGAAAATACTTTTGACTATCTGTCAAAAAAGATCCCCAGGTGGGGTCAGTGGAGATCCAAATTTTGAGAACCATGGAGGTACACTAACATCTGTTGATAATTTACATGCCATACGATGTTAGACGCTTTCATTATGTATTTCGTTGGTTCCTTTTTTAAAAAAAACAGATAGGGAGGACTTCCCTGGTGCACAGTGATTAAGAATCCACCTGCCAATGCAGGGGACATGGGCTCGAGCCTTGGTCTGGGAAGATTCCACATGCTGCAGAGCAACTAAGCCCGTGCGCCACAACTACTGAGTCTGCGCTCTAGAGCCCCTGAGCCACAACTACTGAAGCCCGTGTGCCACAACTACTGAAGCCCACAAGCCTAGAGCCCATGCTCCGCAACAAGAGAAGCCACCGCAATGAGAAGCCTGTGCACTGCAACAAAGAGTAGCCCCTGCTCGCCGCAACTAAAGAAAGCCCGCGTGCAGCAATGAAGACCCAACGCAGCCAAAAATAAATAAATAAAATAAATCAATTTATATATATAAAAAATTAGGGCTTCCCTGGTGGTGCAGTGGTTGGGAGTCCACCTGCCGATGCAGGGGACATGGGTTCGTGCCTCGGTCCGGGAAGATCCCACATGCCGCGGAGCGGCTGGGCCCGTGAGCCATGGCCGCTGAGCCTGCGCGTCCGGAGCTTGTGCTCCGCAACGGGAGAGGCCACAACAGTGAGAGGCCCAAGTACAGCAAAAAAAAAAAAAAAAATTAATTCCAAAAAGGAAAAAATAAATCCTTGAGGTTCAAAAAGATGTACAGTCACTCTATTGACTGTGAAAACTTAATGTTTTTTAAAATGGTAAAACACACAAACAGATAAAACCAGATTTAATACTGTTTTGCTCAAATCACAACTTCATGATTTGATCTAGTCTTCCCCACCATATCTTATTGAGCTCTCTAGCCTATCCTTCTGAAGCAAGCTCGAATTTCTGAACTTCCCAGAAGAGCCAAAAACAAGTCATCTACACTCTGTGAAAAAGCCAGTAAGTCAAACACAGAAAAAGAGAAACTTAAAGCCAAGAAAACCAACTTCCGTGATAAAGCCAAGGATGCGTAGCTTCAAGTTCAAGGGCCCAAGCATTAAAAATCAAGAAGCTCTCATTGAATACTTGTAGCTTACACGTCCATTATGGCTCAATATAACAGGCAATGAAAAGTAAAGAGAAATCTAAGACTAACACGCAATGAAGTACAATGCTCCACACCAAGACTGTTACCAACAAAGCTATCTGAGCACTTAAAGTTTTTTGCTATCTAATACATTAATATCTTCAAGATATACCTCAGAAAGTTTAAATTATGGAAAAACATAAATCTGTAAATGCTGGAACACTGCAATCCAATAGTTCCAGGGACAGTTAGGATTATGTTTTTTATTTACAGAGGCAAAGATGCAGTTTTACTGATGCTACTAGGTAGGTTCTTGCTACTGGTGACAGGACCACTAGCTTCAACCACGGTCCTGCTGCAGAAAATTTAAACCACTTCTATTAAAGCCAATTTTGGGGGCAAAAAAATTCCAAAGCATCTCAATGCTGTTTAGAGGGAAAAAGAGGCTGCATTAGACACTAAGAATGTATTAGCAGCTCAAATTTTTTTAAAAATATATGAGATGATAGACATAATAGGCATAAGGCAAATCAGAAATTCTTAAATTTAAAATAGAAGGAGCTGCCTCAGTAGTCCTGTCCCCTAGCTATAGTGTACTGTATTCTCTCTCCTCAACGAATCTGCATGAATTGATATGCTAACTGCTCTGCAAAACACCCTTTTATTAAAAAACAGTAAATAAAACATACACACAACGACTCTTTCTTTCCCCTGACTTCTACAGATGAGGTATGAGATATCATTAAGTTTAACTGGCCTTTATTAAGCCTTGCCCACATAGTCAGTCTGAGAAAATGACTCAGCAAGACTCAGCCCATATGAGTTAAGCGATTAACACAATTAGGTTAAACACACATTTCTCTAACATGCTCAATTTACAGATAAAGAAAGAGGCTCAGAGATTAAATTACTTGCTCAAGCTCACAAAGCAAATTAACCATGATTAGAATTCTGTCCCCCGGCTCAATATTCTGTCACATATACTTGGGCACTAAAAGATTATTTCCAAAAAATTAAAGGCTCATTGTCAGCCACCAGTAGGCACATTCACATATACTCTCTCATGATCCTTAAAGATTAAATCACTCAATATACAAACAAGAGTTTAAACACACCTTTGTTAAGTCTTTCACTAGAAAATTCCAACTCCAATACATTTTGCACATTGTCTGGGCCACTCATCCTTTTAAAGCTGAATCTAACCACATCACATACCTGCTTAGACCTTCACTGGAATTCAGATCGTTAGCATGGACTACCAGGCTCCGGATGATCTGGCCAACGCCTACCTCTTCAACATCTACTGCTCTGCTCACCTTACCTGACTCATACCTGCAACACAGACCTTTTCGTTCTTTGAACTAGATAAGCTTCTTTACTCACCAAGGACCTTTTCCTGACTATTTCCTCTGTCTGGAATGTTCTTCCTTCTCTCCTCACTCTTTTCTCCTACCTAACTTCTAATAATATCTCAGATAACAGCATAAATTCCAATTCCTCAGGACCAAATTCCATGAGCTGTCTCCCCATTCCCTGAAACAGATTAAGAACCTGTTTATTCTGATCTCACAATATATTTTGTATTCATAGTAATTATCTAATTAGAGATTACTCTGGTTTGGTGTTTTTGTTTGATGAATATGCATCACATCACCCCCACCAAATTGCTGCAAGTATGGTGATCATTAAGTCTGTTTGACCAAAACAGTCTTCATTTGTCATGTTTCCCAATGTCCTGTCCAAATTTACTATGTCTCAGATTTCATATTTTTAACAAAGCTGCGTTAAAGTATGTGGAGAGGGTTTGGCAGACCTTGAATTGGTACTAACTTCTGCCAAGGTCTTAGCAAGTAGTTACGTGAGACAAATGTCCAGTGTAAACAGTTATCACTTTCTAACACATGGTTGCATCTAAAAAGATAATCAGTGATAACCTGTTGCTCTTTCCCAACCCTTTACAAATGCAAAATAACTGACATTTCCCTTTCCAGCATAGCAAGCTGACAAAGTGTAATAAAAGGCAGCCAGTTCCCTGTTTTGTTTTTGTTTTTTTGGGGGGAGGGGAGGGGGGTGGCACACCGCTCTGCTCACAGGATCTTAGTTCCCAGACCAGGGAATGAACCCAGGGCCATGGAAGTGAAAGTGCCAAGTCCTAACCACTGGACCACCTACGAAGTCCTCAATTCCCTCTGGTTTTAACAGATGCTGGGAAGAGAATGTTTGAAGCTGCTGCCTCAACAAGATGCAAGAAGTCATCAGGTCACCAGTCAGTGGGATAAATGGGTAACATGGAAAATTATACGTGTATGTGAAATGTTCTTTTATAAGGTATACAGAGAGTAAAAATGTTTTTGCTACGATAATTTTATATTATACAAGTATATACAAAATCAATCTATATATTTTGCAGTAAGCCCTCTAGGCAGCAATTTACTCAGAAAAAGTTTATGTTTAAAGTGATAATACTGACGAGAAGAAACAAATCTGACGCAGCATCAGCATTTAATTCAGAAGGTAGTAGTTACTGTAACACTGTGTCTGAAGATGACAATAACACATGCAGCTACAAAAGATGCCATTACAAACATTCTGTGAAGCATGACTTAATTTAGGTCAAACCACTGTTCCTCTAAATTAATTTTTCATTTTTTCAATTCCAAGTTTCTTGTCACTCAAAAAAATTTTTAGTGAATCAATAATTATTAATCTGTTGGCTTCATTAGCAGAATAACTTGACAAAGATAGTCATGTTTAAAACAGAAAAACCATCATCCCATTAATGGCATGTTTTACTTAGTCCAATTTATGGAATGAAAATTAAGCTTTTGGCACTGAAAACAGAATAATGTAATTTGAAAACTACATGTTAAGCAGTTAGTTATATATGAACACTATGGCAAAATGGTTATGTGTACTTTTTTAAATTTTGAAAATACTGTATTTTCAAAGTCAGTCCCAGGGTCATTACAAGTGCTTTCTAAAAACACCAAATAAGCCTTTACGTGAGCAACAGGAATAGAAATCACTTTAAGGCACATGGTAAAAAACTGGAGACTTTATTCTAAAGAAGTTTTGTTTCACAAGTGGACTCATCATGAAAACACTAGAGAATTAGAACTTGAGCAACTATTGGTTTTGCCATACACCCATTTACTAGGCACACCTCTCCCCTATAAAGTGTTGTGGGTAAATAAATAATAATAAGAGTAAAGCTTCTGTAGGTTCAGTCTGTTGAAGATGAAACATCTGATATTACTGTGAATGCTACTGTGAATTGAGTTAAAAATATATGCAACATTAAAGACAATTTTTTTCTCTTAGTAATAATGAGGATACAAATTCCAGTGGAGTACAGATGTCATGGTAAGACAGTATTTCTACTAAGCTTAAAAAAAAAAGAACCTATACAACAAAAAATATACTTGGAATGATTGTGGAACACATTCATAACTGCAGGGACTTCCCTGGTGGTGCAGTGGTTAAGAATCCGCCTGCCAATGCAGGGGACACGGGTTTGAGCCCTGCTCTGGGAAGATCCCACATGCCGCAGAGCAACTAAGCCCATGCTCCACAACTACTGAGCCTGCGCTCTAGAGCTGGCAAGCCACAACTACTGAGCCCACGTGCTACAACTACTGAAGCCCTCGTGCCTAGAGCCTGTGCTCCACAACAACAGAAGCCACCGCAATGAGAAGCACGCGCACCACAACAAAGAACAGCCCCTGCTCAAAGCAACTAGAGAAAGCCTGTGCGCAGCAACAAAGACCCAACACAGCCAAAAATAAATAAACAAATAAATTTTAAAGAAAATTAAAATAAATAAATAACTGCATATAAAAAGGCTACAATATTCTACCAACTGAAAGACAAGCTTTAGATGTTAAACCTTAGAAATACACACAGTGACTCAACTATAAAACCTGTGATCAAGCTGTTAATAATACATATGAATGAACGGGCAGCATGTGATTTGTTACATGTCCTCAATCATATTTTAGAAGTGTTTGAGCCTTTAAAGAACTACTTCATGAATCTAAGTATCCTACAATGGTACTGAACTTTTTTTTAATAAATGAGCCTTCTAAATTTTGGTTGCATTTTTAAAAATCTGCTGGAAGTATTTAATCAAAGTATTTAATGAAGTGAAATGCCAAAAACATCTTAAGGCTTTTTTTTTTTTTTTTTTTTTGGCGGTACGCGGGCCTCTCCCGCCGCAGAGCACAGGCTCCAGACGCGCAGCCTCAGCGGCCATGGCTCACGGGCCCAGCCGCTCCACGTCATGTGGGATCTTCCCGAACCAGGACACGAACCCGTGTGCCCTGCATCAGCAGGCGGACTCTCCACCACTGCGCCACCAGGGAAGCCCCATCTTAAGGCGTTGAAGCCTTTGGCAAATTGCAGTTCTTGAAAATGAGGTTGCAAACAGGGAAGTGCCAAATGAAATTTCCAATTATGTATTTGCAATATATAAACCCTAAAATACAACTCAGAGAACTGCCGAAAACTCTATTTAAAAAACACAACCATACTGGAAAAAACACATTCTTCACAGAAATACAAGGGACATGGCATTAGAGACACAGTTAATAGTTAATAAAGGTATATGACTGTGACACAAAGACTATTCTGCCTTGATTATCTTTTTAACAATCAAATATTTGATACTAAAAAAAAGTGTTACTTTCATGAATACAGACATTCATTTTTAAGAATTAAAAATTCTTATTTTTAAAAATAGTTTTGGAATAAATAAAACCAGTGTCAAATATTTCAATAAATTATGTAACTATTTTCTGCACCCCTTTCACTCTCAATACTTCAGTCTGGATGATAAATTACATGGTCACTCCAGCCACTAGGCATACTCAATTTTGTTCACTCTCCACCAACCTAGCACAGTGCCCATAGTGAGTACTGAATACATGTTTGCCAACTTACTGAAGAGCTCACCCCTTTGATCTTTCCAATAGAGTTTATATGGATTAGTAGAGACCTCACATAAATGAATTCACAAATAAGGGGAGGAAATCCCCATCCCCGCCCTACCATTAACTACTTCAGTTAAAGATATCAGTTACTAGTTACCTAAGTTAGGTCCCTTGATCTCACCAATCTTGTCCCCAACACGAATCACACCAAATCTTTAATATGTTAATTCTCACCTTCCCAGCTCGGATCCTCATCATCTCTCTCTCTTGGATTCTACCTAGCATTTTGCAAATCTGTCTCTCTGCCTCCATTAATTCCCATGTTAATATTTTGGTATATATCTCTTTGTGTTCTTTTTAACACACACATCAAAGTATATATACAGTCATCCCTCGGTATCAGTGGACACTCAAGTCCCTTATGGTTGGCCCTCTGTAACTTGGATACAGAGGGCCAACTACAGCACACTTTTTAAAGAGAGGAAAATGTCATACTTTAAATCTGAAGTCATTCCCCTACTTGATGATATCTTAGAAAATCCAAACTCCTTAACAAGACTTTTGAGGTCTTCTACAATCTAGCCCCAATTTATGTCCTGTCATGCCTCGAATTCTAGCCTCTATGTACTACCTGCAGTCCCCAAACACACCATGTACCAATGACTCCTCCATTCCTATATTCCTATATATTCTGGCTCCAGGATGTCTAGACTCAAACTCTCATATTCCACAATAGGAAATCAACACATAATGTCTAAAATTAATAAATACAGAAGTATAATCATATGATTTAGAAATATGACTTAAAAAAAAAAGTCAGGAAAATGCTTGCTTAATCATGGCCATGTTAACACAATTCTAGCTAATGAAATGTGAAAGTAAGCCGGCCAAAGGGCTTCTGGTCAGAGTTTTTATGCTCCTAAAAGAAGATAAAATGGGGGAATTCCCTGGTGGTCCAGTGGTTAGGACTCGGCAATTTCACTGCCGGGGCCCAGGTTCAATCCCTGCTCAGGGAACTAAGATCCCGCAAGCTGCAAGGTGTATCCCACAAGCGGCGAGGTGTGCCCCCCACCCAAAAAAAAGAGAAAAAGAAATGAGAGAAAGGCAGTTTTTGCAACCAAAAATGTAATAACTGATTCATTCATAGATCAAACCAACAGGTAAAATGTTACTAGAGAATAAGATAGTTGCACCATCTCAAAGCATCACCCTACCTATCATTTATTAATTACAAAGGGGGAAAGTACCTTTAATGGAGAAATCTGGCAGGCTCTATCTTACCCAAGGGTTCAAACTTAGTATCTCCAATAATAGGACAAAATGACATTATGCACTGAGATGTGATGCACTGAGAAAGACACATCACCTAGGTAGTATTTTTGCCAAAATGTTTAATTTGAATCTATTCATGGGGAAACATCCAAAATGTGGGCCATTCTTAATAAAATATTTAGACTCATTCAAAAAAGTCAATGTCACTATCTTATTTATTCTCGATTAACAAAAGTAAAGAGACAAGACAACTAAATTCAATGCATAATCTTGAATTGGACTCTGGAAACCTACACCACCAACCACTCCCCAAAAAAGGCAAAAATGTTGAGGCAGTTTGAATAAGAACTATAAAGCATATATTACTGACTAATATTAAATTTCTTGGGTGTAACTATGAGGTTGTAGTTCTATAAGAGAACATTCTTGTTCTGAGGAGATACGTACTGGAGTATTTAGGGGATGAAGTGTCATGATATCTGCAGCTTACTTACAAATTTTCAAATCGCTTAGCAAATAAAAGAAATACAAATGGTATGAGTGCACAAATGCAGCAAAATGTTAATAATATAGAAAATCTACATGAAGGACATATATGTGAATAGTTACACTATTCTTTCAAATTTTCAGTGCATTTGCACGTTTTTAAAATAAAAAGCTGGAAGGGAAAAACAGAGACACGAGGGCCTTCCCTGGTGGTGCAGTGGTTGAGAGTCCTCCTACCAATGCAGGGGACACAGGTTTGTGCCCCGGTCTGGGAAGATCCCACATGTCGCGGAGCAGCTGGGCCCGTGAGCCATGGTCGCTCAGCCTGCACGTCCAGAGCCTGTGCTCCGCAACGGGAGAGGCCACAGCAGTGAGAGGCCCGCGTACCGCAAAAAAAAAAAAAAAAACAAAAAGAGACACGAGGAAGAAATTGTCCCTTTTCCTCTGGATGATGTTATGACTCAGTACGTCTGGAGCCTAAAATTGCTGCATGTATCTCTATACCAATGAAGAGAACTAGCCTGAGGACAAACTGACTTAGTGGCAGGATGTAAAGATAACTTGGGTTCTTGGTGAGGATGCTGAGCATTTAACAAACTAACCCTAAAAGTGACACATCTTCAAACATTTTGCTGTTGTTTAAGCCAGCTGGGTTGGGGGGGGCAGGGAAAAGCAAAGAGCTGTCACCTCCTAATACATAAATGTACTGAAAAAAAGTATTGCCATCAAAATTACATTAAGGATGCGGAACAAAGAATTAGCAGCAAAGAAGAGGGACATCACAGTACTTATCCTTTCTATGCTATACATTCTAATGCTATGTTTTTAAGCTAATAGGCATTACTTTAAATATAAAATTTTTTAAAAATATTATTCAAATAAAAACAGATGCACCTGTCACTGGAAATCACTTTCCTGACCCAGGAGTAAAGGCACTTACTACAGTGATTTACCACACGATAAAAACATTCTAAACCAAAGAAAATGTCATATATAGAAACCAACTCCATCCCTTTTCTGAAAGCTCCTAGAACCTTAGGTTGGTGGTAGTTAGATTTTGACATTCCAGTGAGTCCCATTTAAGGGGTATGATGTTTGATGCTGGGAAGAGCAATGGCTGCTTAAAATTATCAACAAAAGAGATAAATGGGAAAAAAAATCTCAACTACGTATCAGCTCTTTCAACCTAAAAATATGAAGTCAAATTCTTTGTCTATAAAGAAACTACATCTAATCTGTTTATAACCATCCCCAAAATTATGTACCCAAAGAAATTACTCTCATAAAGATATTTTTCTTCTCATTTGTGTGTGTGTGTTTTGATAACTACTTCTATTTTTTATTTATTTATTTTTTGCCTACGTTGGATCTTCGTCGCTGCGTGCGGGCTTTCTCTAGTTGTGGTGAGCAGGGGCTACTCTTCATTGCGGTGCGTGGGCTTCTCATTGCAGTGGCTTCTCTTGTTGCAGAGCACGGGCTCTAGGTGCATGGGCTTCAGTAGTTGTGGTGCACAGGCTCAGCAGTTGTGGCTTGCAGGCTCTGGAGCGCAGGCTCAGCAGTTGTGGCATATGGGCTTAGCTGCTCCGTGGCATGTGGGATCTTCCCAGACCAGGGATCAAACCTGTGTCCCCTGCACTGGCAGGTGGATTCTTAACCACGGCGCCACCAGGGAAGTCCGAAAAGATACTTTTCAATAAAGTTTTATGAGTCAAATAATGGTAGCCCTTGTACCAATATTTCAGGCCTGGCCAGTATTGTTTTGTTCTAGGTTTTTAAAAATGATTTCACTTTTGTAAAGGTCTGTATTTCCAGCTTCTCTGGTATAATGTACTGGAAAGAATATGGGCTTTAGAGTCTGAGAGACCAGGATTAACAATTCTCGTTTCACCACTTACTAGCTGTGTGACCTTCTTGGCTCAATTACTTAATGTTCCTAATCCTCAATTTTCTCATTAACAAAATGGGGATAATACAAATTTCCTCAGAGGATCAGTGTGAGAATGAACTGAAATAATGTACAGGCATACCTCATTTTATTGCATTTCACTTTATTGTGCTTCAAAGACATTGCGTATTACAGATTGAAGGGTTTGTGGCAATCCTGTGTCGAGGATGTCTGTTGGCATCATTTTTCCAACAGCACTGCTCACTTCCTCCTGTCTGTCACATTTTGATAATTCTCGAAATATTCCAAATTACTGGAGGTTTGTTCCAGACCACCACAGTAAGGCAAATGCCACAATAAAGCAAGTCACATGAATCTTCTGGTTTCCCAGTGCATGTAAAAGTTATGTTTATACAACGCTGTAGTCCATTCAGTAATAGCATTCGGTCTAAAAAAATGTACATACCTTAAAGATACTTTATTGCTAAGAAATACTAACCATCATGTGAGCCTTCAGCAAGTCACAGTAACATCAAAGACAGCTGATCACAGATCACTATAACAAACACAATAATAATGAAAAAGTTTTGAAATATTGAGAATTACCAAAATATGACAGAGACACGAAGTGAGCAAATGCTGTTGGAAAAGCAGACTTGCTCAATGCAGGGTTGCCACAAACCTTCAGTTCGTAAAAAGTTAAGAATCTGTGAAGAACAATAAAGCAAAGCACGGTAAAATGAGGTGCGCCTGTACTGAGTGCGCTTTGGACGTGACCATGCTGCTATGGCCTGAACTATGGATGCTATACAATCTCAACCTAGTTGTGATGTGGGTTTTTTTTTTTTTTTTTTTTGTGGTAAAAACAAGTACCAGGGCTTCCCTGGTGGTGCAGTGGTTAAGAATCCACCTGCCAATGCAGGGGACAGGGATTCGAGCCCTGCTCTGGGAAGATCCCACATGCCGCGGATCAACTAAGCCCACGTACCACAACTACTGAGCCTGTGCTCTACAGCCCATGAGCCACAACTACTGAGCCTGTGTGCCACAACTACTGAAGCCCGCATGCCTAGAGCCCATGCTCCACAACAAGAGAAGCCATTGCAGTGAGAAGCCAGCACACTGCAACGAAGAGCAGCCCCCAGCTCACCGCAACTAGAGAAAGCCGCAGCAAAATAAATAAATAAATAATAAATAAATAAATAATAAAATAAATTTATTTTTTTAAATAGTACCATAAAATTTACCATCTTAACCATTTTTAAGTGTACTGTTCAGTAGTGTTAAGTATATTCACACTGTAGTGCAACAGATCTCCAGAACTTTTTCATCTTGCAGAACTACGTGCATTAAACAACGCTCCTTTGCCCCTTTCCCCCCAGCTCCTGATAAGCCCAAATGGTCTTTGGGTTCCTTCCACCTCATGGCTACTGTAACAAGTGCTGCTATGAACACGGGTGTGCAAAATCTCTTCAAGACTCTGCTTTCAATTCCTCAGGATCTATACCCGAAGGTGGGACTGCTGAACCATATAGTAGTTCTATTTTTTAAATTATCTGACTAGTTATGATACTTGTAATCCTAAAATACTCACGGTTTTTGCCCCAATAAACCTTTGGAATATTTACCATGTACTTCTCAAATTTCGCATTTTGGTTAAAAAAACTTATCATCATGCCTGTGAGACATGCTCCTAACTAGCATATTCCGTAAGTTAGTGGCACTGATTCGCCCAGCCAGTGGTAGCATCAGGATTATGTGACATGGATCTAATCCTGCCACTCACTACCCCATCTACAGTACAAGCTTACTGCCAGATCATATAAGGCCCTTCACAGGCGGCACCACATAATTTCTAAACACTTTATGCTCCAGACCCAAAATGTTGATAAACAGGGAACTGGTTAACTAAATCGTGATACATCTAATGGAACACTATGCGCAGTTTTAAAAAAATGAAGAAACTAATCATGAGGAATGATCTCCAAGATACACTGTGGAGGGAGGAAAAAAAGTAAAATACAACTATTTCTGTGATGTATTTAATAGTACAACCTTGGTTCTCAAACTTCAGCTTGTATGGAAATCATCTGGACGGTTCCGTCAAAACACAGATGGCTGGGGACTTCCCTGGTGGCACAGTGGTTAAGAACCTGCCTGTGAATGCAGGGGCCACAGGTTCGAGTCCTGGTCCGGGAAGATCCCACATGCCGTGGAGCAACTAAGCCCGTGTGCCACAACTATTGAGCCTGTGCTCTAGAGCCCATGAGCCACAACTACTGAGCCCACATGCCACAACTACTGAAGTCCGTGCGCCTAGAGCCCATGCTCCTCAACGAGAGAACCCACCGCGATGAGAAACCCACACACCGCAACCAAGAGTAGCCCCTGCTCGCCGCAACTAGAGAAAACCCATGCACAGCAACCAAGACCCAACACAGCCATAAATAAATAAATAAATTTATAAATGTCAGACTATGCGTGTTAAAAAAAAAAATACAGATGTATGAGTCCTACCCAAGGAATTTCTGATTCAACAGTTGACAGGTAGAACGTGAGAATTTGCATTTCCAGCAAGTTTCCCGGTGATGCTGGTGCTGCCGTGAAGAGGTCCACACTTTGGAACCAGTGTCTTCACAGTCACTGCGTATTTTAAAAAATGGATCATTATTTGTTCATTGCAGCACTATTTACAATAGCCAGGACATGGAAGAAACCTAAATGTCCATCAACAGATGAATAGATAAAGATGTGGCACATATATGCAATGGAATATTACTATTCCATTGGAATAGTATTATTATGGAATGGAATATTATTATTCGTTCCATAAAAAGGAACGAAATTGAGTTATCTGTACTGAGGTGGATGGACCTAGAGTCTGTCATACAGAGTGAAGTAAGTCAGAAAGAGAAAAACAAATACCAGATGCTAACGCACATATATGGAATCTAAAAAAAACTGTACTGATGAACCTAGTGGCAGGACAGGAATAAAGATGCAGACATAGTGAATGGACTTGAGGACACAGTGGGGAAGGGGACAAGGTGAGAGAGTAACACTGACATATATACACTACCAAATGTAAAATGGCTGGCTAGTGGGAAGCTGCTGCACAGCACAGGGAGATCAGCTTGGTGCTTTGTTGACGACCTAGAAGGGTGGGAAAGGGAGGGTGGGAGGGAGGCTCAAGAGGGAGGGGATATGGGGATATACGTATAGATATAGCTGATTCACTTTGTTGTACAGCAGAAACGAACACAAGACTATAAAGCAATTATACTCCAATAAAGGTATTTAAAAAAAAAGGATCATTCTTTATCATCTTTAAAGAAAATCAACCCACCACAGATTGTTCAAATTCAATGGCTGAGGAAAGCCAAATATGGTCTTAAAAGAAAATCATCCACTGAAGCAGATCATGGTAGTTATGTGAGAAAATTCAACTGACAAATAGCAAGGAAGATGAGGCAAGCTGTAATAGTACTCCATTTCAAAATCTACAAAACAACATATGTACAATTGCATTGCATATATCATACAATACCAAGCAGGCACACTGACACCATTGCTTTCAGGAAGATGTGTTTTACAGTAGAAGAGTCAAGAGCAAACTAACAAAAATTTTTAATTATTTACTCTTGAAATTGAGTTACCTATAATGCTTTCCTTAAAATTAATGTTTTAAGACCTCCATTTCTTCCCTTCTAGCCACTCATTTCCATCAACCAACAAATTCACCTAACAAGAGATGATAAAACAAACTGTATTTGAAAATACAGTTCTTTAAAAAACTCTCACTCAACTGAAGCAATTTTAAACTCAGTAGGTTTGCTAAAATTCAATAGAAGATCAGGAAAAAAGGCAAATGTTTGAAGAAACAAATCCATTCAGCAGGGGCTAAAGTATTCCAGGGGGCTCACGCATTCCAAGGGAGACAGAATGTCAAGGATGAGGATGTTACCTGAGACTGAGGCAAGTTTTAAAAGGCAAACTGTGCTTAATTAAATCACTGCTGGAGTTGGAAATCATCATTTAATAGAAAGACCACAACCTAGGGCAAAGAGTAATAGCATTTATATATATATATATATATATATATACACACATGTGTATGTATATCTTCATCACCAATGACTTAAACAGTGCCTACTAAAAAGCATAACGTAGAAAAAAAGTAAAAAATCAGCTCAAGAAAATGTGTTGGGGGCTAAAGAAGAAAGTTTAAAAAAAGTCCTGTAATCTGTGGCACCTACATATAGACATCTTACTAAAGAAAGTTTTTCAGAAGAGAAATTGAAGAAAAATTAGAGGGGGAAGGGGCTTCCCTGGTGGCACAGTGGTTAAGAATCCACCTGCCAATGCAGGGGACACGGGTTCGAGCCCTGGTACAGGAAGATCCCACGTGCTGTGGAGCAACTAAAGCCCGTGCGCCACAACTACTGAGCCTGCGCTCTAGAGCCCATGAGCCACAACTACTGAGCCCACTCGTCACAACTACTGAAGCCCACATGCCGAGCCTGTGCTCCACAATAAGATGCCCAAGCACTGCAATGAAGAGTAGCCCCCTCGCTGCAACTAGAGAAAGCCCATGCACAGCAATGCAGACCCAAGGCAGCCAAAAATAAATACATAAAAATAAATTAAAAAAAAAAAGATGAACCAAAATTGATAGGACCACTTTGTAAAATCGTTCAGTACTATGTGTGAAAGCTAGTACCTACCAAAGCTAAATATATGCGTACACCATGACCCAGCAATCCCACCCCTAAATACACATGCAAGAGGACTGTGTGCGTATTTTTAAAAAAAGAAAAAGAAAAAAAAATTAGAGGGGGAAGTTGTGATATTATAGTGTAAAAATTAGTTATTTGAGTGTATCAGGTTAACAATGAAATTATTTTTATTCCTTTAAGCACCCATTGATCATCAGTCACAAATACCCCAAAAAGGAAACTGTCCACCTGTTGCTTAATTTATAGTTACCTGTGTTATATAAGATATTACTATTAAACACTTTTATTAGAATATTTTATTGTACAGAGAAATACAAACTGCTAAACCCTGTCTGACTTATCCAAAAAGCCCATTATTCTTTTTTTTTTTTTTTTTTTGCGGTACGCGGGCCTCTAACTGTTGTGGCCTCTCCCGTTGCAGAGCACAGGCTCCGGACACGCAGGCTCAGCGGCCATGGCTCACGGGCCCAGCTGCTCCACGGCATGTGGGATCTTCCCAGACCAGGGCACGAACCCGTGTCCCCTGCATCGGCAGGCGGACTCTCAACCACTACGCCACCAGAGAAGCCCAGCCCACTATTCTTGAGGGAGGCATATTAAGTTAAGAGCATGGCTGACTTCCTGGAAGTCCATCTTAGAGCTTAGGTTTAAGCCAGTTTCATTAAGATGCTATTTATGGTCCTGACATTCACAAATCTGTGGAGACCCTTTTTGAATCCATTTAAAATAGAGAAATTACTTCTGTAAATGTTTCATTCAATATGAAAAAAAAATCCTTATATTTATCCCCCAAAACTGGTTCACTCACATTTTAAAGGATAATCCTCCAACAATCCTAATACTTGAGAACTAGTGAGTAAATCTTAAATTTACCTCATCCAAGCTCATAATTTTGTTTGGATTATATTCACCCTCAGGCTTCACTTTTCCATCGATGCATCCCAATTTTTAAAATTCTTTCTGAATACAAAAAATAATTTCATTTTATTATAATAAAGCATTTATCTAGCATCTTGTGGAAAAATTATTCCACAAAAGTCAAACTCTGATTACACATACATAAGGCAACAAAACTCATTTTTTATTATGTCTCCAAAATATATCAAACTTTCTACTTCAACAGAGACTACAGAAGATAAAAGAACTTCTAGGGAATTCCCTGGTGGTCCAGTGATTAGGACTCAGTGCTTTCACTGTCACAGCCGGGATTCAACCCCTGGTCGGGGAACTAAGACCTCGCAAGCTGTGCGGCACGGCCCAGAAAAAAAAAGGAACTTCTCATTGGCCATAATCATCAATTCACAAATCTGTAACTGTATCGTATGGTAATACAATCTTTAATCTTTGTCTTAGTTTTCAGTTCTCCTACCTAAATGTCTATCTCGTCTCATTTCTGCTGGCTGGACATGTCACCTGCATAAAAACAAAAGTCTGCTGCTTCTTCAGGGTCTAATAAAATGGAATTAAAAAACAAAGTCAGTAAGGCACTAAGAAAACACTAAGTACTATGTGTGGCTTTAATTTAGGTGATTTGTGAATATACTATTTGTTTTCATCTGGATTATGTTCAGAGGTTAATGGAAGACTAATCTCTAGATACATGTAAGTGTTTCCACCTGACTGTTTAAAATTCTGTATCTTAAAAAAAACAAAACAAAACTTTCTTTCATGAGGTATAGCAAACATAACTTTGTAAGACAAAACAGTAAAGGGCATAAAGCTTGTATTTCCCACAAATATGAAATGTCTTAGAAGAGCAGCAAAGATATTGAGAATCAGATTCTAACTTAGGTGCTGAGAAAGTAGTGGTATTTTGGTGCACTTTTCAGAAGTCTCCACTAGAACTTAAACACCACAAGGATAGGCACCAAGTTGTACTACTCACCACTGCATCTCTGGCGCTCACAGAGAGTGCCTGACACATTGTAAAACCTCAACGGCAAGTGCAAAGGCTTACAGCTTAATTTCCTACTTTATTTTTGAAAAATGACTATGGCACACAAATCTTTAATCTATTTTGAATCAGACACCACTTCATACACAAAATAAACTATCTAAAGAGACATAAAAGCAAATGTAGCAAAATATTGACAATTGGTGAATCTAGAGGAAGGATATAAGAGGATTCATTATAATAAGTATCTTTCCTGTAGGTCTGAAACTTTGCAAAAGAAGAAAAAAGTTTTCAGAATTCTTACTCACTTAAGCAAAGAGCTAACACTTGAACAGTTATTTTGATATTATATTTACCTTCCACAGCACTCTTGTCCATTTATTATGCTGAATATATATTCCCACACACAAAAATATGCAAAAAGACACTACTGGATTTTTAAAAATTCACACGTATCCATTAATGTCTAATTTAAGGAAGGCAAAGTTAGTAAGACTGAGAATATACAAAGAGGTAGAATAACTACTCACACTTTGTAGGGAAAAATGTTTACTAGTAGGTTTCAAACCAGCTAAAAATCAAGCGGGCGATACCTTATCATTCAATGCCAAGTGCTATAATATATAGGACCCACTGCAATCCTCTGACAGATTATGAGTTTGCTGAATCATTTGTTGGTCAGTATTCTATAAAATAGTATACATCGAGAGCAAAAGACTGAAATTTAAGACTACAGTCATACTCTGTTCAAAAAGCAAAAAATACTCTCCCTTCCCCCCAAGTAAATCAGCCAAGAATTATACATCTAAATTAAAGCTCTTTCCTTTAAATGGTGCTGTTGTGAATACTCTGATTCCCTACTACATTCATTTGACTATCCTAAATAACAAAAATATCAGTATTTTGAGGATGGACTAGATATTTACAAGAACAGTAGCAAAGTATCGTCCATCCCTAATCCTACTGGATGTTATTTATGAGTTAAAAAGTGGAGTCAAAAATCATTTGGAGTCAAAAATTACTTCAAATTCCAGTTAAACTAGAAGAGAAAAATCTTTCTGACCCCTTCTCTCCAAAATCACACCAAAACTTCAAGGAAAACAAGAAATATAAAGAGTTTACAAATGGAGAGACACTGTAACTAACCACAATAGATGAAGAAGTTTATGACCTCAGAACCCACTGAAGAAGATACCAATGAGGAGCAAGCCAATTCACGTCTAAATAGGAGGTTTAGCAATAGGAGGTATTAGGTACCAGGCAGAAAGTAAAGGCTGATTGAAGGTTTATATAAGGACACCCCAAGATGTAGCCTCCATTTCACATAACCAGATATTACCACTCCTCAAGACCTAGCAGGAGTCTAAAGATTTATTCTCTAGAAAATGTGAAACTGACACACTCTGAATTCAGGAACAAGAGTTTCAGTGGAGTGTGGAGATGAATCTAAAACCAGGGAGATTAAAAAGCCCCACCCAGGGCTTCCCTGGTGGCGCTGTGGTTAAGAGTCCGCCTGCCGATGCAGGGGACGTGGGTTCGTGCCCCGGTCTGGGAAGATCCCACATGCCGCGGAGCGGCTGGGCCCGTGAGCCATGGCCGCTGGGCCTGTGCGTCCGGAGCCTGTGCTCTGCAACGGGAGAGGCCACAACAGTGAGAGGCCCGCGTAACGCAAAAAAAAAAAAAAAAAAAGCCCCACCCATGTTTACAAAGCTCACGAACATCTTTTCAAAGACCCATTCTTTTTTTTTTTTTGGCACTTTTTAAAAAAATCTTATTGAAGTGCAGCTGATTCAACGACCCATTCTTAATTATGAACGTATGTCCTGAAATCACCAATCATTTGAGAAAGGCCTCTAAAATAAAATACAGAATAAAACAAACATGGGTATGGAAAACTTGAAGGAAAAAGAGAGTCAAGAAGAAAATGTCAAAAAACCTATCTTCCAAGAAAGATACCGTATTTATAAAACAGGAACAGAATGCTTAAAAAACAAATTTTAAGGAATAAAGCAGAAAAGCACTAGAAATTTAAACATACTACAGCTGAAATAAAATCTTCAATAGAAAAGTTAAAAGATAAAGTCAAAGAAATCTCCCAGAAAGAACGAATTAGCAAAGCTAGAAAATAGAAAATTATACAATCAATCCAGGAAGTCCAACATCCAACTAAAAACAGAAAAAAAAGGGAAGAAAATCACAGGAGGAAAAAATGTAAGAAAACGTGAAGAAGTTAAGGACCTGGAAAGGCCCACCAAGTATCGAGAATGATAGATTTATTTTTAAAAAGACCCACCCACTAAGGTACATGATCTGTTACCAGGAATTCAAAAAAATTAAAAAATCTAAAAACTTACAGAGACAAACTAGGCCATAAACGATGGATAAATAATCAGAATGAGGGCTTCCCTGGTGGCGCAGTGGTTGAGAGTCCGCCTGCCGATGCAGGGGACGCGGGTTCGTGTCCCAGAACCGGAAGATTCCACATGCCGCGGAGCGGCTGAGTCCGTGAGCCATGGCCGTTGAGCCTGCGCGTCCGGAGCTGAGCCTGCGCATCCGGAGTCCCGCAACGGGAGAGGCCACAACGGTGAGAGGCCAGTGTACCGCAAAAAAAAAAAAGAATCAGAATGGTATTGTACCTGCCAACAACATCAGAAGCTAAAAGACAAAAGTAATACTTTCAAAATCCTAAGGGAAAATTATTTTCAAACCAGAACCCTAGGCCCTGTCAAACTTTCGATGGAGTGAAAGGAAAGAATTTAGACATTATCAAATATGGAAAGTCTCAAAAAATGTCCTTTGCCATGTACCCTTTTTGCAAGAAGCTACTAGAGAATGATATGATCCAAGGCAATAAATTAACAACAGTATCTCACATGAGAGAGGCTAAGGGAACAGAAGCAAGAAGGAGAAAGACCTAGAAGAGAGGCATCCAGGAAGAAATATATATATATCTCTAATGGCTTGACTGTGTAGAAAGTCATTCTGAGAGGTTGTTGAAGGATATAGGAAGACTTGCTAATGGGTAAAGGAAATTAATCAAATAAAGAGAACTTTCAACTTCGGAGAAAAGGAAACAGAGTCATAACAGACTATTTGGCTTGATAGGGAATATTCACATGGCCATATTAACGTAACCACTGGATATCAATTTAACAAAAAAAACTGGGATAAAAGTGGGATGAGATTATAACAGGTTAAAATTTTCATCTAATATTAATACTCAAGAGATGGCTGTATACCTTATATTTTGAAAATATAGGAGTATGTAACAGAAGAGGTAGAAGATGCTTCTAAAGAAAAGGACTGAAGATGGAGAGGAAATGAGTCAGGAGACTGCTTTTTTTGTTACTATAAATCTCTTAGCAGTTTACTTAACTTCAAATATGTGTACACATCACTGGTAAAAATTAACTTTAAAAAGCTTTCAAGGGACTTCCCTGGTGGTGCAGAATTCGCCTGCCAGTGCAGGGGACACAGGTTCAAGCCCTGGTCCGGGAAGATCCCACATGCCACGGAGCAACTAAGCCTGTGCGCCACAACTACTGAAGCCCACGTGCCACAACTATTGAAGCCCACGTGCCTAGAGCCCATGGCAAGAAGAGAAGCCACCGCAATGAGAAGCCCGCACACTGCAACGAAGAGTAGCCTCCGCTCACCGCAACTCGCGTGCAGCAACGAAGACCCAACGCACCCAAATAAATAAAATAAAATGTATAAAGAGCTCACGAAACTCAATAGTAAAAAAAAAAAAAGAAAAAAGAATGCAATTAGAAAATGGGCAACTGACGTGAACAGATATTTCACCAGAGAACACACAGATGGCAAATAAGAACATAAAAAGATTTTTCAACACCTCTGGCTATCAAGGAAATGCGATTTAAAACAACAATGAGATTATTACTACACACTTATCAGAATAGCTAAAACACAAAATAGTAAAACCACCAAATGCTGGTGAAGATGCAGAGAAACAAGGTCACTCACACGCTATTGAAGGAATATAAAATAGCACAGCCACTGGAGAAACAGTTCAGTAGTTTCTTATAAAACTAAACATGCAATTACCATATGACCCAGTAATTGCACTATTAGGCATTTATCCCAGAGAAACAAAAATTTATGATCATACAAAACCTTCTACACAAAAATTCATAGCAGCTTTATTTATAACAGCCAGAAACTGGAATCAGCCCAGGTGTTCCCCAATGGGTGAGTCGTTAACCAAACTGTGGGGAATGCATACCATGAAATACTACTCAATAATAAAAAAGGTACTACTGATGCATACAACTTGGATGAATCTCCAGGGAATTAAGCCGACTGAATAAAAGCAAATCCCAAAAGGTTACATCGTATATGGTTCCATTTATATTACATTTGTGAATGACAAAATTTTATAAATGGAGGACAAATTTTTGGAGGAGAGAAGCGGGGGTGGAGGGAGGAAAGGGGTATAAGTTAAAAAAGAACACAAGGGATCCTTGTCTCTTGGAACTGTTCAGTATCTTGACTGTGGTGGTGGCTACATGAACCTACAGAAGTGACAAAACTGTAGTGAATTTCATACACACACAAATGAGTACAAGTAAAACTAGAGAAATTTGAGTAAGACTGGTGTGCTGTAACAGATGACAATATCCTGGCTGTGATATTATACCACAGTTTCACAAAATGTTACCATTAGGAGAAACTGGGCAAAGTGTACAAGGGATCCTTCTGTACTGCTTTTTACAACTGCATGTGAATCTACAACTGCCTTAATAAAAATGTCAATTTAAAAAAGCCTGTGTAAGCACTGCTACTGATATGAAAGAAACAAATCAATACTGTCCTCTGTTCTGATTTTGCTACATTGTACTTTTTGGGTCTCCAGAATAATGTTTCTTTCCATTTTCTAATGTTTTACAACCTTGGATGCTCTGTTTGCTGGAAACTTAGTGTTCCATCACCAGTTGCTGTTTTCCCCAAAAATATGATTTTTCATCTCTGGAAAGAAGGATAAATATCAAGCAATTACTTTTGTTTGTAACTCAAACTATATGGTACTACTATCTTCAAATATAATGTTTTTTCTCATTTGAGATTTACCTTCAGATGAGTTTTCTTCACCAAAATTTTACTCTAGTCTTCTTTTCAAATTCCTTTTCTTATGACCCAAATTTAAAGGACTTAATCCATTAACCCCCAATATTCACCTCTTTGAAGGAAGCAAATCCATGACCTTTTCAAGACTTTTATCAGTCTTTGGGTTCAGACAATGGTCTCAACACTTTATAGCTCTTTTACACTCTACCTTTATGACTGAACCATCTCCATAAGCAGTCTTCCCATGCAGATCTCTTAGCTATTCACAAATTTATATTTTGTGCTAAATAACGGTCTCTTATTTGTAAATCAACTCAACAAGCCCCTATTTCTCGGTTAATCACAATTGCTATCACAGCACTGGCTGGACAACTCTGTACTGTTAAAAGTTGAAACAGATTGACAGTATTTCTCCTATCATTCTTTCCCTTTACAAACCGAACAGGAATATCAGTATTTCCTTTGCCACATCTCGTATACCATTATACATGATAATTCTTGAAAATAAAATAATCATTTCTAACATTATCAGCTCAGCTCTGCTGTGTTACGCTCTGTTTGCAAAAGACAAGTAACCTGAACAAACCCCTTGGTATTTGGTGCTGAGACTTGTTACTTTCCCACTTCTGTCAAAACAAAGACAAAACAACAATAAACCACTGTAACTCCACTTTTCAAATTAAAACTGATGAGTAGGAGAATGACCCTATCATTAATTTTTTCAAACAAAACAATGAAATTCTCAGGATGAGAAACACAGCCATGAACAGGATTGGATGTGGATTTTAGTCAAAACTCTTTCACTAATTAGCCATATAATCTTCTGCAAGTTACCTCCCCTCATCAGTCTCAGTTTCCTGACTCAGTTTCCCTGGTGGTGCAGTGGATAAGAATCCGCCTGCCAATGCAGGCGACATGGGTTTGATCCTTGGTCCAGAAGATCCTACATGCCGCGGAGCAACAAAGCCTGTGCGCCACAACTACTGAGCCTGAGCTCTACAGCCCACGAGCCACAACTACTGAGCCCACATGCCACAACTACTGAGGCCTGCCCGCCTAGAGCCTGTGCTCTGCAACAAGAGAAGCCACTGCAATGAGAAGCCCACGCACCGCAACGAACAGCAGCCCCCCCACTCTGCTCACTGCAACTAGAGAGGCCTGCGCCCAGCAACTAAGACCCAACATGCTAAAAAAAGGAAAAAAAAATTCATATTAGGGTATTTTCCTGTATTAATATTCCAAGGAGATCTATGTAGATACACACAACAAAAAGACAAACCTGCCTTCAGTATCTCAAAGTACAGACCGGTAATAATAAAGCATGGGAAAGTACCTTAAAGGATCCTCTTGACTCAATGACCACTGGTTAACAGTAGTTATCACATGAAACAGTGAGGGGCTGTCTGTGATTAAATGCCCTTTTAGAGAGCTGTGTCAAGTGGCAAAGAGTTTTTTGGGGGCTTTTTGGTAGTAAAATATACGTAACATAAAATTGACCATTTAAACCATTTTTTAAATTTCAGTAAAAAAAAACACATAACATAAAAATATACCAACTTAACCAGTTTTAAGTGTATAGTGTAGTAGTGTTAAGTGTATTTGCATTGATACACAACAGATCTCCAAAACTTCTTCAGCTCATAAAACTAAAACTATACTCTATCCATTAAACAACTCCCCATTTCCCCCTCCCCCCAGTCCCTGGGAGACTATCATTCTACTTTCTACTATTCTACTTTCTGTTTCTATGAATTTGACAACTTTAAATACCTCATATAAATGGAATCATGCAGTATTTGTCCTTCTGTGCATGTTAACCATTTCCAAGTATACAATTCAGTGGCATTAAATATATTCACACTGCTGTGCAACCATCACCACTATCCATCTCCAAAACTTTTTTATCTTCCCAAACTGAAACTCTGTACCCTTTAAGCAATAATTCCCCACTAACTGAAATTCTGTACACATTAGCCAATAACTTCCCATTACCCAGTCCCCAGGCCCTGGTAACCACTATTCTACTTTCTCTATGAATTGACCTATTCTAGGTACCTCACATAAATGATTTTATGCAGTATTTGTCTATTTGTGTCTGGCCTGTTTCACTTAGCATAGTGTTTTCAGTGTTTATCCATGTTGTAAAATCTATCAGAATTTCACTCCTTTTTAAGGTTCAATAATATTCCATTGTATGTATATGCTACATCTTGTGTATCCATTCATTGGTCTATGCACGTTTGGGTTGTTTCCACCTTTCGGCTACTGTGAATAATGCTACTAAACAGACAATAACAAGTGTTGATGAGGATGCGGAGAAATAAGACCCTGGTGCAGTGCTATGGCAACATAAAACTGTGCAGCCACTGTGGAAAACAATATGGTGGTTTCCCAAAAAATTAAAAATAGAATTATGGTATGATCTAGCAATGCCACTTCCAGGTATATACCCAAAAGAACTGAAAGCAGGGACTCGAACAGATAAGTCTATGACAAAGTTCTTTTTTTTTTTCCCAAAGTTAATTTTTGATGTCAGTCATCCTAATGGATGTGAAGTAACGTCACATAGTGGTTTTGATTTGCATTTCCCTAATGATTAGTGATGTTGAACATCTTTTCATGTGTTTACTGGCCCTTTGTATCTTCTTTGGGAAAATCTCGGGATAGTTCTTAATCAATCCTAAAAATACAAGTTCAAATGAAAGAAATTCCTTAGGCGGGCTTCCCTGGTAGTGCAGTAGTTGGGAATGTGGGGGACACAGGTTCGAGCCCTGGTCCGGGAAGATCCCACGTGCCGCAGAGCAAGTAATCCCATGCGCCACAACTACTGAGCCTGTGCTCTCAAGCCCGTGAGCCACAACTACCGAACCCACATGCCACAACTACTGAGCTCGCGCGCCTAGAGTGGGAGCTCTGCAATAAGATAAGCCACCTCAATGAGAAGCCCGCGCACCGCAGCGAAGACCAACACAGTCAAAAATAAATAAATAAATAAATAAATTTTTTTTTTTAAAGAAAAATTCATTGGGCACGCTGGCATTCCTGCAGCATGAGCCACTGCCTGGGTGTCACAGCAAAGTCCTGTCACGTTTAATATGAAAAAGGTTTTGCTCAATTCTCTAAAAAGCAGCCTCTCATATAAAATGGGCTCATTTCAATTAAATAAACCAATTCTTAAATGCATGTTAGTGGAACCATCCTACTCTTCCAACGCTTAGTAAAAACACTCAGAAAGACAACAAAAAGGGTGTGTTCATTTTATACCTCTCCCAGAGGCAAGAGCCTTTACCAATTTAATTTTTTTTTTTTTCGGTATGCGGGCCTCTCACTGTTGTGGCCTCTCCCGTTGCGGAGCACAAGCTCCGGACGTGCAGGCTCAGTGGCCATGGCTCACGGGCCCAGCCGCTCCGCGGCATGTGGGATCCTCCCGGACCGGGGCACGAACCCATGTCCCCTGCATCGGCAGGCGGACTCTCAACCACTGCGCCACCAGGGAAGCCCACCAATTTAATTTTTTACATGGAACCCAGAGACTCCGTTTCCCAGTGAAAGACAGTCCTAACAGAAAAAGTAATATGAAGTCGAGGGGTGGAGGGAGGATTAACACCACCAAAAGACAGCACTTTCAGTAAAACAGCCCACTAAAAATTTCTGCTTTGGGACGAGTCCAAGTACCTACCATATCACGAAAAGGGTAATGCTTTCCTGAGCTCATACTGCCAACAGGGTTATAGCCAAATAAACCAATGAAATCTGCCCATCCGAAAGCAGTACCTCTCTTTAGCAAATACTTCAACAATCTGAGTTTCCAAGACCAGTTTTACCCTAAAATTACTCTATTAGCCAAACAGTTGATTTTCTTATGTAAAATCTGACCTCAATCTACTTCACATATTTAATGCTCAGAAAGTAGGTAGACAAGAAATGTTAAAATAAAACTAGCCAATTCTAGAGGATGCTGATTATACTTACTACCTGTCTGTCTGCCTGCCTTCATTCACTATTTACCATGCACCCATTAAATGCAGGGACTCTTCTAGGTGCTTAGCATCTATCAGCTAAAAGACAAAGCCCTCTGTCCTTGTGCAGCTTATATATTCCAGTGCCCTTGGATTCACTTTGCGATTGGTGAGTGTGGAACATACCAGTAATTTGTTTTTACAACTCTGTCTACAATAAATCTGACCATAAACAACATACACAATTTCTGACACAGATGTGTGGGAAGTGAAAATATACAGAAAATTTTAAATACGGTAGTATGTGTAAGCACTGTAAGTAAGCACCATAAGCCTATAGAAATTATTTCTTCCAAGAATCAATAGCCAATAAGTAACTGAAATGACTGTGCCTAAAATAATGAGGGCCAGCGTTATACCGGCAGTTTGGCCCTACTGAACACCTGCAAGGTAACTACTTCTGTCCAAACCTCAAGAGGTTTTAACAATCAAGTGACAACTCAAATTTCAGTATCATTCATAATTAGAGAGTGCTCTAGATTTTTTAAAAAGCAAAGCAAAACAAAAAAACATCCTAGTCAACTGATGAAATTTAAAATGTCCTAAAAGTAGTACACATTCCAAGTATCTCTAATCATCTGCACATTAGCCAACTGGCTAGTTTATACTGTTTAAACATGCATTGTCCAATATGGCAGCACTAGCCACACTCAGCACCTGAAATGTGCTTAATCTAAATTGAGATGAGCTGTAAATATAACATACACTCTGGAGAAAAAGAATGTAAAATGTCTCAACTATTTTTTAATCTTGATTACATAATAAAATTATAAGACTGGATAACATGAGTTAAAATTAGTATTAAATACTTCTTTTACTTTTTAAATGTGGCTACTAAAAAATATTATCTATGTGACTCACATTATATTTCTTTTGGATGCACTGGTGTTAAGATGCCAGCAGACTTCTAAAACCTGCACACAGAGCTAATACATGCAATGTGTTGGAGCTGTACTCAGAATTTTACACCCATGTATTTATCCATTTCTCAGCTTACACTGTTCAGTATATCTTATATATCAAAATATCATACATATCACACTTTTATATCAAAATATTAAAGTTTCAGAATCTAAAGTGAAATTGTTTAGCAGAGCACTAACAAATATTTGTGGGAACACTGCATGCAGGGCATTCAATCCATAAAGTACCTTGTTCTGCCTCACTTCAGCAGCAGAAGGGTCACAAGTTCCACATACAGCTAATATGCATGCACTGTGCTCCTACAGTGTGCCTGGCACCACGCTAGGTGCTTTGCTCTCAATGACCCATAAAATCCTCACAACTACCTTATGTGATAGGTCCTATTATTAACACTATTTAAAGAAGAAACAAGCAGACAGAGATTAATTAACTTGCCAAAGTTCCCTAACTAGTAACCTGTGGAACTAGGATTCCAACCCAGCAGGTTTGATTCTAAATTACTACACATTTTCCCTAGTAAAAAGACTACACAAGGAATTCCCTGGCGGTTCAGTGGTTAGGACTCCCAGCTTTCACTGCAGAGGGTGCAGGTTCAATCCCTGGTCAGGGAACTAAGGTCCCACAAGTCTTGCGGGGCAGCCAAAAAAAAAAAAAAAGTAAAAAAGAAAGACTACACAAGAAGATTATGTCATTATCTTACAGGATTGGGCTTTAGTTGAGGGTATGCACTCATTAAAAAAGACAAGAGTAGATGGAGTTAATGTTTTGCTTCCTACCCTCCACCCCCTACCCTTCTCAATGAAAGGTTAAAGTTGACCACGTGAATTAAATCCCTGATCTTACTACAGGTTTATTCAATGCTCCCTTTTCCAGAAAGGCCCTACCCCACCCGTGTTCCAATTCCTATCTGTCCTTCAGACTTCATTTTAGACACCATCTCCATGCAAGCGCCTAATTTGGGCTAGTCACCCCTCCTTCCCATGCTTACCCCCACTGTAGCACTTTCCACACTCTATTGTGATTGTCCTCACTAGACTGCTCCTTAAAAGGTCTATTGTGTTCACTTATCTATCCCCAGTCCCTAAAACAGTGCCTAGCATTAGGTGCTCAATAAATATTTACTGAACTATCTAACTACCTGACCCACCCAGATACAGCTAAAAGTGGAATATTAAAAGTAAACATAGTGGTAGGAAGTGCTAACCCACAGGCAGAGAACAAGTTCTAAGTTTCGTGAAATTTATGACAGGTCTAGAGAGCAGTATGACACTCAGGAAATAATGATTACAATGACCCCCTCCCCCCAAAAAAGGGAGTAAAATCAAAACGTAGTTTAAATGATCACTTGCCCAATTTAAATTCAGTAAAATTTGTTTTATGAGAATGAATTAAGTAGGTGACAAATATTTATCACAAGAAATCCAAATCAACGATTCCAAATGCTATAAACTGTTTGAAATCAGCTTAATTGTGACAACTACCAGAGTTCAAAGACTACAGTTGCTTTTTTAAAAACTCATCTTAGTATAAAACTAGTTACACTTAAAAATGGGTTTCATTGCACTGCCCCAACGCTGTGTTCTGGGCCCCAAGTGACAGAGACAACTATGTGTCCTTTAAGATATTTATTGTGTGGGGGGGAAAAAACGGATTTCGCATACAACCCATTTAACACAATTCGTGTTAATGCACTAAATTGTCTCAGCAGAGTCAAATGGGACTTTCCTAGAGCGTTCCCTTTTCTTTTCCTAAACGGGAAACCGATTTAAAAGGTCAATCTTTAGCTCTTATTTTCACACTAAATAATTCTGAAACATGAGGTGAAAAGTACATTAGAAGTCCCAAGGCTACGACTGGCAAGACACTTCCCTGTAAATTCTAGCGTAAACAGAAGGGAGAACTTCATTTTTTCGGGTTCGAGGACAGAAGCTGATCGTCTCCATTAGATTACTGCTTCTGTTGATGTCTCGAACAGCTCTGTGAGCAAACATGCCAGAGAGTCCCACCCCAAGCACGAAGAGCCTCCGATTGTTTGACACATCAATGGATTAGTCAACGCCGAGCAACTCACTTTTCCCTTCTAATTTGCCTTAATTATTCCTCACACAAATCCTCAAGTTTACTTTAAGACCATATGGAATCTTCTTTGCCCTGAAGTATGAATCCAGGCCTTTACCAAATGACTCCTAGTGCTTCAGTCCCAACCACCAAAATAAATCCCTTACAAATATCGTACAGCTAGTAACGCCACACAAACATGGAAAAAGCCAATCCAGACGCTTAAAGAAATAGGATTCTGGAACGCTGTTAATGCTGCATATTTTGTAACAGCAGGCACCGAGCAGAGTGAGAGACTTGAAAGCAAAAGACCGGATGCAAAGCTTGGGAAGACCCCGCCCCAGAAAGCTCGATGCCGATTCAAACAGTAACTTGGGTCTGTCGCCTGGAATCAGAATCACTGAAACAAAGGCGTATATTACTGGAAGCAAGATGTCTGGAATAAAAGAAACGGTTTGCAGATGCAGAGACCGCACACCACCCTCCCACAGGTCTTACCTATGGTGGAAATAAAGGTGGTATTGAAGGCATCATCCGAAAAACGAAAAAGGACGCAGGTCTTCCCCACTCCCGAGTCCCCTATCAGGAGCAGCTTGAAAAGCAGGTCGTACGTCTTCTTCGCCATTGGGAGGAGCGGCACAGGCTCTCGCCGCCGGCGGCCCCAAGGGATCGGTCCCTCTCACTACGGCCAACTCCTCCTCTCTCGGGCGTTCTCAGGCCGGAGGACCGGGAAAGCGTGGGAAAAAGGAGGGCTCGAGAGGGCGCGGGCGACCTAGGAACAGCCTCGTCGAGGAAGCCCCGACGGTGGAAGCGTCCGGTGCCTCCGAGGGCGGCGACCGCGGCTCCGCAGCCTCTCCCAGCCGCTCCGCCCGGTTCCGGGGAGTCGGTCGGGACAAAATGGCCTCCCCTCCCCCCTCAGGGCTGCTCGGCCGGGACGCTCCCACGGGCGAGCAAGCAAGCTCAGCCGTCGAGGGAGAGCGGCGGGCGTGAAGACAGTATCCCTCGCGAGCAGCCGCTCCGCGCTAGGACGCGGCGATGGCAGCGAAGGAGGACCCGGAGCCGACGAGCTCAGCTACATAGCCACAGGAAGCCGAGCCGCCCCGGCCAGAGCCACCTTTTCCCCGTGCCCTCTCACGCCGGCGTGCGCGCTGCCTGAGACGCACGCAAGGACGTACGCCCGCCCTCCCCTCGCGCCCTCGCCCTACGGGCCGCCTCTGCGCACGCGCATCAGAGGGCGTGGGGGCCCGCGGGGGCGCAGAGTGGAGCGTTAGGTCTCCGAGCCTCAGTCTAAGCCCCGACGGAGACTAGAGAGGGGAGGGACGAGAGAGGGCGAGGCCGCGGGCGCGCTCCCTGCGGCCGTCTGATAGGGTGCGCAGCGTTACGAGCACGCCCCGCGGGGGGGCGCTGCCTAGTGACTGCGCAGGCGCGGCATGCTGGAGTAGCCCTTTGACATCCACCGTTTTCCTCCTCAGGTCGCTCACCGGGCTTAGCTGAGGATGCTTCGGGCCGCGTTTGGCGCGTGTGTTTCGCTGAGAGTCTTGGCGCAGCCAAGAGCTTGGGTCGCCGTGTGTTCCTGTGTAGCTGTAGCCGTAAATGTGAGAAAAAGTAGCGCCCTGGGTCATTTAATAGCCTCTTTGCTAAAATGAGGCGCATCCTGAGTGCCCTCTCTCGTGGCTAGTCGGGGCGGGGGAAACATTAAGCTCCGTCCCGGTTTACTTAAGGAACCAGAGTTGGCGTTCAAGAGAGCAGGAGTTTGAAATGGGAAAAACTGGCCACGCTGCTCAGTTGGGATGATGTAATCTGCCCTCCAGGGCGAGGAGTAGAGGGCCGAGGAACACTTGGGTGCAGGGCCAACCTCCCCACCAAGTGGAAGCGCCGGTGCTGTGCTCTACGTGGAGAACCGGCTCCAGAACTTGGACACTTTCTTTTTTATTAATTAATTTTTTTATTATTTATTTTTATTTTTGGCTGCGTTGGGTCTTCGTTGCTGCACGCGGGCTTTCTCTAGTTGCGGCGAGCTGGGTCTACTCTTCGTTGCGGTGCACGGGCTTCTCTTTGCGGTGGCTTCTCTTGTTGCAGAACACAGGCTTTAGGCGCCTGGGCTTCAGTAGTTGTAGCACTCGGTCTCAGTAGTTGTAGCACGCGGCCTCAGTAGTTGTGGCTCGCGGGCTCTAGAGCGCAGGCTCTGTAGTTGTGGCACACAGGCTTAGTTGCCCCGCGGCATGTGGGATCTTCCCAGACCTGGGCTCGAACCCGTGTCCCCTGCATTGGCAGGCAGAGTCTTAACTACTGTGCCAGCGGGGAAGCCCTTGGCCACCCTTTTGCAATAGGGAGAGCCCAATAGCACCATGCTGAGGAAGCGGGGCCCCTCCCTGCCGCCAGAATCGAACCATCAATGTACCAAATTGAGAGATAGTGAAGCCAGCCCCAACCCCGCTGCCTTTTCCTTGCACTTTCTTTTCATATGCCTAGCACTCTTCCTTCCCTCTCTTTCCATCAGTCTCAGGTATACCTTCGCTTTCTTCTTCCTTTCTGTAGTTTAAATGTTCATACTCCTGCCCTACCTTTCTTAGTGTGTGTCATGGCTCCGAAGCACACCTAGGATGTGATGGCAGAGTAGTTGAACCTGGTGGGCTGGTTCAGCCCGATACAGGAGAAAACCCTGAGACATCTGGAAAGCAAGAAACAGGGATTGGGGCTTCCCTGGTAGCGCAGTGGTTGAGAGTCCGCCTGCTGATGCTGGGGAAGCGGGTTCGTGCCCCGGGCCGGAAAGATCCCACATGCCGCAGAGCGGCTGGGCCCGTGAGCCATGGCCACTGAGCCTGCGCGTCCGGAGCCTATGCTCGGCAACGGGAGAGGCCACAGCAGTGAGAGGACCGCGTACCGCAAAAAAAAAAAAAAAAAAAAAAGCAACAGGGATTGGGAAAGAAGTAAAAACTGCATTTTTACGCCCCACCACCACCAAAATGTTTGTGTATTTAATATGTAATTAAAATTAGTCTTTAGGCAGTAGGGTAATCGTATTTCAGTCTCCCATTCTTTGAAGACTTGTCTTACATTCTTCTTTTCCAACTACCCCTAAAGCTTCGTTCGTTTCTGAAGATGCCTGTCTTCTCTAATCTCACTCTCCGCTCTGTTTCTGGAATTGCTCTTGTCATTTAAACCTTATTCTCTATGAATCATTCTTTCTCCAACTGGGAATGTCTTATTAGGAATAATGCCACAATTCTAAAATAGCCTAGCCATGCACATCACAAAATGAGCTATGATCAGTGCCTCACAGGTTTGTCATCAATTCAGAGTCATAACATTCAGGAAAATCATCAGTATTAATGTGATTCTTCCTTTCAAAAGAACTACAATTAACTCAAGCCCCAATGTTGTGAAGCATTTTAGAAAGTTATGATTTTTAAACATAGAAAGCCTAATTAGTTCCACTACAAAAATGTTGGGGACAGTGGGCAACTAAAAATGAAAAATAATTTTTTTTAAATTTCTTTGTTTATCCCAGTTGTTTCCAACAGTTTTATCAGTTAGAGCCTTTTCTCCATGCACTCAATATTCTGGAACTTTAGTAATTAATTATACTATTAATGAAGTTTATTTAGTATTGTATCAGGATCCTAGAAGTTTAGAGCTGTAATATCTTTAAGTCATAATTCAACTCCTGCACGTAATTTACAGATGAGTCTAAGGCTCAGGGAGGTTAGGGACTTGCCAGAGGTCACACTGGCAGTGGCAGAGCCAGCCACTACATGCGCAAGGGAAAAGGGAAGAACACCTCTACAGGACATCATACTGCAAGAAGGCGAGAATTGGAAGGCTCAGCAAGTACTTAATGTTTGGCTTCCCTAAAATTAATTAAAGGTTTTGCTGCAGTGAGGCCTAAACCTCAAGCCCTGTCTACCACTGAAGGCCACTAGAGTGATCAGGCATGATCTCTGACTCTAGAAAATAAGAATAAAATGGGAGTCCATGTAGGCCTAAAGGTATACCTAGAGTTGCGAAGTAATATTTGATAATAATTGAAACAGTGAAAGAAAATGCCAATTTAGTAGTAGTAGCTTGGAGCTTATACCTGCTTTTAAAATTGCTCTGTACAGGGCTTCCTTGGTGGCATAGTGGTTGAGAGTCCGCCTGCCGGTGCAGGGGACGCGAGTTCGTGCCCCGGTCTGGGAAGATCCTACATGCCGCAGAGCAGCTAGGCCCGTGAGCCATGGCTGCTGGGCCTGTGCGTCCAGAGCCTGTGTTCACAATGGGAGAGGCCACAACAGTGAGTAGGCCCGCATACCGCAAAAAAAAAGAATTGCTCTGTACAGAATCTAGTCCAAATATGTGCAAAGCCAAGAAAGAAAATAGGTATATTTATATGTTCATACCAGTAATTAAGGTATTGTCTCTGTATTTTTCTAGAAAGTGCACAGCTGGCCAGTTCATGGTTCCAGTCTTCAGCTTCAACTTTCAGGACCTGCCTCTACAACATGTAAGAAATCCCTGCGTGAAAAGATAGTGACTCAGGATTGTCTTTATCATTCTTCCCACATGTATTTCCCAGTCTCTCTCCCTGATTTCTTCCTCTTTAATCTCTCTGCCCCTTGCTCTCTCTGTTATTGTTAAGAGTGAAGTCTTCCCAGGGACTTCCTGGTGGCACAGTTGTTAAGAATCTGCCTGCCAATGCAGGGGACACGGGTTTGATCCCTGGTCCGGGAAGATTCCATATGCTGCGGAACAACTAAGCCCATGTGCCACAACTACTGAGCCTGTGCTCTAGAGCCCATGAGCCACAACTACTGAGCCCACGTGCCATGACTACTGAAGCCCGCGCACCTACAGCCTGTGCTACACAACAAGAGAAGCCACTGCAATGAGAAGCCCGCGCACCGCAACAAAGAGTAGCCCCTGCTCGCCGCAACTAGAGAAAGCCCGCGTGCAGCAACGAAGACCCAACGTAGCCGAAAATTAATTAATTAATTTAAAAAAAAAAAAAAAAGAATGAAGTCTTCCCTTGAATGGCAGCCCCACTGCTAAGTCATCACATTGCTGTAAAACCTACCGCTCCAGTTCCTGGGACTTTGCCTATTTACTACTGCCTAGTTCCTGTGTTCACACTCTCATTCTTCCCCAGGGCCTTCTTAGAGGAAGGTCTTTGTTTGGCCTTCCTGATGCTAAGTACTGATTGCCCAGAGGCTACCACTGTTCTTATCACCATAGCCTGCCAATATTCTGCTCTGCCTTCATATCTTGATTTAGTCCTACCTCCTGTTAGAGAATTACTGCCCCATGAGCCTTCCCCAGCACATTGGATGTGTTTGTTGTAGTCTGCAGGAATATCTCAGTTCTGAAATGCTGGCCTCCTCACCTGGCACTTAAGGAGCGCCAGGCCCTAGCCAACAAACTTTATTTCCTACCCTATCTATCTTCCACATACTAGTCTCTAGACAGGCTGAACTACTCATCTTTCTCACAGTTACTCTGTATCTTCTTGATTTCATGCTTAGTTTACTGTGGTTCTCTCCATGCAAAGTGCACACCGCTGCTTATCCCACCCACATCCCTTCAACTTAAATGTCCTCACCATAGCCTGTCTTCCTCAGCACACTCTCTAAGAAGGAACTTGTTCCACCTTTGAACTCCCTAGCGCTAAAAAATCAAGTATGTTTCCTCCTTCTCATTTCCACAAATAATACATATTTACTTTTAGAAACTTAAAACCTGCAGATAAGCAAAACAAAAATTTTAATTCTTAAAAATTCTACCCCAGAGATAACGACTATTAGCATTTTGGTGAATAGCTACGTGGATATTCTTCTTCCCACAACTCTTTATTTAGACATTTCTTATGACACATTTTCTACATTTTCTGAAAGACATTTATGTACATATCGTATTTTCTCAAACTGGAATATCCTTGAGGGCTGTGACTATTGCATACATCACTTTGCACAGTGCCTTGAATATATCAGAACATCAAAACATGTTTAGTGAAGGAAAAAGCAAATGAAATTCAGAGATAGATTCACTTTTTTTTTTTTTTCCTGGAAAACAGTACTAATTTGGAGAAACTTTCAAAATGCTGGGAGTGGGGAGGGATTGAAAATTCAAGAGAAGTGAATGGGAAGATAATACCTTTGGAGCAATATTTTATTAATTTTAGAAAATACATGAAGAACTCACCTAACTCCATTTTAGAGTTTATTTCTATGAACAAGAAATACTGTTAGTACTAATGGAGCAACTGTGATATAGTGGAATGAACACTTAACTTGGAATCAGAGAACATAGACTCAAGAACCAACTGTGTGGGCTTCCCTAGTGGCCCAGTGGTTAAGAATCCGCCTGCCAATGCAGGGGACACGGGTTCGAGCCCTGGTCCAGAAGGATCCCACATTCCGCAGAGCAACTGGGCCCATGCGCCACAAATACTGAGCCTGCGCTCTAGAGCCCGCAAGCCACAAGTACTGAGTCTGCGAACCACAACTACTGAAGCCCACGCGTCTGGAGTCCGTGCTCCCAGCAAGAGAAGCCACCGCAATGGGAAGCCCGTGCACCACAACAAAGAGTAGCCTCCGCTCGCCGCAACTAGAGAAAGCCGGAGTGCAGCAACAAAGATGCAACACAGCCAAAAATAAATAAAAATTTTAAAAAAACCAATTGTGCTACTGACTAGCTCTGTGATTCATTTAACCTCACTAAGCCTCATACATCAAAAGAATATAGTACCTCATGAGACTGTTTTAAAAATTAAATAAGATAATGCAAGTAAATGTACTTTTTATACTGTAAAACACTATGCAAATATAAATGATTACTATTATTACTAAGAGATAAGAGCAATGAATTGCACCATAAGGAAAAAGAAAGCAGAAAATTACAAGTAAATTTAGAATACTTATAAATGATCAAAGCAACAAGCCATCCTGGACAAAACATGGTGCCAAAGGAAGTTGAACCAAGAACAGGAATAGGTCAGAAGGAGAATGAAATATTAAAACAGGGAGAAACAAGAATTGGAACTGACAAGCTGTGAAGATTTAATGGAATCATCAAAAGGAGACCAAAAGAAAGAAATACAATGGCTGAAGGCAGCAGACAACTGCCCCCTAAAAAAAAAACTTCCCACCATCAACTCCAGCGGATGAATCTCTATTCACTTCTGTTGGAGCAATTGGTCCAGCACAGTAGTTATAAACATGGGCCTTGAGTTGGCTGGACCTAAGATTCTATATCTGTCACTTTGTTAGAGACCTTGGGTAAGTTACTTAACCTCTCTAAACCTGTTTCCTCATCTATAAAGTAGGAACAAGATAAAAACTACTATAGGGTTGAGTGAGGATGAAATAAGACATAATGTTTGGCCTTTAGTTAATGTTCAGAAATGTTATTACCACCACAAGAACTGAGAAAACTTTTTCTGTTTGGGGATCATTGGCTTGCTGAAAAAAGCAAATCTAGAGGGACATAAGTTAAAAAAAAATCTCATAGTTTTGAGACAAGTAATGCATTCTGTTAATCTATAGGGATCTCCTAGAAGGGAAAACCTTCCCCTAAATCCATCTTTGCAACTCTATGCCTCTTCTAAAAGTGATTATCGGTCAAGCAGGAGCCCTAACCACACTAGGAACTGTATATTTACATTTACATATTAAAATGTAAATGTGTAAGTTAATCTCTTTTTTTAATATCTAAAGGAAAACAAAAGAATCATCTAAGGCAAAGGATGATTATTTGCTAATAATTGGCTATTCAACTATATATTAAAGTAATAACTGCTCATTCATTTTTTACTTAGAAAATGGAGAGCACCAAGAAATGAACAAACATAGTGGTTCTTTTTTAACATGAAGAGGTGCATAGTAAACCCCCAGATGGATCAATACAAAAGAGGGCTATAAGGCACACTTCCGCTGTCAAAGGAAAACTGGGGTATTTATTGTAGCAGCGGTCAGAGCTCTGAAGAGCAAAAAAGGCTTTAGGTAAACTGAGAGAGAGAAAAGGGCAGAGAGCACAGGTTTTGGCAACTTGACATGCCTGAGACGATTGGAAAAAACCCTAGAAGCCACTAAAAGTTAGGGCAGAATAGAGTTGGAGAAAAAAAGCACTTCCTAAAGGCAGAACCCAGGGGAGCATTGGCAAAGTGAGGAAAGAGGTCTGCTCAAGGAAAGACTTGGAACCCCAATGGAACAGAAACTTAGATATCTCTCCAGAAAACTGTATCTCAAGCATCAAGACCTAGAGGATTCATCAGACTTAAAAAGACAATGACAAGAGGGGAATGCTTTAACCCTTTGCCAAGACAAGAAGTATGAAGCTACACTTAACATAAATTCGTAGACTCATGGCACGGTATAATGGAGTCACAATGATCTGATTTTTTTTTTTTTTTTATTTTTGTCTGTGTTGGGTCTTCATTGCTGCACACGGGCTTTCTCTAGTTGCGGCGAGCAGGGGCTACTCTTCGTTGCGGTGCACGGGCTTCTCATTGAGGTGGCTTCTCTTGTTGCGGATCACGAGCTCTAGGCACGTGGACTTCAGTAGTTGTGGCACACAGGCTCAGTAGTCGTGGCACACAGGCTTAGTTGCTCCACAGCATGTGGGATCTTCCCGGACCAGGGCTTGAACCCATGTCCCCTGCATTGGCAAGTGGACTCTTAACCACTGCACCACCACGGAAGTCCCCACAGTGATCTGATCTTGAATCGTTGTTCCATCTCATTTTAGCTGGGTCATCTTAGACCATTTCTTAGCATTCCGAACATCAGTTTCCTCATCTGGAAACTGAGGTTATCAGTAGCTGTGAAATTCAAGCTATTGTAAAGATTAAACTAATCTATGCAAAGAACCTGGCAGGAGAACAAGTGGTTCATTAAACACTAATTCTCTTCCCCCATAAGATGTAAACCATCTAAGGAAGCACTGTTGTATCTCCTATAATACCCAGCCCAGTATCTTGCATGTAATAGGGGCTCAATGAATATTAATTAGGTTGAATTGTGTCTGCATTAGAAAAAAGTTTGGAAGTCATCTAAACTGATTTCTGCTCTGTGAAGAAATGCGGAAACCAACGTATGGCCTGTCCAGCCTCTGTGTGAACACTGCCAGTGAGCTGCTGATGCCAAGAAGGCTGATTGCAGGGCTGATTGCTGTTTGCAGGGCTGGATATTTCTGACGGAAGAGTGCACTGAGTCTAAGTGTGCTTCCATGTTATATCATCAACTTGTTTTAATTCTGTCCTCTGGAGCAACACAGAATAAACCTTCCCCTATATTCACTTGACAACTCTTCAACTATCTAAAGATAGCATTGGTATTTTCCTCTAAACTGCTCCAAACTAACCCTCTTCAAATAAGATGACCCTCAGATAACTGTTAGTGCCACCATTCTGATTTGGTGGCAGACGAAAACGTGTCCGTTTTCGAGCGTGGCATCCATAATTGAACACTGTGCTTGAGTTGATAACATAACCCTGTGAAAATGCCCAGATCAGGCTATTACCTTATTATAGTAGTAAGGGCCAGTTGGGATACTCTGTAAGGCTGAGGTGGTTTGGTACCTGACTGAGAGGAAACTGCCTTCCCGGGGAATTCCCTGGTGGTTAGTCCAGGTGATAAAGAGTTGGCTTGGGTTTGAAAATTGGCTAATATGAAAACTCAGACCCAGGTCAAGTTTGTTATCACTTCAGTTTACTAATAAATTAGCAAACTTGCAAAGAACAATGCCTTCCTAGTTCCCCACAGAAACATGCCCCAATTCTGGTGATCAGAGCAGGCTTTTCAGAGGGAGAAAACTTGTCTAATGAGTTCAGTCAGGACTAAGTTTTTGTAAGATTAGGCTTGGGGAGGGGCTGGGTCAGCATTCAAGGGTCTACCATCTACCACGTAAGAAAACTCCTGTTGGGGACTTCCCTGGTGGTCCAGTGGTTAAGACTCCGTGCTCCCAGTGCAGGGGGCCTGGGTTCGATCCCTGGTCGGGGAGCTGGATTCCGCATGCCGCAACTAAGGCCCTACATGCCACAACTAAGAGCCCGCATGCCGCAACAAAGATCCAGCATGCTGCAACTAAGACCTGGCGCAGCCAAATAAATAAATACATATATACACAAATATGTTTTTTTTTTTCACAAATATGTTTTTAAAATAATACTTCAAAAGAAAAGAAAAGAAAATTCCTGGTGTACTATTGGGCCTATAGCAGGCCCGCCCATGGCTTACCCCACATGCTATTGAATACCTTATAGCAATATTAAACTACTAACTAGCTACACATTCAGCAACATAGAAAACTGAAACAAAGGAAACAAACTGAGTTATAGTACAATGCCATTCATGTAAATTAAAAACATGCAAAACTAAAAAAAAAAAAAATGCAAAACTATGTTTTATGAAGTTTCATAGGTATTTAATAACACCCATCCAACATTAGAGAGGGAACCTGTGGAGGGAGAGGACATTGAGAAGGGAAGAAGGGAAAAATATAAAATGAGATAAAACAAGAGGGGGAATTCCCTGGTGGTCCAGTGGTTAGGATTCAGCGCTTTCACTGCCATGGCCCAGGTTCAATCCCTGGTTGGGGAACTAAAATCCCACAAGCCACACAGAATGGCCAAAAAATAAATTAATAATACATAAATTAAAAACGTCTCTTCAGATCATTTCATGTCAGAAAATGTCTTTTCAGACATTTTTTCAAAGAAGATGTACAAATGGCCAACAAGTATGTGAAAAGATGCTCAACATCATTAGTCATTAAGAAATGCAAATTTAAACCACAGTGAGATACTACTCCACATCCACTTGGATAGCTATAATAAAGGGAAAATAACAAGTGTTGACAAGGATGTGGAGAAATTGGAACTCTTATTCATTGCTGGTGGAAATGTTAAATAGTACAGACACTGTGGAAAACAGTTTAGTAGTTCCTTAGTAAATTAACATAAAATTACCATGTGACCTCATAATTTCATTCCTGGGTATACATCCAAAAGAAGTGAAAACAGGTGCTCAACAAAAACTTGTACATAAATGTTCTTAGCAGGACTATTCACAATAACTAAAAGATGGAAACAACACAAATGTCCATTAACTGACAAATGGATAAACAAAATATTATTTTAATAAAGTACTGATACATGCTACAACACAGATGCACCGTAACATCACACTACATGAAAGAAGCCAGTCACCAAAGGCCATATTATATGATTCATAAGTATGAAAATATTCTATTTTCACATGTATGAAAAGGAATAAAGTGTGATTCCGTTTACATGAAATGTCCAGAATACGCAATCTCACAGAAACACGAAGCAGATTAATGGTTGCTGGGGGAAATGGGAGCAGCTGCTTAGTGGGTATGGATTTCTTTTTGCGGTGATAAAAATGTTCTGGAAATAAGTGGTGGTGATGTTTGCACAGCAAAAATAATAATAAATAAACAAGGACTTTTAAAAAAGTGAGGAAGGGATTAACATTGTACATGGAGATAGAGGAAACTGATATTGATTGATACTCCTTATAGATATCAGAATAATAGTAAAGTGAGGGGGAAAACCCCTAAATATTTGGTTTGGTTTGATAAAAAGAACACAGATTCTGGCTGTTTGCTTTTATGCCTAACTGACACATAGTGTAACAATAGTCATGCAGATTTTAAAATTTGTGGCAGATTGATTTGATCACATTTATTTGATCACGGAAGCTCAGACTTCATGGAATTGCCTGTTCACAAAGCTTGTACTCTGCTCTCAGCTGTCCCTTGTCAGCCCTTGCCCAACCCTGTCTGGTCCCAGCTTTTCAGACTAAGCACCCAGTTATTTGCAGGCTGCCCCACCTCTTTCCCAGAGCCAGAGAGAGGGTAGAAGCGCAGGGTATCAAAAGCCCTCATGCTACATACCAATTGAATTAGACACTGCCAAGATAATATCTGAGCTCAGCCATCTCTTTTGTCCAAAATACCCCCAGGAGGAAGCGAGGCTCTCTCCCATGTAGCTTGTGCATCCAGCATTCCACTACCCTTTGCCCTACCTCAGGGCTCTGGTGTCCCTGACAGCCACATGGAGATCCTGTTTCTTTGCCTTGTTCTTACCAGTGCCAGTCCGCCACCCCTCACCCATATTCACACTCCCTTCCTTGTGTAATGGACATTTGACAGGTCTTTGGCTGCCCAGCCTTAAACCCCCTTCTTTTTTTTTTCTTTTTTTTTTTTTTCCAGTACGCGGGCCTCCCACTGCTGTGGCCTCTCCCGTTGCGGAGCACAGGCTCCGGACGCGCAGGCTCAGCGGCCATGGCTCACGGGCCCAGCCGCTCCACGGCATGTGGGATCTTCCCGGACCGGGGCACGAACCCGTGTCCCCTGCATTGGCAGGCGGACTCCCAACCACTGCGCCACCAGGGAAGCCCGAACCCCCTTCTTTGACTAAGAAACTCTCCACCGTGAGTTTTCAGTATGCAGAGCCCTCCTCCCACTATCTTCTCCTCCCCAGCACCCACCCCCACTGCACCCCCAAACACACAGCTAGGCTGTGGGGACATGAGTGGGGCTCTACCAGTCTCAAGCACCAGCCCAAAACCTTGACACAGGGGCTTAGGACACAAAGAAGCAGGCGCAGTGGGGTGTGTACTGAGAAGGCAGTGGGGTACAGCAGGAGCACCTGGTTTCCAGGGCACCCGTGGGCCCCAGAGCTAGGTGTATCCTCCGTCCAATGCTGGCCCTGCTGCCGGCTGCAGAATCTCTTTAGTGTCTAGAGAGGGCAGTGATGACCTCATTGTCTGGCCTCAACAGACTGCATGTGTGGCCTGTTTCTGTGCCCCAATTCCTTAGCCTGGTTCTCCAGCCTCCCCAGTAATTCTGAGAGCTTCCCAGTAGCCCTTCAGTAAATTTATTTTCTGCTTCTATTTGCCAAAGTCAGACTGTGCTGCAACCAGGATTCCTGACGGACACGCTTGTTTCTGGTAGAACTCCTAGGGTGACTCCAACTTTGCCTGATATTCTCACCATATCCACTTTCTCTTTCCTATCTTCTGCTGCCCTTGCCACTTGGACCTGCTCAAACTTTGCCCCTGTCTGCCGGTCTCTCTCCCAAGGCTGCTGTACTGTTTTTTTTGGCTGCACAGCACAGCTTGTGGGATCTTAGTTCCCCGACCAGGGATTGAGCCCCGGCCCTCAGCAGTGAAAGCACAGAGTCCTAACCACTGGGCCTCCAGGGAATTCCCAGGCTGCTGTACTTTTGATCCCTCTTCCCTGTGTCTCCACTGCCTTCCTCCAGCTCCCTCCCTCGGGCTCAAGCACCCTGTACTCCCAGCCCATCCTGAGGCCTGGACAGCTGGGCAGTCATCCTAACCCTTTTGTGATGTCAGCACTGGACCTAGTACTGACCAGGGGAGAGAGTCCTCAGATAGAAGGAAGGGTCACCAAGAGGAAAGAAGGGCACAGGCAGAGAGATGGGAGGGTAGCAGAGACATTTCTTATTTTTATATTTTAATCTAATACTATAAGTTATCATTTACTGAGTTCCTACATTGTGCTGGCCCTTTACATGCATGACCTCACATTAATACTCTGAGGTGGGGATTATTATAATCCCCATTTTCAAATGAGGAAACAAGAGTTTAAAGGAATAAAGAGGGATGGAGTGAGATGATGCCTGGGATCTCCTTTAAAATAATTGGAGGGAGGTAGATGAGTAGGATGTGGATGAGACAAGTTGCCCATGGGTCGATAATTGTTCAAGCTGGGTAACAGGTATATGGAAATTCATACTGTTATGTCTAACGTATATATTTGAATTTTTCCATAATTAAAAGTATGTTTTGGGCTTCCCTGGTGGCGCAGTGGTTGAGAGTCCGCCTACCGATGCAGGGGACACGGGTTCGTGCCGCGGTCCGGGAAGATCCCACATGCCATGGAGCGGCTGGGCCCGTGAGCCATGGCCGCTGAGCCTGCGCGTCCGGAGCCTGTTGCTCCGCAACGGGAGAGGCCACAACAGTGATAGGCCCGCGTACCGCAAAAAAAAAAAAAAAAAAAAAAAAAAAAAGTATGTTTTGTTTTAATTTAAGAAACTTGATCAAAGTCATACAAATAATAAGTGATAAAGTTGGGTTTTGATCCCAGGCCCTCCTGACTTCAGCACCTGCTCTCTTAACCTCTGCACTGGATTCCTGGCAAGGTACCTAAAAAGATCTAAGGGGAACAGATCAGTGATTTTCAAAGGATTCAAAGGGAATTCAGAAGACTCGACTAATTTCTGCTCCTGTTCTCTAGGTACATTAAAGCAAGAATCAACAGGGTATGGTCGGGTTATTAATTCCCCACGCCTACAGCTTATTATAAAGAAGATGCCCCCATTTTCTCTGCCTGCTTCTGAGTAGGTGCAGAAGCAGCCCATGAGAGAGCCTTTGGCAGCCAGTTTTCTAAAAACACCCAGGCAACAGCTGTCCTTGGCTGTCACCTGACTTGCCAGGCCCTGAGTCAGCACCACGCCCCCACCCAGTGGCCCTTGCTGAGCCAGATCTGACTTGCCCTTTCCTGGCTGGGCTGAACTGGTTGGGCCAGCCCAGCCCTGCCCCATCCCAGCATCCTCTTCAGTGGGTGGCTTCTTGCTCCCTGACTCTTACCTGGGGTTCCCACCCTTGCACTGCCCCTGTCAGCTCTGAAGGGAGCTGAAGACCACCCCCGAGCTGTTGGAGATACGGACAGGGCTCAGGAATCTATCCCTGGGTAGAAAGGATGAGCTGGGCCCCAGCATCTCCCACCGTCTACCAAAGATAGTCTTCCTTTGCTTGGTGACTCTGGGATTTGCTTTAGGAGGAAAGCAGAGGAAAATACAAAGACATCTCTCCTCTCCTATAGAAGAGGATTCCACGCCTAGGCTCAAACCCAGAAGAGCCCAGGGCTGGGGCGACATGAAGACCAAATTCTTGGTCCGTGTTTTTGTGGAGAATGCTCAATGTCCTCTTTTTTTTTTTAATTAATATTTTAAATTCATGTATATTCGATTTACAGTGTTGTGTTCATTTCTGCTGTGCAGTAAAGTGTCTCAATTATACATGTATATACATTTTTTTATATTCTTTTCCATTATCGTTTGTCCCAGGATATTGAATATAGTTCCCTGTGCTATACAGCGGGACCTTGTTGTTTATCCATTCTATATATGACAGTTTGCATCTATTAACCCCCAAATCCCAGCCCATCCCTCCCCATTGTCCTCTTATTATACCCATTTCTTGGTCTAGATGTGAAGCTACAGCAAGTGCTGACACGATATATTCCCCAGGTGTTGGTGCCCTGGCATTGACCCCATGGCTAAGTCACTAAGGTTAGCTTTTCCCCCATGTCAGCTCTATCCTTCTGGCCTCCAGGCCAGCCTGTTCTGAATCCTGGCCCTGCCACTTAGGCATTCATGACCTTGGGCTAGTAACTGACCTCTATGAGCCTCAGATTTTTGGTTTTTAAAAAATATTTATTTATTTGTTTATTTTTTGGCTGCGTCGGGTCTTAGTTGCAGCGCATGGTCTCTTAGTTGCTGTGCGTGGGCTTCTCTCTAGGTGTGGCGCCCAGGCTCCAGGGCCCGTGGGCTCAGTAGTTACAGTCTACAGGCTCAGTAGTTGCGACATGCGGGCTCTCTAGTTGTGCTGCATGGGCTCTGTAGTTACGGCACAGGCTTAGTTGCCCTGTGGCATGTGGGATCTTAGTTCTCCGACCAGGGATCAAACCTGCGTCCCCTGCATTGGAAGGTGGATTCTTTTTTAAACTTATTTATTTTGTTTGTTTACTTTTGGCTGCGATGGGTTTTCGTTGCTGCCTGCACTCTTTCTCTAGTTGCGATGAGTGGGGGCTACTCTTCGTTGCGGTGCATGGGCGTATCATTGTAGTGGTTTCCCTTGTTGCAGAGCACGGGCTCTAGGCGCGTTGGCTTCAGTAGTTGTGGCTCACTGGCTTAGTTGCTCCACGGCATGTGGATCTTCCCGGACCAGGGATCGAACCCGTGTCCCCTGCATTGGCAGGCAGATTCTGAACCACTGCACCACCAGGGAAATCCTGGAAGGTGGATTCTTAACCACTGGACCACCAAGGAAGTCCCAAGCCTCAGTTTTTATGTCTGTAAAGTAGGAATAAAATACCTACCTTGCAGGTTTATTGTGAGGGTCAGACAATGTTCTGTATGTATAGCACTTAGTAGGTGCACAACACCCATCAGTTTCCTTCACTCTGCCTGGGGATTGGCTTCTGCTCAAATTGGACTGACATCAAAGTTTTCAGGCCTGAAACCAAGTACTGCCCCAGCTCTTGTGTCTCATTTCTGGGTACTCAGACCTACTTTCCCATAATTCCCACATGGGCCAGTCGTTTTCTGATCATCTGCCAGCCCAGACCACACTACACCACTGTCCTGATGCCATGATTCTACACACTCTTAATTTGTTCCCTTGGCTACCACCATGTAGTCACACCTGATTATTTCTGTGTCGCCCACTAACTAATGAGCTTCTTCTTCCCTTTCTTTAGCTTCAAAACTCCTGAATGTGAGTGTTCCAGAAGAATGTTCCTTCTCCCAGCACCATCTCCTTGTGGATACCCAGTTTCTAAGGACCCTCTCTGCCTTGAGTCACACACCCAGATAAACAGCTAGCTCTCCCACTCCCTTCTCTCCAGCTGCTCTCTGGCCAAAGGAAGTGTGTTTCAGCTCTCTTACCAGGATCAGGGCTTTGTCTAAGTGTGCCAGTTTTCAGTCTCTCTGAATAACTGTATTGGGAGCCACAATCAGGACAATATTCCAGGCAGGATTTGACTTGGTATGGTAGAAAAGACCCACCACATCTTGTGGTGTGCGTACATACTGGGGTTAATGTAACCTGAGTATATATTGGGACTTTGGCAACTATATCATAGTGTTGACTATTTTAGGTTTGTGGCCAACTGAAAATCCTAGACCTTTATTCACGAACTGCAGGTGTCTCCAGCATTTTGTACTGTTACAGCTGACTTTATAAGATTTAATTTTAGTATTACCTCTGTTTATCTCTACTGTCATTTTGTTATCAAGATTATTTTGTTCATTAACAAATAAATTGCAAGGTAAAAAGTGGCAGAGAGGGCAACTGGTAGAATAAAAGAGACCTAACATATCAACCAATTACAGTATATAGACTTTGTTTAGATCCTGATTTGAACAAATAAACTGCAAAAAATACTTTTTTTAATATTTGTGAGACAATTGGAAATTTGAAAAATGGATATTTTATGATCAAGAAATTACTGAGTTTTCTTTTTAGGTGTGATAATAGTGTTCGAATTTTGTTTTTAACAAATAGGATGTCTGGGATTTGCTTCAAAATAAAATGAGGGAAGGGAAGTTGGGGTGGGAGAATAGGAGAAACAAGATGGACCATGAGTTGAAAATTGTTGAAGCTGGATGATTGGTAGATAGGGTTTATTATACTATAATGTCTAAATCTGTGAATGTTTGAAATTATCCTAAAGAAAAATTAAAAGAAAATTATTTTGAATCTTGCCTCTGTCATCGAATGTATTAACTGCGCTTAGTCCTGTAACCTCTCTCCATCTAATAAGCATGATTTCTGTATCTGTATCTAAGTAGTTAATAAACAGGTCAACCAGGTCAGCACTAAGAGCAGATCTCTGTGACCCACCAAGATCTACTAGGTTGACTCATTCGTCAGTCCTTTCTGGAAATGGCTGATCAATGAAACGTGACTCCAACTAACTCAATTATCCAGTCTTTGTTTACAAAGGTATCATGAAAAACTTGTCTAGTGCCTAGCAAGAATCAAAATGCCAAATGCCAAGCATTACGCTTATCTGCCACTTTAGCAATCTATTTTTTTAAATTAAGAGTTTTGATCCATTTGTTTAAGTGAATTAATGTTAGTTCCAAGTATCCATCTTTCTTTTCCAAAACACCCAAAGGTGACTTGTTCTAGATAATCCAATTCTGAAATTGAAAGCTTCAACAGTAACTCACTATAGTTTGTCCCCTACCATAATGCTGGGCCAATATGCCCCCCTTTCCACACACATGACCCAGGCCACAACAGTCAAAGTCTAATCCTGGATTTTTGTTGGGAAACACATTTTCTTTCCCTGCTAAATTAGGTTGTAATCCCATATTCACTGGTGGCCATCCTGCCATCACTTGGGGAGAGTCTGCCTGAGAATGAAGCCAACACAGAGGAAGGCAGAGCTGAGGGATGGAAAGATGGATTACATCATTTGAGTCTCTAGATTTGGCTATGCCTAAAGCCAGCAACCCCTGTAATTTTCAGCTACATGAGCCAATACATTCTATTCTTTTCTTAAACCAGTTTAAACTGGATTTCTGCCACTTGCAAAAGAAGTCCTGACTAATAGAGTGTGTGTTGTCGGTTGAGCAATGGAATGCATAATCTAAAATGCTCCATTTTTTTTTTTTTTTTTTTTTTTTCAATACGCGGGCCTCTCACTGTTGTGGCCTCTTCCGTTGCGGAGCACAGGCTCCAGACGCGCAGGCTCAGCAGCCATGGGTCACGGGCCCAGCCGCTCCACGGCACGTGGGATCTTCCTGGACCGGGGCACGAACCCGTGTCCCCTGCATCGGCAGGCGGACTGTCAACCACTGCGCCACCAGGGAAGCCCTAAAATGCTCCATTTTGTATAAGAACTTTTTGTATGGTCATATGGTATAGGCAACATTTTTTAAAAACACCTTTATTGAGATATCATTCACACACCACAAAATTCATCTATTAACATATACAATTCAGTGGTTTTTAGTATAGTCACAGAGTTGTGCAACTATTGCCACCATCTTATTTTAAACCATCTTCATCACCCCCAAAGAAACTGTATCCATTAAGCATCATTTCCCAGCCCCAATTCCCCCCACAACCTTCCTTTAACCCCTACCATCCACTAATCTACTTTTTGTCTCTGTGAATTTGCCTATTCTGGACATTTCATATAAATAGAATCATACACTATATGGACTTTTGTGACTGGCTTCTTTCACTTAACATAATATTTTTAAGGTTTTTGCATGTTGTAGCAGATGAATAATATTTCATTCTGTGGAAATACCACATTTTATTTATATATTCATCATTGATGTACCTTTGTGTTGTTTCTACTTTTGGTTATTATGAGCTATGCTGCTGTGAACATTTACGTACAAATTTTTGTGGGACATGTGTTTCAGTTATCTTGGGTACATACCTGGGAATGGAACGGCTGAGCCATATGGTAACTTCCTGTTTAACTTTCTGAGGAATTGCCAAACTATTTTCCAAAGTAGCCACACCATTTAAATTCCTACTAGCAGCATATAAGCATTCTAGTTTCTCCACATCCTCAGCAACACAAGTTATTTTGTCTGTCTTATTTTAGCTGTGCTAATGGGTGAAGTAATATCTTACAGTGGTTTGGATTGGCGTTTACCTAGTGATTAATGATGTTGAGCATCTTTTCATGTGCTTATTGCCATTTATGTATCTTCTTTGGAGAAATGTATATTCAAAACTTTTGCCTAGTTTTGACTTGTGTTGTCTTTTTATTTATTTATTTATTTATTTTTTGCGGTACACGGGCTCTCACTGCTGCGGCCTCTCCCGCCGTGGAGCACAGGCTCCGGACGCGCAGGCCCAGCCGCCATGGCTCATGGGCCCAGCCACTCCGCGGCATGTGGGATCTTCCCGGACCAGGGCATGAACCCGTGTCCCCTGCATCGGCAGGTGGACTCCCAACCACTGCGCCACCAGGGAAGCCCTGTGTTGTCTTTTTAAATTATAAGAGCTATTTATGCAGTCTCTTATTAGATATATGATTTGCAAATATTTTCTCCTATTCTCTATGTTTTCTTTTCACTTTCTTGATGGTATCCACTGAAGCACAAACATTTTAAATTTTGATAGAGTCTAATTTACCTTTTTTTCTCCCCTCTCACTTATGCTTTTAGTATCATGTCTAAACAAAGCATTGCCTAATACAAGATCAAGAAGATTCACTCCTATTTTGTCTTTGAAGTGCTTTATAGTTTTGGCTCCTACATCTAAGTCTATGATCCATTTTATTTATTTATTTTTTAACATCTTTATTGGAGTATAATTGCTTTACAGTGGTGTGTTATATGATCCATTTTAAGTTAATTTTTTTTAATATGGTGTGAGGTAGGGGTCCAACAGCATTCTTTTGTGTGTGGCTATTCGATTGTCCCAGCGCCGTTTGTTACATGCTTTCCTCCATGGATACAACATTGTTTTTGTAAACATGTTTTACTTAGAATAATATTAATGTAAATTTATATTCTCTGATCACACCCCAGTTGCTTTTGTCAGCAATGTGACATGCTGGAGATTGGGGATGAGGGTGATTTTTCTGTAGGTGATTAAACATTTGACTAGAAGATGATGAACATGTGTACAATGATACCCAATGCTAGTATGCATCATAATCACCTGAGGAAATTTTTTTTAATGGGAATTCCCAAGCCCCACCCCAACCTACTGCATCAGAATTTCCTGGGAACATTCTGTCTCTTACACATATAGAATCATAGAACATTAGAAATGGAAGAGCCCATAGGGTCATAAATTCACCTCCTCATTTTTAAATTGATGATTGACTTTGCTCTCACTCCCTCTAAACATCAAGGCCAGCCTGAGCACTTTGTTTGTATCCTCCCCAATACATTCAAATTCAACAATACCTATGATTAATAAGATTTTATTGAAGGCTTCATGGGAAGATGGAGAAGAGGATTACTTCACACACCACAATGAAAAACTTAATTATATCCCTCCATTTGACTGGCTAGACCTGTTCTTCCGCCCAAAGTTTTCTCCCTTGCTACCCTATTGTCAGGTCTCTTCTCTGCATCTCTCCCACTATGCAACTTAATTTGAAATTCCTCCTTTTTTCCCAAACCATTCAACTATGGTCTCAAGGTTTTTTGGTTTTGGTTTTGGTTTTTAAATTATTTATTTATTTATTTGGCTGTGCCGGGTCTTAGTTGTCGCAGGCGTGATCTTCGTTGCCGTGTGTGGGATCTTCGTTGCGGCCTGTGGGATCCTTAGTTGCAGCATGCAGGAACTAGTTCCCTGACCAGGGATCGAATCTGGGCCCCCTGCATTGGGAGCAAGGAGTCTTAACCACTGGATCACGAGGGAAGTCCCTGGTTTCAAGTTTATACGCACTCAACAAAGCGATAGTACAATAGCTACCTGAAAAGCAACCGACTACTTTTCCTCAAGCATTCTCCTTGGGAAAGTGGGAGGTGTCTCAGTTCATCCCATGGTCATAGAGCCATAAAATCTGATTTATCGTATCATATCTCGTGAAGGCTTATTAAGAACAAGACACTGGGCTAAGTACCTCATAAAAATGACTTAATGTCATGTAGCTCATTAATGGCAAATCTGGTATAGAACTTTAATTGTAAGGGTCAAAGCACAACTTCTAAGCCTCTCATATTCACAGTCTTCAATTTCTTTGGCTTCACAGCTCTGTGAGATACATGAAAATTTTCTATTATTTCATCTTTTAAAGATAGAGAAACTGAGGTCCAGTGACTATGCAGCTCAGTTAGTGGAAAGTTTTGATCTGGGGTCTAGGATTGTTTTTCTTGAGCAGGTTATGTGAAATTGTGGCTGAAATCTCCCTGGGAAGCCACAGTGGAAAATGTAACCAATAAGGGACACTGTGTAATCCTCAACACTGTAACATGAGATCAAGCCTAAAGGACTGAGGCATTATTACTGATAAGGAGCACAGAGAAGGAAGAATGGGGGAGGACAGACTGTCAGTGTTTCCCCTACAGTGACAGGAAAGGGATGGCAGCGTTGGGCAAGGCAGGATCCTGTTTGGCAAGGGACGTCTGTCCCCATGTGGGAAAGCATGACTCATCGGGGTGCCACAGCTCAGTGACACAATCTCTTAAGATCTTCCAAGTCACTTTGTCCGACTCTGTATTTACCAAGCAACTCTCAGATCTACTTTTGGCTTCTAAACTCCGCCTTCCCACAGAGTAAAGAACGTGCTGACTGGGGTTTCTTCAGGCCTATTGTCAATTATATTTTACAGGATGAATGAATAATGCTGTATCTGGTCTCTCCCTCATGAGTTGGGTTTAGAGTGAGTTTATTCATTCAATATTAATTCAACAAATATTTATTGAGTGCCATCCATGCAGCAGGCGTTGGTCCAAGCCCTTGTGATACAAGTCAGATAAGATCTCTATCCTCATGGAGTGCACACACTAATGAGGGTTACCATGTAACTGAAAATTAAACAAATCAATAGATCATTTCAAACTGTGACACTCCTCACCTAGGATTACTGAATTCCTTCCCACAGGCTCAACTACACCTCAAGTTCTGTAAACCTCCCCCTCCCATACTCACTCGGAAGACTTAAGAGGCCTTAGCCCCATCTCAGAGGGTTCAGCATCAAATTTCCTTTCTAGTCTGACCTGGACCCTGAGAGGGTGTGTTTCAGTGAGATCCACTGCCTTCTTCACTGCTGGAGGTCTAGCCCCTGGACCTCAGTGGTGTTTCCTAGGCCATGACGATAACTTCATCCATTTGTTCACTGAATAGATACTTTCTGCACTCCTCCTGGGCACCAATAATTTGGGGCTGGGGACTCAGAAATGAATAAGACGTGGTCCCTGCCCTTCAGTTCACAGTCCAAGGGAGGAAGCACACACTAATGGTTTCTGTGCTTCTCCTATGGGTGAGGAGAGAGGGAAGAGCAGGGTGCTGTGTGTCCAGAAGAGGGTTCCTAAGTCATACTGGAGAAATGGGTGATCAGGAAGGTGTCTCTGAGGAGGGGATATTTAAACTGAGGTTTTGTTTGTTTTAAAGTAACTTCTATTATTTTTTTCTTTACAAAAATAACAATTGTTGATATTTGAGAAAATACAGAAACAAAGGGCGTTTAAAGCCACCCATAAAGACACCATTGATAACAATTTGGTGGTGTGTACCTTCCAATCTCTTTGCTATTTGAACTTAGTTTTGGAGGGCAAAGATTTACCTTGACAGTGAACACAGGGAGGAGAAAATATTTGGTAAAGGCAATTGTCCTTAGGTTGCTTTAAAAACCTGATGTAATAGATAAAGACATAAAAGTATATATATACATATATATATATAAATTTTTTTTTTTTGGCTGCATTGGGTCTTCGTTGCTGCACGTAGGCTTTCTCTAGTTGCGGCGAGCGGGGGCTACTCTTCATTGTGGTGCGTGGGCTTCTCATCACAGTGGCTTCTCTTGTTGCGGAGCACGGGCTGTAGGCCCGCGGGCTTCAGTAGTTGCAGCACGTGGGCTTAGTAATTGTGGCTCACAGGCTCAGTAGTTGTGGCGTGTGGGCCCTAGAACATGCGGGCTTCAGTAGTTGTGGCACGTGGGCTCAGTAGTTTTGGCTTGCGGGCTCTAGAGTGCAGGCTCAGTAGTTGTGGTGCACAGGCTTAGTTGCTCTGCAGCATGTGGGATCTTCCCGAACCAGGGCTCAAACCCGTGTCTCCTGCATTGGTAGGCGTATTCTTAACCAATGTGTCACCAGGGAAGTCCAGTATATATTTATATATATATTTTGTTCATTGAAATATTGCTGGCATCTAGCCAGCACATGATAGACAGTAGTTGCTCAACATAGATTTGTTAGTTTAAAAAAAAAAAAGGAAAAAGATGTAATGGAAAGATGAGCCTTTGAATATTAAAGCATAAAAGGCAGTTCCTTCTTGGAGGCCCAGCATCTGCACAATGCAAAAGAGAGGGTCCTAGGAAGGGGCCATGCTAGGCTGAGGTCTCCTGTCACTTGTTAGCAACAGTGTGAACTATACAAAGACTGACGACTGTGCTATCCTGGGAGAGAAGGTGTCGGAAGGAAGAAGGAGGCTTCTGGGTGGTCAGGTATGAGGGACGGAGGAGGCTCCGACTGCTGTATGAGGTGGCCTGGCCGCAGGGATGTAGGTAGCCAGTAGGGGTTGCTCATCTACGCCCACAGAGCTCCTCCTGGTACTGTGTGGAAAAGTTGGCATGGAGACTTTGAGACATGTATCATATAACTAGCATTCAGGAAGGTGTGGAAAGAAAATAGATTTGATACCTCTACCTATTGTTTCTCAGGTGACTGGGAGGGGTTTTTCCTCAGGAAGAAGGAGAGGGGTTTTTGTTGTTGTTTGGTTGGGTTTTTTTGCGGTACGCGGGCCTCTCACTGTTGTGGCCTCTCCCGGTGCGGAGCACAGCCTCCGGACGCGCAGGCTCAGCGGCCATGGCTCACGGGCCCAGCCGCTCCACGGCATGTGGGATCTTCCCAGACCAGGGCACGAACCCACATCCCCTGCATCGGCAGGCGGACTCTCAACCACTGCGCCACCAGGGAAGCCCAAAGGAGAGGTTTTAGGGATCTTTACCCAGGGCCACCAGGTACAGTGGTTCAGATAGTGCACTCCACAAAGGCACCGCATTGAAGGAGGCAACTTTCATGGCCAGACAGGCATATACCAACCTGAATGAGAATGGGCAAGCAGTTGCAGACATTCTAGGCCTCCTGGCTGGAGCAATCCCGGAGGGTTACTATGTAAACCCCGACTTGCATACACAGCCATGCACAGACCTGACAGCAAACGCTTGCACATACTCACAGCCAGTGCCCAGCCATGTCTGTCTCAAGTGCATGGTGGGTGGACCTGAGGTCTCTTTTCTCACCACTCGCTGCTCTCAGAGGCCCAACTTCTAACACTCACTCCTCCCCAACTCTAAACTTGACATAGTTCACCTAGGAAGCTGGGGGAAGGATGAAGGTGTGGTGGGCTCACAAGTTGACAAAGGGAAAGAAGTGGCATTAGGTTATGTGTGAAAGAGCAGGGGTGTGAGTAGGCCTGAAGCCACGGATGCTTCATGCTAGGACCCTGACCGGCTGCCTGGGCCAAGCCCAGGATTTGAGCCAGCAATCACGACTGCACGGCTTGTGCAAACAATGTGCTAACTTAAAATGTTTTTAACTTGAGGAAGGGGACACTTTTCCTAGGGGCAGCCCTGGCCTTGCCCTATGTATTTCCTCCTCTCTTTTTACATCTTAACACGTTGTATAAATTCTGCTTCCTCTTGGGTTCCAAGGAGACAAGTTTTGAAAGGCAAATTCTGATGTTTCTAAAGCACGTAAAAGAGCTTTGAAAACATAAAGTACTAGTCAGGGATTGCAAACTCGTATGCATGCTGGAGGCAAGGAGTTAATCTATGTGTATAACTTGGGCCTTTATGTATTTAGTTCTGGGGGGTAAGCTTCATGGAGGTGTAATTTACATACAATAAAATTTACCAATTCAATGACTTTTGACAAGTGCATACAGATATGTAACCACCGCCATAATCATGATATAGAATATCTCTATTATACCTAAAGTTCCCTTGTGGCCCTTAGCAGTCAATCCTTTCCCTCTAAATTCTGGCCCCTGGCAACTACTTATCTACTTCCCTCACTGTTGTTTTGCCTTTTCCAGAATTTCATATAAATGGATCCATACATTCTGTAGTCTTTTGTGTCTGGCTTCTTTCTCTTGGCATAATGCTTGTAAGATTCATTCTATTGGGCATGTATCAGTTGTATTTCTTGAATTGCATACCATTGAACGGGCATACCACCAATTGCTTATCCCTCCATTAATAATGGACTTTTTGTGTTGTTTCTGGGTTTTGGCTATTTTAACTAAAGTTTCTACAAACCTTCATGTACGTGTTTCTGTAAGACACACTTTTCCATTTCTCTTGGGTAAATGTGTGTTTAATTTTACAAGAAACTGCAAAACTCTTTTCCAAAGTGGCTGTATGATTTTTACATTTCCACCAGCAAAAACTGAGAGTTGCTCCACAGTCCTGCCAACACTTGGTATTGTCAGCCTTTTTATTTTTAACATTTCTAGTGAGTGTGTTGCGGTATATCATTATGGTTTTAACTTACATTTCCCTAATAACTAATGAGGTTAAGTATCTTTCCATGTACTTATTGGCCATTGCATATCTTCTTTTATGAAGTGTCTGTTCAATAGACACTTTGCACACACATGCACGCACACACAGTTAGTTCTGTTTCTCTGGAGAGCCCTGACTGGTACAGTTATTTTTCTCCAATGAGTATATTTCCTTTGTTTTAGCAGGGAATTTTCTTGACCGGGCTGGAATGGCAAATCCTGTTTCTTGTGCAGCATCTTCATCCTTTGTTCATGTCATTTATCTTTAGCTGAGCTACTTTGAGTCTGTTCCATGCATATGTGGTTCAAGAATCAGTAAGAGATATGAGTAGACAGAGTTTGGAGATCTCCTCTCTGGTTCTCTTCTTTCTGAGGTTCTACTGTCTTCAGTCCTCACTGTTTTCCTGGCTTCTTTTTTCTGGTTTCCCAGGCCATAAGGACTGTGTGTTTTTCCTTGTGAACCCATCTGCCCTTTGTGTGCAACCTGGGACACACTTGGCCTTGGGCTCAGTCTATCTGCTTCTGTTTACTCTCCACTAACTGCAGAGCACCAGCTCCAGCCTCAGTTCAGTTTGCCTTTAGCTGGGCTATTTTGTGTGCTCCATTCATGAGTCAGCGAGGTGGGTCAGAGAGGTAGGTAGAGAGTCTCCAGTATCTTCAGGTAGTTCCTTTTGGTACTGAGCCCAGATTTTACCACTGTTTTCTGTAGGGAAGATTCATGTGGTAGAATCTTAATCTGTCACACCTGGAAGCAGAGTCACAGCTTTTGTATTTCTATTTCACCTTCATTTTTGAAAGATATTTTCCTTCTTGGTTGGCAGTTTTTCTCTCAGTGCTTCATTTTTTTAAAAAATAAATTTACTTATTTATTTTTGGCTGCACTGGGTCTTCGTTGCTGCATGCGGGCTTTCTCTAGTTGTGGTGAGCGGGGGCTACTCTTCATTGAGGTGCGCGGGCTTCTCATTGCAGTGGCTCCTCTTGTTGCGGAGCATGGGCTCTAGGTGCGCGGACTTCAGTAGTTGTGGCCTGTGGCTCAGTAGTTGTGGCTCGCAGGCTCTAGAGCGCAGGCTCCGTAGTTGTGGCACGGGGGTTTAGTTGCTCTGAGGCATGTGGGATCTTCTTGGACCAGGGCTCGAACCTGTGTCCCCTGCATTGGCAGGCAGATTCTTAACCACTGCACCACCAGGGAAGTCCTCTCTCAGTGCTTTAAAGATGTCTCTCCACTACCTCCTGGTCTGCATCATGGCCAGCAAGATGTCTGCTACCATCCTTATCTTTGTTCCTCTGCACATCATCTGTTTATCCCCTCTGCTCGCTTTCAACATTTTTGTCTTTATCATTGGTTTTTTAGCAATTTGATTATGATGTGCCTTGATGTGGTTTTCTTCATGTTTTCTCTGCTTGGAGTTTGTCGAGCTTCTTTGATTTGTGAGTTTTTAGTTTTCATCAAATTTGGAAATTTTTCAGACATTATTTCTTCAAATATCTTTTCTGTCCTCTCCTCCACCCCACCCTCTCTTTCTGGGACTCCAGTTATATGTATGTAAGGCTGCTTAAAGCTATATCAGCTCACTGATGTTCTGTTCATTTTTTTAACCATTTTTTTTTCTATCTGTGTTTTATTTTGGATTGTTTCTATTGCTATGTTTTCACAGTCAATAATCTTTTCTTATTTACTGTTTAATCTGCTATCAGTCCCATTCGTTGTATTCTTCATCTCTAGAATTTTGATCTGGGCCTCTTTTATATCTTCTACTTCACTCTCATGATGCTCATGTGCTCCTCTACCTTCTTGAACATCTGAAATGTATTAATAGTAGCTGTTTTAATGTCCTTATCTAAAATTAGCAGTATAATTTCTGGATCTGTTTCTATTGGTTGATTTTTCTTCTGCTTGTTTGAACGATAGGTAATTTTTTAATTGGATGCCAGATATTTTGAATCTTATGTTGTTGGGTACTAGTATATTTTTTTTGTTTTAGGATTTTTTCTTTTAGATATTTCGGTAGTTAATATGGGATGCAGTTGTTACTTGGAAACAATTTAATCCTTTTACTGTGTGCTTTTAAGCTTTGTTAGGTGGGTCCAAAACACCTCTTAGATGGGAGCTAATTTGGCTTGGTATCTATGCCCAGTGTGTTGGGAGGTCTTTCTATTCTGGCTGGTGGGAACACCAACTCTTCAACGGTTCTCTCTCTCTCTGTGGTAGCCTGGAAACTCTCTCCAGACAGTGAGCGGGGACATTGGTAGGACTCATCTCATTTCTTTTCATTCTCTCAGGGATCACTGTCCCGTCTGTTATCCAAAGTCTTAAGACCATTGTTTTATATCTTTTGTTCAATTTTATAACTGACTAAGGCAGAGGATAAATCTAGGTCCTGCTACTTCATCATAGCCAAAAGTAGACATTGCTTTTATTCTTTTAAGTGATCCTTTTTATTGAAACATAGCAAACATACATAAAAATGTACAAATCCTAAGTGAATGGCTCCATTAACTTCCACAAAATAAACACACCTGTGTAACCAACTCCCATATTAATAAATAGAACATCACTAGCACCCCAGAAACTTCATGTTCCTTTCCAGTCATTAAATCTCTTCCCAGAATAACCACTGTTCTAATACGTAGCACAACAGTGCATGTTTTTGAACTTTATATAAATGGAATCCTATAGTATGTACTTTATGTCTGGCTTCTTTCACTCAACGTATTTGTCAGATTCATCCATGTTGTTATGTGAAGCAATAATTAATTCATTTCCATTGCTGTGTAACATTCCATTTTATGAATATACCACGTTATTTATTCTACTGTTGATGGGCATTTGAGTTATTTCGAGTTTGGGGGCTATTATGAATAGTGCTGCTATGATCATGTTTGCACATATTTTTTGTGTACATATGTATGTATTTTCAGGAGTAGAACTGCTGCGTCATAAGCTAGGCATCTTTTCTACTTTAGTGGATACCACCAAATAGTTTTCCAAAGTAGTTATCCCAATTTACATTCCTTCTAGGTTTATATGAGAATTCCAGTTGCTCCATATCCTCACCAATACTTGCTATTATGTCTTTTTCTTTTTAGCCATTCTGATGGATTTTACTTACACTGCCTTTCAGAACACGCTACAGACATTATAAAACTACCAGGTGGAATGAGCTAACAGTGCACCAGTCTGAGACTCCTGTATATAAGGTTTTCTTCTCAATGGCTTTGAGCATTCCTAAAAGCATTCGGTTGTTACATTTGTGTTCATCAACATTATTTGAGTGGAATTTGTTTGATGATTCACCAGGTGAAGATATGGTGGGAGGGAAGGCAAACAGGGGCATTCTTGGCAGAGAAAGCAATACATGGAAAGGAAGTCATAAAAGGACCTGGCTCAGGGCTACCTGGTACAATTGTACATGATTCTTAGAATCGCTTCTCACTTCTTTGTCTGTGGGAATGGCACCTCCAGGAATTATGCAGTGCACAACTCATCAATCTGTACACAGCAGCCATGCCTCTAATGGTCAGGGATGATACGAAATTTGCTGTGACTGGAGGGCAGGGTGGGTGGGGTAGAGAATCAGGAGAAGCCAGATCCAGAACTGAGACAGTATAACTGACTCAGATATTGACAGAGGCTTACTTTAAAGCTCCACCCTGCCCCCGCCCCTACTAGATGAAGGATCGTACAAGCTTCCTCGTCTTGGATCCCTCAGCCTCTGAGCCAACAGGGCTGCCACTGAAGTGGGGCCGGGGTGAAACCCAAGCCAGGAAGGAGAAATGCTGAGTGTGCTCCAGCTTGTCTTGCTACATGACTCTGGTCTCAGCAAGTTGAGGAACCAACGCCCTGTCCTTCCTCTATGTTGGGCTTCCTCTCTTGCCTGCAGCCTCAGCACACTCCTGTGCCTGGGAAAATTGGTGACCCTGGATGGGACACTGTGCCCACCTAACTAACACCTAGGTTTGTGTCACTGAGGCACTGGAAGTGGTTTCTGAAGGCACAAGAAAGCGAAAGGAACATCCCAGGTCCCCCACATACCTCCCCATGACCTGCCAGAGTGAAGGGTATCCCTCTGAAAGAATGATACTTTTTGGGTTGACACTCTGTCTATAAGCCCTCATTACACTTTGTGTGTGTGTGTGTGTGTGTGTGTGTGTGTGTGTGTGTGTGGTATGCTTGTTAAGGGCATTAAATGGTTAAAGTAGGGCTACCTGTTGGGTTAAAAGGAACTATCCACCGTCTGTCAGAGAGGGCAGGGTCTCTTCTGGAAGGACAGGTTCATGTTCAAGCTCTGCCTTTCTTCCAGTTACTCGGACAAAAAGTACTTGGACAATATATTCCTTAAAGTAGAAACTGGGACTGATGGAAGGGTTCCAGGGAATGACAGAGAGACTCTCTCTTGGCTCCGGCAAAAAAAGGAGTAGCTCTAGAGCAGTAAGTGGTAAGGTTAGGGAGTTTGGGATTGACATATACACACTGCTATATTTAAAATGGATAACCAACGAGGACCTACTGTATAGCACAGGGAACTTTGCTCAATATTATGTAGTAACCTAAATGGGAAAAGAATTTGAAAAAGAATAGATACATTTATATGTATAACTGAATCACTTTACTGTACAACTGAAATTATCACAACATTGTTAATCAACTCTACTCCAATATAAAATAAGAAGTTTAAAAAATAAAATAAAAATAAATTGAATTAGAAGAATAGCAAAAACTAATGATAATGTTATTAGAAATTAATCAGGCAAAAAAGATGGAACATCCCCAGTAAAGCAGTATAAAAAAAAAAAAGAGGGGCTTCCCTGGTGGCGCAGTGGTTGAGAGTCCGCCTGCCGATGCAGGGGACACGGGTTTGTGCCCCAGTCCGGGAAGATCCCACATGCCGCGGAGCGGCTGGGCTGTGAGCCATGGCCGCTGAGCCTGTGCGTCCGGAGCTCCGCAACGGGAGAGGCCACAACAGTGAGAGGCCCGCGTACCGCAAAAAAAAAAAAAAAAGAAAGAAAAAGAAAGAAAGATGTGGTAAGATGGCACCTCCCCAGAAGGAGGCAAAAGCCAAAGCAAGGAACCTGGGAAAGGTTCCATGGTTGCACCAGAACTCTGGGACTAGAGTGGACATGGTGAGATCAGATGTCAACTGGAGATTTGGCCCTGGGACTAAGTTAACTAGGATATGAATAGATAGATACCTTTCCAACCTAGCTTTTTGGCTTATTTTTCTGCTTCTTCACAAGGTCAACTTTTTTTTTTGGCCACACTGTGTGGCCTGTGGGATCTTAGTTCCCCGACCAGGGATTGAACCCATGCCCCTTGCAGTGGAAGCGTGGAGTCCTAACCACTGGACAGCTAGGGAATTCCCACAAGGTCAACTTTTTTTTTTTTTTTTTTTTTGCGGTACGCGGGCCTCTCACTGTCGTGGCCTCTCCCGTTGCGGAGCACAGGCTCCAGATGCGCAGGCTCAGCGGCCATGGCTCACGGGCCTAGCCGCTCCGCGGCATGTGGGATCTTCCCGGACCGGGGCACGAACCCATGTCCCCTGCATCGGCAGGCGGACTCTCAACCACTGCGCCACCAGGGAAGCCCAAGGTCAACTTTTAAATCAATCAACAGGCGTACACACCCCTGTGGCTTGAGACTTATGAGGAGCAGAGAACAAGAGACACAGTGTCTCCCCTCAAAGAGGCTACTAAGTAATCAGAGAGAGAAGAATAAGGCAGGTGAAACGCCTAAGGAGTAGTACAACTGATATGATTTTGTGTTTCTATTTTAAGCCAAAATGAAAATTAGCATGAACTCCCTGAGCAGACACCAGCTGGGCAACAGTGAGAGCGTGAAGCATCCCAGGAGGCAGGGAGGAGCTGTCCTGATCCTGGGACTCAGAATTGTTTCCAATTCAGCTGTAAGTGTTGATGATCCATGTGTGAACTGTCAGATAGACTGTAATATCCCTAAAAAAATGAATAAACAAGATAATGAAAGGCCATATCTAATTAAATGCTAATCTGTGTGGGCTGAGGGGATCCACATGTACCCAAGAGGTTCCAGCTTCTAGGAAATGTACAATTCTTGCTGGACAGAGCCTGAAGGAAGGGTAGGCTTGGGATAAACAAACAAAGGGCATTCTGGACAGGTGAACAGTGTGAGGAAAAGGCAAAGAAATATTCACCTTCCAAATCACTCCCATTTCCATTGAATTTGAAAGTTTTCAAAGAAACTTAATAGCCCTGCTCTTTTTTTGATCTTCTCAGCAGCCTCAAGCATTTGACAGAACAGAGATTCCCACTCACAAAGAAAGTGAAAACTCGAGAGAGTCTGTTGATTTTGTTTGCTCAGCCTCCCTCTCTCCCATTTTCTGCATCTAGCGTCCTGGTTTTCCTTGGAAAAACATCTCTCTCCACTCTCAGACCAACCAGTGTTCTGACTCCACCCCTGAATCCAGGGTGGGCCTAACCAGACCTGGTCTACTACTGAACTACCACCACAGTAGTTCAGGGATGGGCATGTGACCCAAGTAGGCCAATGAGACTCACATCCAGAACCTTTGCTGGAAAACTGGGGAAGAGAATAAAGCCAATGCAGAGGAAAGCAGAGCCAAGAGACCATTTTCTGTTGACATCGTTTGGGTGTTTGGGTGTGTTTGGGTGTTTAGATCCAGCCGTGCCTGAAGCCAGCATTATCCTAGGGTTTTTCTGAGAGGTGAGCCATTACATTCCCTTCTTGTTCTAAGCCAGTTTGAATCTTATTTCTGTTACTTGCTACTAACAGAGTCCTGGCTGATTCAGAAAGCTTAGACCATGTATTTAAATTCTGATCCTGTGCTCTTAAACTAAGTATAATAACTGGAGTGATGGTAGTGTGGGAAAGGATTATTAAGCATGGTGGGGTCAACCTGGTAAGGCCTGACTAAAAGACATGCTAGGAAGTTAGACAGGAATAGGGAGCCTCAGAAGGTTCTTGAGAGAATTATCATATGATATTGCTTATATGTGGAATCTAAAAAAATGATACAAATGAACTTATTTATGAAACAGAAATAGAGTCACAGATGTAGAAAACAAACTTATGGTTACCAGCAGGGAAGGAGGTTGCGGAGGGATAAATTGGGAGACGGGGATTGACATACACACACTACTATATATAAAATAGATAACTAATAAAGACCTACTGTATAGCACAGGGAACTCTACTCAATACTCTATGATGGGCTATGTGGGAAAAGAATCTAAAAAAGAGTGGATATATGTATATGTATAAGTGATTCACTTTGCTGTGAAACTAACACAACGTTGTAAATCAACTCTTCTCCAATAATTTTTTTTTAATTCTACAAAAAAAAAAGATTCTTGAACAATTTAAAAGAGACATTTAAAGAAAATACCGGTACAGTCAGTGTTCTGTTTCTTAACATGGGGAATGGTTATAGCCCACATACGTTGACTCTAAATTATGCATGTATGTTTTTTACTCTCTTCTGAATAAAAACATGATATAATGTGTACCTTTGAAAAATGAAAAAGAAAATAAATAATGTGGAGGTGATGATTACGGAATGGAATGGAGAAGAGAGACCTTGAAATCAGAGATGCAGGAAGGAAGCTGGTAGTGAGATGGAGGAGTAGGGTAAGGAAGGATGGCATAGAGCAGTAGGAATACGGATGGAGAGGGGTGGAGAAGTGAGAGATGCTTCCTGCATGAATGAGGGCATGAGAAATATATAGCTCCAAATACTGGTAATGATGACAGAGACAGGGTAGTTGAGAGGGAAGGACCTGGTTGGGAATATTAAGGGGGCGTGTATGTGGTTACATTTTGAACTTGTTCAGGTGAGAACATCCAAACTGTGGGTCTGGGGACTTGCCTGGCGGTCCAGCGGTTAAGACTCTGCGCTTCCACTGCAGGGGGCACAGGTTCGATTCCTGGTTGGGGAACTAAGATCCCACATGCCATGAGGTGAGGCCAGAAAAAAGGAGACAAACTGTGGGTTTGTAATATCATTTGGTTGGAAGGAACAGAAGCTTCGTTGAGTTAGCTCAAGTGGGGAACTGGGAAGTCAAAAATGCAGGCTCCTCCCTCTGTATCTCTGGGGCACATGTGGTCTTTCCTCTGCTCTTCTCTGCATCTGCCGACCAGGTCCTTCTGCTTCCTCGGAGGGAGGGCCCACCTGGCAGAAGCTGGAGTGCCCTGCGAACCCCACAGGGAGGCAAGGCCACTGTGAAAGAAGCTGAGTGAAGGCACCAATGGAAATTCTGTCAAATATGTCTGGAAGTGACCAACTGGGTGACGAACAGTTCCTGATGTGGACAAGGTGTAAGGTCTGTGTTCAAGGAAAGCCACAGAAAAGAGAGCTTGGTTTTAGCCTGGGAAAGGGAAGCAGCAAGGTTAAGATCTGATGTGTCCAAGGATGCTAGAAGACCTTGCGGCCAGTAACATTCTCTACCGGACTCTTCCTTTCAGCTCAAACAGACTCTCCCATCCCCAGCCCACCTCCAGCTCCCCTACACCTCCCTTCCTTCGGTTCAAACTCCTTAAAAGCTGCCCATGCTCCCTGGCTCACCTCCTCCGCACTCCTCCACCCTCGGCACCATGCCTGCCCTGTTGGCTCTCCTTAGAAGTGTGCTAGCAAGGTGTCCGAGGGCTTTCTGGTCGCCATATCCAGACGACAGATACTCCCCAGCTCTAATCTTGTTTCATTCATTTGTTGTTCATTCATTCATTGATTCAAAGAATATTTGGTAAGAGCCGCTACTTTCCCTGTGCTGGAGGTACGATACTGAGCAAGATCCATTAGGCAGAAGTTCTCTACAGAGACAGTGTCTACTTCTTCCTCCCAAAATGCCACATGCTCACATATGCACCCATGCACACGCACGCGCACGCAGGCACACGCACTTGCTTTTTCTGCTTACATCCTCCCCAGAGCTTCCCACTAGGGACTCAGCTGCCAGGCATGTGATCTTTGAGGGACACAGACAAATGAGAAGGAAGTTAGGCCAGTAGCCTAAGGAAGCTGGGGAGGAAGAGGGGCCAGACGGCCTGGAGGGGCACCCCAGGATGTACACATCATCACCTGGCCATTTGCTAGTGGCCTGGGGAGTGTGTAACTCTGAATGGCAGGCACCCAGTGGAGAAGGGCACATGGCCAGGATCTCAGGTTCTGGCCACTTCAGGCAGTTCTCGAAGCAAGACCCTTCCCAGAGGGCCAGGGAGGCACCCAAGGGACTGGTTGCAGCCTTTGGGGAGACAAGCAGTCTGGGCACATGCCCGCTACATCATACTCCTTCACTGAATCCTGGCCTTGCTCCTGGAGCGTGCAACTCCTAGAACTGTCCCCATGAGGAAGGGAGTCTCTGGGCGGGACCCTGAGTCCTGGGCTGAACACTGGCACCCTATAAAGTCGAAGAGCCAGCCCGTCAGGGAACCCCAAGGGTTCTGGTGATGGAAGGTCCCAAAATGTTCCTTTCTTTCTCTTCCTAGGGAATTATATAAAGTAAATGAAGAATAAAGAGGAGAAGGAGAAAGAAGATGGGGGAGGGAGAAAAGGAGTAGGAAAGGAAGGAGGAGGTGGAGAAGGAAAGCATTTTTTTTTAAAGCACAGCCCTGGGCTTCCCTGGTGGCGCAGTGGTTGAGAGTCCACCTGCCGATGCTGGGGACACGGGTTCGTGCCCCGGTCCGGGAAGATCCCACATGCTGCGGAGCGGCTGGGCCCGTGAGCCATGGCCGCTGAGCCTGCACGTCCAGAGCCTGTGCTCCGGAACAGGAGAGACCACAACAGTGAGAGGCCCGCGTACCGCAAATAAAAAAAAAAAGCACAGCCCTGATCATAGTATTTCTCTGCTTAAAATATTTTAATAACTTCACATTGCTCATTGGATAACCACATCCCCCCTCCCTCTTCTCCCCCTCCCTCCTCACCCCTTCCAGTCATAGGAGGCCTGAGAGGATGTGTTCACACAGCTCTTTTGGGAAATTGCCCCATGGGGTTGCAACAAGTGAAACAGAGGGAGCACAACAACGGGCCCATCATAAGGAGCATTGAGAACTACAAGGAGGAGGGTTAAGGGGAATTTCCTGGCGGTCCAGTGGTTAGGACTCTGCGCTTTCACTGCCAAGGGTATGGGTTCAATCCCTGGTCGGGGAGCTAAGATCCTCCAAACTGAGTGGCCAAATAATTAATTAATTAATTATGTTTTTTAAAAAAGGGGTTTTAGTCCTAGGTCTGTGACTATAGGACCAAGGGAAAATCATGGTCCAAGCCTCCTTTTCTTTACCTGGTCAGTGGTCAGGGAGGATAAAACCTGCCCTGCCTGCCTCACTGGGTTACTGGGAGGCTCAGGTGAGATAAAGAGCCTAGAAACCTTTGTGAATTATCAAGTACTGAACAAATAAGGGATTGTTCCTACTATTGAGGAAACTACCTTGAGAAGTGTCAGAGGCCCACTCCTTTCATCTCTAGTGCTTTTCTTTCTAATAATCCTTCATGTCATTATAAGACCTTACGCTTTTCAAAGTACTTTAATATATATTGTGTCATTCGTTCTGACACCATCCCTGTGCAGCGGCCAGGCAGGGCTGCCCCTTGCTGGGCATATAAGGGCAGAGGCTCAGAGGGGTGAAGTCACCAGAAGGTCCGGTGTCACCGGGCAGGCATGATGTGGCCGAGCCAGGCCCGAGCTCAGGTTTCCTGACCTCAGCGTGGGGCCTGCTCTGCTCCCAGCACATACTGATGTTGTTTCTTTAGATTCTAAACCTACAGAGGGTACAGGCAGGGTCTTCTTAGGGGATGAACTTCCCCATGGCAGGCATCACGGCCTTTGGGTGGGGCTATATCAGGGGACACTTGAGCTTTTGCCAGTGAGACAGGCTTGGTCTTTGAAGATCTACTCGCCCTGGGCCCCTGGGAATTTGCCCAGGCTCCTTTGTCACTCCTCTGTGTCAGTGGTCAGCCAACCACCAGAACAGAGGTGGGTCTTTTGGATCATTTTGGAATCCTTCCTCCAGGTGTGATTCTAACCACAAAGTGTGCTGATGCCTAGTGCCACACAAACATCATTCTCACAACCGGGGAGTGTCAGCCCTGTCCAGCCTCTGGGGTAGGGTGAGCACAGAAACACAGGCCTGCTCCCTGACCGGGAGTTGCTCACAGCTGGAGAAACAGCAGTGCACGGGAAATAATGGCAAAGAGGACGGCGTGAGCACCCTCTCAAGGGGGCGACACGATGACCCTCCTGGATAAAAGACAGTATGAGCACAGAAAGACAGAGACCTCTGGGGACTGGGAGGCTCCGAGGCAGCTTCCGGACTGGGGACACCCGGTCCCCCTCCCCTAAGTCGGTCTCCAGTCAAACTGAAACATTCTTGCTGTTCGTGAACCACACCAGGAAAGTGCCTCTGCAACATTCCAGGATGCGAAAGCCAGGCCCTCGGTCTGACTGCTGATTGGTGGTGTGTGAGTCAGGGGAAAGGGCACTAGACGGCAGTCTCGAGATGCAGGACTCTGCGCCTTGACCTACACCAGAGCCGGAGGAGGCAAAGAGATTCGGGTGTTTTTCCTGTCAAGGTCAAATGCCCGGGTGGCCCCAGTTTGGCCTCAACTCAGGTGTCCCGAGTTTCTGTTGTAGGAGCCTCCCCTCAAGTCGGTGATGATGGCGAGCATTCCAGAGGGAAGGCGGCAGGCAGTGGGAGATACGATCTGAAATTCAAGAAGGAGAGCAAAGCTAGAACGATAGCGCACCAGGTGGGCAATACCTCCCACCCCACCACAACCTCCACTTCCTTTCCCTGAGTCCCCGAGGGGCTGAATGAGACAGAGAAGAGTGATGGGAGTTGTTCCCACAACATTTATGATAGTTAAAAAAAAAAAAATCAGAGACATCCTAACTGTTCAATACGGAGAGTGACCTGAAATAAATCATAAACTTAAGTAGCCATCCAAAACAATAAAGCTTTTAGAAAATAATATAGAATGTCTTTGTGACCTTGGGGTAGAGGAAGAGTTTTTAAGTAAAATGCATAAAGTGCTAATCAAAGAAAAAAATTGATAAATGTGTCTGTCTATGTGAAAATTAAGCAATCCTGGTTATAAAATGGTACCACCAAAAGAATGAAATGGGGACTTCCCTGGTGCTGCAGTGGTTAAGAATCCGCCTGCTGTGAAGGGGACACGGGTTTGATCCCTGGTCTGGGAAGATCCCACGGAACAACTAGTTGCCACGGAACAACTAAGCCTGCGAGTCACAACTACTGAAGCCTGTGCACACTAGAGCCCACGTGCCATGACTACTGAGCCCGCGTGCTGCAATTACCGAAGCCCACGAGCCTAGAGCTTGTGCTCTGCAACAAGAGAAGCCCACGCGCAACAACGAAGAGTAGCCCCCCGCTCGCAGCAACAAAGACCTAACACAGCCAAAAATAAATTTTAAAATAAAAAAAGAATGAAATGGCAAGCCACAGAGAAAATGCTTGCAATGCATGGAAGCCATAAAAGGCTCAAAGCCAAAATATAAAAGAACTCTTATAAAGCAGTAAGAAAAAAGTGACCCAGTAGAAAAATGACCAAGAGACTTGAAGGGGCAATTCACAAAATAAGACACAGAAGTGCCGTGTCATAAGCATGTGAACCGGTGTTCAACTCTATTTGTTGTCAGGGAAGTCCAAACCAAAACCACGCTGAGATACCAAATGTCTAAAACTAAGAATGCCGATATTAAGTGTTGGTTCTGATGTGAAGCCACTGGAACCCTCATACACTGCTGGCAGTGCATACTGTTATTCCCACTTTGGAAAACAGTTTGACGTTATCAGCTGAAGTTGAAGATATGCATTCCCTGTGACCCAGCAATCACACCCCTGGGTGTATGTGCAACAGAAATGTGTCCACTGTGTATAGGAGACGTGAGCAAGAATGCTCATAGCTGCACACCTTGTAATAACCCCAAACTGGAAACAACCTAAGTATCCATCAGGAGACAATGATAGGTCGTATATTCACATGACAAAATATTATATAGTAGTAATGGATGAACAACAGCCAGACACAACAACGTGGATGAATCTCTCAAATAAACGAAACAGGAGAAAAGCCAGACACGAAAGAATACACTCAGGTAAAGCTCAAGAAAGGACAAAACAAAACCACAATCTTTAGATGGTAAAAGAAAAAACAAGAAGCAAGCAAATGATTACCATGGAAGTCAGGAGACAGGTTACCTTAGAGAGGAAGGAGGGAATTGTGACCACAGAGGGTCCTGCAGGGGACTCCTGGGATGCTGTCAATGTTCTGGTTTTGGCCTGGGTGGTGGGTACCCGGCTGTTTTATGAGAATTCTTTAAGTGGTATATTTATGTAATGCAACTTTCTGAGTGTGTGGTTTATTCAACTGAACTATGTGAAATTGACAATATTCAACCCTTTTTAACTTAATAGTTAAACCTACTGGCAATTTCATATGGTTCAACCTAATATTTCATAATTAAAAATAACTTAAGTTAAGTAGCCATTCAAAATGATGGTCATGAAGGCTATTAATAACTTCATTCACTCATTTACGCATCAAACAGATATTTCCTGGGGGCTTGTTGTGAACCAGGCATATTTCTAGGCACCGGGATACAGAATAAAATTTGGTCCTGGTGCTCACATTCTAATGGGAAGATAACGTATAAACAGATACTGAAACATCGGGAATGTCATGTTGTGATAAATGCTATGAAGAAAAACAAAGCAGAATAAGGATATAGAGAGGGATGAAGAGAGATTTTAGGAAGCATGGTTAGAAAGGCTTCTCTGAGGAGATGACATCTGAAAATGCAGCTGAATAACGTGAGAGAGAGAAACCATGTGTAGCCATGGGAGAAAAAGCCTGTGGCAGAGGAAGGAGCAAGTGCACAGGCCCTATGACTGGAATGTGCACGGCAGGATTAAGGAACAAGGAGACCAGTGTTACTAGTTCAGAGTGAGGGAGGGGGAGACGATGAAGACACGAAACGGGAGAAGTAACGAGGGACCCATCACAGAAGGCCAATGCAGCTTTGCAAGGGACTTCAGATTTTACTCTGAGAGTGATGAGAGGCTATTGGAAGGTTGAGAGCAGGAAGTGGTAGGATTTGATATATAGTTTAGAAGGAAGACTCTGGCTGTTTCGTGGAGGAGGGAGTCTAGGCGGGGTGGAATTACAGATTCCTGTTAAAATGCTACCACAGTGTCCAGGCAAGAGATGAAGGTGGCATGGACTAGAATGGCCATTTTGGAGACAGAATCAATAGATTTTGCAGATAGAACCCAGATAGGATTTTTTTGATGGATGGCATATAGGGGAAGAGGAAGAGGCATCAATAATAAGTATAATATTTTTCTTAAAAATAGGATGCGCAATTCTATATTTGATCAAAACTCTTCAAAACATGTTCTTAAATTACTTCTATGATGAGAAACTTAAATACAGCAGAGCCTAAGAAATGCAGTTGGGGAGATGGGATATTTTCATAGATGGATGGATAACACCATAAAAAAAGCAGAAGCTAATTGCCACAGGAGGTAAGGAAAGGAAGAGACCCCAGAGGCCTGGAGGAGGCAGGAAAGTCTTTACTGAGGAGGCTGGAGTTGAAAGAAGAAGGTGGAGTTAGTCCAGGTGAGAAGCAGACTGAGAGCTGCGCCTGGGGGCCCAGTACAGGGTGGTAGAAAGAGCAGGAGCTTTGGAGTTAGAGAAATTAGGCTCAAGTTCAAGTATTGCCACTTACCACTTGGGTTAGTGTAAAGGTTAGATAAAACAACTGTAACTCACCTATTAGGTGCTCAATACAGGGTAGCTTCTAAGGAAAGCTCTTTTTTAATATTCAGATTTAAAAATTTTTCAGATTTTTCTATTTTTTATTTTGGGGGTTGGGAGTGGGGAGTTAACTCCCCATTCACTAGAAATTACAGCAGAGACAGGAGAAAATAAGCTGGGAAAAGAGGAGCTATTAGTAATCTAGACTTGGACATAGCTGGGAACCCTTGAGTGAGATACTCTCACACTGATTGAGAGCCCAGAAACTTCCTGTTCATCTAGGGATGGTGTCACATAGTCATATCTCCCTCTGCTGGTAGAATTTGGTGTTGCAAGGTAAACCCAAATCTTGAATTGCTTGCATCTGGAAATTTGCAGGCCCCTGGGAATATTGAAGCGCTAACTCTGCGTTCTTGGTATGGTCTCACCCAGACTGTTACTGAGACCATACTGGAAGAAGATGCTGGATGGGAATCCCCCGGGAAAAAAGAACTTTCATTGTCAAAGGAAATGAAGCAAAGGGAGCTTCTTCCTCCTACCAAGCCAACGATGGGTATGGACTCTTAGGAAACTGTCATTCAAACCAGGACTGAGCAGCAACTGTTCTGCCATCTTCACGGTAAGCTGTCCCCATGGCATAGGGGAAAGACCCCCAGGGTTTCAGTTTTGGAGTCTGAAGACTGACTATGCCACTTGGTGACTGGGTTTCCTTCCTTGGTCACTTAATTAGCCTAAAGCTTACAGTCCTCACAATATGGGGATATTAATATTTTCCCCTTTCCTGGGGTTGATGTGAGGATAAAGTAATAGAGATGATCATACTCTATTAACTGTAAATCACTCTACAAATATAAGAGTTTATTACTGTCACTTCTTTGTCTTGCCTCTCCAGTTTCTTGCCCTGAAGGTCTTACCTAAAGTATACAGAGTTCTGTGCTAGATATGGGGAAAGGAGACACAAAGACAAAAATCACAGCTCCTGTCTTCAGGGGGGCACACATATGGTGAGGGAGACAGATTCAGTTAACCACATTACTAGTCAGACTATGAGTACTATAAGACTAGTTAAACAACGAGCTATAGAATCATGAGGAAAGGAAAGATTAATTAGAAAGTAGAATCAGGGGAGTCAAAGAAGGTTTCCCAGAAGAGGTGATATTCATATGAAGCACAAATTCATATTCATTCATTCATATTTATTTTGTTTATTCATAAAAATATTTATTGAGCATATCTATGTGCCAGGAATTAGACTACAGATGGTCCCCAACTTATGATGGCTCAAATAATGACTTTTTGACTTTACAATGGTGAGAAAACGATACGTATTCAATAGAAACAATGCTTCAAATTTTGAAGTTTGATCTTTTCCTGGGCTAGTGACATGCAGTATGATATTCTCTCCTGGCTGGGCAGTGGCAGTGGCAGTGAGCCACAGTTCCCAGTCAGCTACGCGATCATGATGGTAAACAACTGATACACTTACGACCATTCTGTACCCACACAACCTTTCTGTTTTGCACTTTCAGTACAGTATTCAATAAATTCCATGAGATATGCAACACCTTATTATAAAATAGGCTTTGTGTTAGATGATCTTGCCCAATTGTAGGCTAATGTAAGTGTGCCGAGCATGTTTTAAGGTAGGCTAAGCCATGGTGTCCGGTAGGTTATGTGTATTAACTGCATTTTTGACTTAAGATATTTTCAATTTACGGTGGGTTTATCGGGATGTAACCCCATCATAAGTCAAGGAAGATCTGTAGTAATTGTGGATACAAAAATGAATGAAACAGACATGTATTGTCTTCACAGAACAACAGAACAGGTAGACGAATAATTATTTAATTACAATTATGCTAAGTTCTATAAAAGAAATACAGGTGGGGAAGTCAAGAAAGGTACCGTAAGGAAGTGACATTCAAGCTGAGAGCTGAAGGATGAAGATCAGGTATCTAGGCAAAGATGGTGAGGATAAATGTTCTATGCAGCAGAAACAGAATGTGTAAAGGCCCTGTGGTAGGAGATGGAAAGGAGGTGAAGAAGGCCATTGGAACTAGAATACAGGGAGCAAGGAGGAAAGTGGCCTGAGATGAGACAGGAGATATTGGGTAGGTACCAGGTCATGTGGGGCCTTGGGGGCTGCATTAATGATTTGGACTTTAAGAGCAACGAGAAACATTGAAAGTTTTAAAGCAAAGGGTGACATGATCAGACATGTGTTTTTAAAAGAATACTTTGTAGAGAATGGATGGGTGGAGGTAAGAGTAGACCTAGGGAGACCAGATTGGAGGCTATAGTGGGAGGCCAGGCTAGAGAAGATGATGGCTTGGATTATGATATTGGCTGTGGAAATGGAGAAGTTGATAGATCTGAGAAATATTTACGAAGTTGAATTGATAGGATTTGGCATTTGAATAGATATGTTGAGGTTGGGGGAAGAGCTGTTTACAGAGCTAGGGACCATTCTTGGAGCAGCAAGTTTGGAGGGGAGGACGATGAGTTTGGTGTTAACAAGTAGAATTTCAGGTACTTGGGAGCTATCCAAGTGGCTATATCAATTAGAGAATTGAATATATAGAACTGGAGCACAGAGAAGTCTGGACTGGAAACACAAATTTAGGAATCATTTAGATACTAAGTGAAGCCATAAACTGTAGTGATCACTAGAGGGTGGCACTGGAAGAAAAAGAAGACTTAGGACCATTCAACAGTTAGAGTTGAAAGAAGTCAGTTGGTTAAGGATTGCTGAAAAGGGAGACACAGGATGTGAACAACCTTAAATGCAAAGGACAAAAGGAAGGAAAACTACTATTTCTTGAATGTCTTTTATGTTCTGGGAGTTTTCACATGCATTATCTTACTTAATCCTCATGTAAACACTGTGAGCCAGGTAAGCATTCCTATCCTCACTTTTTCTACTGAGGAAATAGCTGTTCAGAGAAGTTGAATAATCTAGTTACTGTCACACATCTTGTAATCAATGGGATTCCCTCCCGTGCTGGAGGATCTGGGCAAGTGCCTTGCCAGGTAGTGACATTGGGTGGGGAGCGTAGGGCCAGAATCCCTTTTACCCAGCACTATAGTGCCAAGCAGGTAAGCCAAAGCAGAGGAAGGGTAGTCCAAAAAGCAAAGCCAAGTGCAACAGGAAAACAGTTCAAGAGCCAAATGGTCCATTCAGAAGTCAGGTTGCCGGAGCCAAAACCTCACCCAGTAACTGGTCCAAAAATCAAGTGAATCACAAGCAGTAGAACTTGATCAAAGAGAAGGCTAAGGAAGGCCAGTAAACTTCAGAACTGGGGAAGCCACCAGCTAAGCCTCAAGCTTCCAGTTGAGCTGGCATTTGGGTCCTGGGTATTCGAAGATGGGGAAGAGGTGAGGAGACAGGTTTTGTAGAGTTGAAGAACTAAACAAATAGGCCCTCGAGAGAATAACCTGACTGGGAATGTTTTGTGGAAAGATTCTTCTGGCGCCTCTGTGAAGAAGGGCCTCAAGGTGGGAGAATATGGACACCTCGGATGCAATGCATAGACTCAACTCCCCTCTGCAGAGTGGAGCATGGGTAGGACGCTGGCTTGGTCCCTGGGCTTGAGGAATTATACTTGATTTGTATCCTAGAGGAAAAAATATGAAGACCCCAAAGTGGAACACCAAACACAGGCCTGGTCTGTCCAGGATTCTCAAGGAAGCAGGAGCTGTCAGGTAAGCCAAGCCAGGACACATGCATGTGTTAAGGGCTTGCTTAAAAATGAGTCTTCTCATTGGTACAGAACTTCAGGAGGATCAATGGTTTCATTTGAGCCTCAAAACCACTTTAAAACTAATTGTTTTAAATAGATGAGGAAACTAAGGCTAGGGCAAGGTAAGTGACTGCCCAGAGTCACACAGTTGGATGGAGATTAGAACTGCAACTTGAGTCCAAGTTTTGTTTTATGCAAATTCTGTGTCTCTCTCTGTTAAGGAAAAGAGATTGTTCAGGGAAGGCTTCACAGAAGAGGAGGTGCTTGAACTGCCCACGCGGCAGGGCACCAAGTACAGAAGAGTAACAGGGTCCTCCTGGCAAAGTCACAAAGATGCAACACAGCACAGCCAGAAGGAAACGAAAAATGGTTCCTAGAATTGTGAGGTCCTTGAGGACAGGAAGGTCCAGCTCCTAGAATAAGGCCTGAGGTTTAGCAGGTGCTGGGTGACTGTTTGAAGGAATGAATGTGTGGAACACAGAGTCTCTCTAGGAGAGTAGCTGGAAGTGAGGCTGGGAAGTGGCAGGAGTCAGAAGACGGAGAGGTTTTATACAATATGGAAGGCTGGTGTTGGAGGAGGGGAGGGGACGAGGGTGCATGTGCGGAGAGGATGTGAGGAGAGAATCAGCTGGAAGCTGGTTCCAGGAGAGAGAAAAGGAAGGCCAGAAGTAAACCAAGGTAGGGAGAGGAAAGGACAGAGTCGAGAAACATTTAGGAGTTAGAATGCCTGGCAACACCCTTAAGGGGAGGGGTGACATGTACGAGTCTGCCGGCAGAAAGGCAGGAGCAGAAGAGAGACAGGGGATGCTGGTTGTGGAGGAAACAGGTGTGGGTAGCGGATACCCCGCATCCCCCCCAGCTAGGCTGCAACCTCAACAGTCACTCCTGGGGCAGAACGCCAGAGAGGGAGGGGCCTACCGGACTGGAGAAGTCATTAGCAACCTGCCAGAACCGGGTTAACAAAGGCAGGACTACAACTCCCAGCATGCTCCGGCCCAGTGGGGTGACGGCGGGCGGTGGCTGCGCTGCACCCGTCTGGTGCGCACAGGACCTGGGTCGGCACCGGAGCCTGTCATTCCGGAGGGGTCTGTGGGGGTGCGAGCGGGCATGCACCCGGGTCCCCAGCGCACTGGCGGCGCAGGGCTCGCGATTCCCGCCCCACGGCCCCGCCCCTTGCCCCACCCCAGCCGGGCGGCTTAGCTGGGGCCGCAGCGCGGCGGCAACATCACTCTCGCTGCCGCTGCTCCGCCCCATCGCCTTCTGTTTTTCTCTCTCATTCTCCGGTGGCGACGGCGGGGAAGGAGGAGGCAGGGGCAGCAGCAGCCGCGCTGGCTGCAATGAATGATCCCCCAGCTGGGGGAGAGGACTCCAGGTGAGCCTCTGCCCTCGGGAGGGCCGGGACCCCCGGTCGCCCAGGACCTGCAGCCCCCCCGCCATGGATCCCTAGAGGAGGAGGAGGACAAGGAGAAGACAGCTCTGCCGCCCACCCCCATCCCATTTTCCTCTTCCTTTATCTCATTGTTGCTGTAGCTGTTTACGGCAGGGCTCCCGCTGCCCCAGCATGGGGCGGGCTCCGGGTACTGCCATTCGGCCGGCGCTTCTCCCGCTGCTGCCCGGCGATTCTGCCTAATTCTCCCTCCGCAGCTGGTGCAGCGAGGACCGGAGAGCGGTGGAGGCCCGGACTGCAGCAGCGACGGGGCCACCTCCCAGCATCCCCACCCTAGGAGTCTACAGGCGGATTGAAGAACGGCGCCTGGGGGCTGGGCCGGCCCCGCCGATACGGACCTAGGGAGGACAGCAGGACAGCCTAGGCTGCGGAGAGGGGTGGGGGTGGGGGGGTCAGGAAGGACAGAGCAGCAAGATGGCCAGTAAAACCAAGGCCAGTGAGGCCCTGAGGGTGGTGGCCCGGTGCCGCCCCCTCAGCCGGAAGGAGGAGGCTTCTGGTCACGAGCAGATCCTGACCATGGACGTGAAACTGGGCCAGGTGACACTGCGAAACCCCCGCGCTGCCCTAGGGGAGCTGCCCAAGACCTTCACCTTTGATGCCGTGTATGATGCCAGCTCCAAGCAGGCAGACTTGTATGATGAAACCGTGAGGCCCCTGGTAGACTCGGTGCTTCAAGGTTTCAATGGCACCGTGTTTGCCTATGGACAGACCGGCACGGGCAAGACCTACACCATGCAGGGGACCTGGGTGGAGCCCGAGCAGCGCGGGGTCATCCCCAATGCCTTTGAGCATATCTTCACCCACATCTCGCGCTCCCAGAACCAGCAGTACTTGGTCCGGGCCTCCTACCTGGAGATCTACCAGGAGGAGATTCGGGACCTGCTCTCCAAGGAGCCTGGCAAGAGGCTAGAGCTGAAGGAGAACCCTGAGACAGGCGTCTACATCAAGGACCTGTCCTCCTTCGTCACCAAGAATGTCAAGGAGATTGAGCACGTGATGAACCTGGGGAACCAGACCCGGGCGGTGGGTAGTACACACATGAATGAGGTCAGCTCCCGCTCCCATGCCATCTTTGTCATCACCGTGGAGTGCAGTGAGCGTGGCTTGGATGGCCAGGACCACATCCGTGTGGGCAAGCTCAACCTCGTGGACCTGGCTGGAAGTGAGAGGCAGAACAAGGCAGGCCCCAATGCGGCTGGAGGGACGGCCACGCAGCCCACGGGTGGTGGCGGTGGTGGAGGTGGTGGTGGTAGTGGAGAGAGGCCTAAGGAAGCCTCCAAAATCAATCTCTCGCTGTCTGCCCTGGGCAACGTGATCGCTGCTCTGGCGGGCAACAGGAGCACCCATATCCCCTACCGGGACTCCAAGCTGACCCGGCTGCTCCAGGACTCTCTGGGGGGGAATGCCAAGACCATCATGGTGGCCACCCTGGGTCCAGCCTCTCACAGCTACGATGAGAGCCTCTCCACCCTGCGCTTTGCCAACCGGGCCAAGAACATCAAGAACAAGCCCCGGGTGAACGAGGACCCCAAGGACACGCTGCTGCGGGAATTCCAGGAGGAGATCGCCCGCCTAAAGGCCCAGCTGGAGAAGAAGGGGATGCTGGGAAAGCGGCTCCGGAGGAAGAGCAGCCGCAGGAAGAAGGCCGTGTCAGCCCCGGCTGGGTACCCTGAGGGGCCGCTGATGGAGGCCTGGGTGGCCGAAGAGGAGGATGACAACAACAACTACCGCCCGCCCCAGCCCACCCTGGAGTCGGCCTTGGACAAGAACATGGAGAATTACCTGCAGGAGCAGAAGGAGCAGCTGGAGGAGGAGAAGGCGGCCATCCAGGATGACCGCAGCCTGGTGAGCGAGGAGAAGCAGAAGCTGCTGGAGGAGAAGGAGAAGATGCTGGAAGACCTGCGGCGGGAGCAGCAGGCCACAGAGCTGCTCGCAGCCAAGTACAAGGTAAGAGCCCCCGAGGGAGCAGGGGCTCTCCAGAGGTCCCCAGAGGGATCTGGGCTGGCAGGCTTTTCTTTGAGGGTCTGTGACCTGGCTGGAAGCAAAGTGTCCTGCCCTCCTGCCAAGAGCTCCCCTGGAGAAGGCAGGCGAATTTCTGCGACTCTGGACTGCCAGGCAGAGCCTCCCTGGAGCACCTAGGAGGACACACACACACGCACGCACACATACATACACGCGCGCGCACACACACAGAGCAAAGCAGCAGGCAGTCTCTCAAGCCAGTGAGCTTGGACTGGTCTGACCTGCTGCCTGTCAGTCTCTTCTGGTGGCCCCCAGTACCGGTCAGGTCCATGGACAGCCAGGCGGGCACTCAGCCCCGTCTGGGTGTGGGTTCTCACTCTTGCCTGGCCACCTCCCTCATGACGTCCTCCCTTTGCAGCACCATCAAACCTCACACCATTTTAATATCTGACGTTTGGACACTTCACAGTTTACAAAATGCCCCACATACATGATCTCATTTGATTCTTACGGTAGCCATCCGGAGTCCTGCTTCTTAAACCCCCATTTTACAGGTGAGGGACTAAGGCTCAGAAGAGTGACATGACTGAGGTTCCATCCTATACAGTGGCAGGGCTGAGCTGGAACCAGTGGCCCTTGGGCTCTTTTAGTTCTTGGATGGCGAGGCAGGATTATACATGGGTCCTGCTCCCTGTGAAAGTGGTCCAGTGGTCCCCTGGGCCCATTGCATAGAATCTTAGGAAGGAGATCACGCAGAAGGTTGGAAAGAGCACTGGGGTCTACGCTGGAGACCTGGCATCTTGGCCTAGCTCTGCTACAGCTCATTGAGTGACCTTGTGTATGTTGCTTCTTCCCTTCCTCAAGCCTCAGTTTCCCTTTTTGTAAAACAGAGCGTTGGCCTGGGTGATCTCTGAGGTTCTTCTGATCTGAAAAACAAACCAACTGGCCCCCACACCCAGGCCTCATTCTAGTAAGTTCCAATTCCCCATTGCCCTGAGAGATATCAGGGCCTCGGCGTCCTTCCTGAGCTGCTCCCTTCCCTGGGGAAGCCTCCAGGCCCCGTTGGAACTAAGCTGCAGAGGCCCCCTGCCTGGCCAACCACAGACCTGTTAAGTTTCAATGCTGCAGATGCCATGACTCAATGTTCCAGGCATTTCCAGGTCCCTGGAGTCCTTAACACTGAAGGTTGGAGGAAGAACGCAAGGAACCGTGAGCTGATGACTTGCTGGGGGGAGAAAAACATTACCAGTTCTTAGTCCCTCTCAGGAGTGTGGGCTGGGGTGCAGGGAAGCCCTGCCTGGGAGGGAGAGTGGCAACGGCTGGAAGAGGGACAGATGAGCTGCAGGCCATTGTCTGTGTTATGGGAATGTGCTGCTACACCAGGGGCTCTGGCCTTGCTTATTTCGTATTTAATTCACCTCCAGGAGCTCAGCAAGGGTTATGCTGAGCCGCTTCCTCAAAGGGATTGGTACATTTGGGGTCCTCCTGGGAGAAGCAGGATGTTAAAGGCAGGACAGTTAGACTCAGCTCTCCCAGGAGGAAGGGGATCCAGGCAGTCTAGTGCTTCCCACCAGGAAATCTTACATGGGCAATCTGTCACCAGTTTCATAACCAAGAGTCCCACCACCACCCCTTACTCCCTTCCCCACCCACCCTTAAAGCTGGGGGTCAACGGAGGCTAAGAGAGTGCACTTCAGCCCTGAGCAAATGGGTAGAAGGGATGAAGCGAAGGATCCAATGGGATCTCCCATTGTTGGCCACTCCCTGGTTCCCTCAGTAAGGTTCTTGGATCTAAGGCAATGTGGTGCATGGATAATGGGACTGTCAAGAGATCAGGGCGGCCAGAGCCAGAATTCTTGTACCAGAGGCATAGCCCACAGAACCCCCCCATCTTACAGCTGCCAGGGGCCTTGGAAAACTGAGGCCCAGACTTGCCCAGGGCCACACAGGTGAGTTAAGGAGAGCCAGGCTCTTTGTACTTGCTCCGGCTTCTTTCCATTACACCAACGTCCTGATGTTGTTACCTGTGCTACTTGATAATCAGAGTAATTCATTTTTATGTAACTCTTTTATGTTTTAATCTCATGGAATCCTCCCAGCAACCTCAAGAGATGAGTATTACTATCTCCATTTGACAGTGATGAAAACCAAGGCTGGCGACTGTCTCCGTGACATGGGCTAATAGGCAGGCGGAGCCAGGACTGGAACCCAGGTCTTCTGATGGCCCCAGACCTGTGCTCTTTCCAAGTCTCCACGGATTCCTCCACATTTGATCTCTGTGTGACTCGGGGCAGAGGCCTTTGCCCCTCTAGGCCTCAGGTTTCCGTTGGCCTGATGAGGGGAAGTCTGACACAGCTTCCTAGGGACTGGGTGCAATGGTCATTATGTGCCAGGCTCTCAGATATAAGTGAAGGGGGAGGGTTGCCTGGTAAATTCCAGGGGGGGAATGATTCCACAGTCTGTGACTTCTTGTCACACCCAGCCCTGGACGAACAGCAGGCAGCGAGCCCTGAGTGGAGCCTGTGTAGAGGACCCCGACCTCCCTATAGTCCTTAAGGGACTGCTGGTTCAGTGTCGGATGTTTCTAGGATAGAGGAAGCAATTTGAGGGCTCTTGAGGGATCCACTGGGTAATGAGGGGAGGAGCGTGTGAGAGATAATCCCAGGCCTGCCCATTTCACAGGGTTGTGCTGAAGATTAAATGAGATCATTAGTGTGAGGGCATTTGAAATATGTTGAAAGCACTACATCAGTGGAGGGCATTAGCAGCCACTGGGTGGCTTCCGTCTGCCAAGCAGGGGTCCAGTGATCTCTAGGACTGACATCTCTGTCATTGGCTTAACGCTTTCCTTCCCCTGCCATCCCGGCTGCCTTGCCATAGCCCTGCAGCCCTGGAACAGTGCCAGGCGAGAAAGATCTGGGAGCCCTCCGAAGGCGGGAGCTCCGGTCCCTCCTGGAAATTAGCTGAGCTTCTGCTCCCCATCTGCAACACACGCCGGCTCCCACTTTCTGAGTTTCCACAACTCCCCTTGTCGCCTCCCTCATTCCCTTCTTCCAGTTCACACCACCCCTAGGGGCAGCTGAGCGGTAGCTGATGCGACCCAGTGCCCTCATTCACTCTCTCTGACTCATCTGACAGTCTGTCTCGCCTGTTTTCCCTGCCCGCCACCTCTAGGCTCCCCGTTCCCTTTGTTCTCCCCTCACTGTGTACAAACACCATGCCTGTCTCCTTGGAGTCTCCCTTCATATTTACCTCGAGCCTCAGGGGATGGGAGGGTGTGCAAGTGTCTGAGGGTTTGTGATTGTCATTAGTGCCCTGTTTATCAGTAGTCATTAGCCATCCATACTTACCTCGTGTCTCTGGGAGGGGGGGCTTGATAGCATACTAGACCTGAGAGGTAGGGAGAGTTGGTAAAGTCACAGGCAGACCCACAGCTGAGGTTATGCCTCTGCACGATGGCGACTCCAGTGTTTGTGCACAAGGCACGTACGGCAGTGAGGACTGGGATGCCCGTAGCTTGGTCTGGAGAAGGCCCACTTTAATTGTGCAAGGAACACTTTTTTTTTTTTGCGGTACGCGGGCCTCTCACTGTTGTGGCCTCTCCCGTTGCGGAGCACAGGCTCCGGACGCGCAGGCTCAGCGGCCATGGCTCACGGGCCCAGCCGCTCCGTGGCATGTGGGATCTTCCTGGACCGGGACACGAACCCGTGTCCCCTGCCTCGGCAGGCGGACTCTCAACCACTGCGCCACCAGGGAAGCCCCGGAACATTTTTTAATGACTGTTTTCATTTTGAGCTTAAGTTTCTGAGGGCTCGGGCTAGAGGATTTCTAAAGCGTTGATTCTAGATCTTTAGAGGGAAAGAAGAGTATGTGTGTAGGGGAGGCAAGGGCTGCAGATGAGACACTATGCAGGCTGGAACTGACGGGGGCACTGGAAGAGGTAGAAACAACAGCACTGCTTGTTGATCCCCAAGTAAGTAGGTCTGGAGGGAGGGGGCGGGGTGCTGCTTGGCTAGAGCCCAACTCTCTCTGTGGTGGGTATGGGAAAGAGACCCTGCAGAAGCTGCCCCCAAAGCCAGAGGGATGAGGTCACTACAGACAGTACAGACCGCACTGAGTTTTTACTGTCTATTTGTGGGCCCCTCTTCTTCCTCCCATTTCTCAGCATTGGCATTAACCATAAACAGTTATGCAAGAGGTGTTTCAAGCCCGAGAAACAGCAATAATTGCAAGAATAATGCCATTTACTTAACAGTTGCCACGAGCCAAGCCTTATACCATATATGGTATACAAATTATCTCATGTAATCCCTACAAGCACCTTCCACGAAAGGTGTTATTACTGTTCCCATTTTATACATGAGAAAACTGAGGATTTATGACTTGCCCAAGGCCTTATGGTTTGTATATGGCAAATCTAGTTGAGCCCAGGTTGGTTTGACACAAACTTGGATCCTCTTTTATGCTTAAAGAATCAGGAACATTGGGCTGGGAACTGGTTGCTGGGGAGGTGGTGAAAAATGACAGGAGCTGGTGTGAACGTGTTGAGTTGAAGGTGACAAGAGTCCCGTAGGCAGCAGGAGGTGGAGCAGGGGAGTTTAGAAGCAAGCACAGGACTGGAAGTGGAGTTTGGGGGCTCATCTGTAGAAGAGGGCTCAAATGAGCCCCCTGGCCCTCTGTTCTGGACGCTCTCTCCCTTTATGTAAGTGACTCCTGTCCAGGTCTTTGCTGACCTTTTTTTGTAGAGTGCTGTTTTCGGAGCATGGATATCAGAGTCAGGCAGGCCTGGGTTTAGTGATTTACTAGTTCTGAGACCTCGGTTTCCTCATCTATAAAATGGGATAGTAACAGTACCTATGTCATAGTTCTATTGAGAGGATGATAATCGACATTAAAGCACTTTGCATAGTTCCTGGCATGTAAGTGTTCGTAAATAATAACTTTATTACTGTTATCTTCGACTGCTTAATGGATGTTTTCACTTGACTACCTTCCTGATATGTTAAACACATCACATTTTCGTCTGGCATTCAAGGCCTACCAGAGTCTCGCTGTAATATATGTCATCAATCTCGCCTGCCTAAGCAAGAGATAAGAGAACCTAACAGCCAACTCGTCTACCCCATACTTTGAACTCAGGATGTACCTCACTGCCCTTCTGCTGATTGCACTGTTTTTGTATCCTCGATTATCCTGGTAACCAGGGAGTGGGAGTTACGGGAGCAGGTTAAGCTCAATGTAAAGAACTTCTTAATAGTTAGAATTGATCTACTTCTAGAGATAATGGGCTCCAATCCCTGGAAGTGTCCGAGGAGAAACTGAATGTCACAGTTGCTCTAAAGGGATTCAGGTACCAGAAAAGCCATTGAACTAGGTGATCTTTAAAGTCCCCTCCTCTTCAAAGTCCTTAATTGTTAAAAGTAGTATTTTTTAAAGCAAAATATAAAATGTTCAGTTCATCTTTTTGAAAATTAAGGTGACAGGATTTAAATGTTAATGAAGGAGATCAACCAATAATAGAGATATTTCCAGCTCTCTATCATGGCCAATTAGAGAAAGACAATGAGAAGCAGAAAATAGAAGAAAATAGGAGGAAAGACAGGAAAGAAGTAGAGGGGGACAGTGAAGAGGGGAAAGAGAAATGGAGTCACAGAGCCGGGAAGAAAGGAGAGAGAGTGCGTAAGGGGTGGACAGCAGTGTTTCTGGGGAGAAGAAACCCCAACTGGGAGAGAAAATGCTCTGGAGGAGAGAGTGAAATAGTATCGTTCCACTCTCCTGATCTTAAGGTTAGTCTCCACATAGGGCTGTGTCCGGGAGCGTCTACGATCCCAAAACTGGCCTGGTTCCTTCCACATGTCCCCAGGCACACCAGCCCCATGCCAGACACTCTGAGACTTACAGGGCCGGGTCGTCACGGAACTGTGTGCACCCGCACCTCCATCCCAGCTGAGTCCTCCATGATCCTTAAGAGAAGAAGCCTCACCATAGCAAGTGACCAGAGCTCCAGGCTGGGTCTGGTATCTAGGTCAGAGTCCATGGCCTCTTGGCACTGTTGGGAGCAGTAACTTTCATTCCTTCGTCTCCCTGGTGGGTGTGGTCAGTTAACAGAATTTCCATGAGCTGGGGGCATTTGGTAATATAAAGGTTGGACCAGCAGGAAGCGTTTAAGACTAATACATTTGCATCAGAGGTTCTGGGATTCAAGTTATGTTGGGGCTCAGCAGGCCTTTTGGTCCAGTGTTGGGTGTCTCTTGCTGTGTGTTGGCTGGCGGAGTGTATTAACATATTGCCCTTAGTCATCTCCAGCCCCCGGATAGCGCGCAAGATTGGATGAAGTGGCTGTGATAATGTTCTCATTGTGCTCTGAGGACTAGGAGGAAGGGCCTGGAATTCAGTGGGAGAAGGGTACCCCCTCCCATCTGTGCCCTGCCAGCCTGCTGTCCCTAGCCAGTCTGGGGCACTTCTGGGGCCAGCTGGGCCTGAGAGCTGCTGAATCAGGTAGCCTGAGTAGATAAGAAAATGGTCTCGCTTCCCACCAATCCAGCCCTTCAGCCATGGGAGCTGCACAAGGCAGACTCCTGTGCTCAGAGCTTATAGGGCACCTGTACCGGTGCTTTGGAGTATATCTAGAATTTTTAATACCCCGAGGAATTCCTGGGCATTAAATCCTGGTCAGACTAAAGACTTACTTTCTAGTTGTCTCCTTTTCCTCTCAGATGTACTTAACTGAGGGGTGCCAGGCCCTGGGTTGAACTGTTTCTGCCATGGTAGGTAATGGACCTGCAGGCTTTCTCTTTTCTTCAAGTGAGCCAGCAGAATAATAATAACAACAACAACTGGAATAATAACGGTAGCTACCATTTCTTTAGTGCATGTTTAATGCCGAGTACTCGCCCTACTCTCGCATTGTTTGATTCAGTCTTCACGATAGCACCATGAAGTAGCAGTGTTTTAACCTCCATGTGACAAATGAGGATACTCAGGCACAGTAACAACGAGGGAACCATCCAAGGTCACATGCCTGTGAAGTGTTAGCAGCAGCATATGAGCCTATGTCTGCCTGACTCCAAAGCCCACGATCTTCCCCTCCACACTGTATCACCAACTCAGAAAGGAAGGCTCCACGCCAGAACCCTGGTGGGTGGGCCCCAGTGGGAGCACTTGTCTGCTGAGATGCTTGACTCAACTCTGTCCTTCCGCATGATGCAAACCCCCAGCCTCTGACCTCAGCCTAGAGCCATTCGTTCATATAATCGACAAGTCTTTTTTAACACTATGACCAAGAATACAAGTCAGTAGATAGGGTTAACTTTGTCTTGAAATTGTTTAAGTTTCTGGAATGAATCACAAGAACTCACCAATAATGGTTATCTCTAGGGATTTTAATAGGAAGGGGGCTTTTATTTTTCACTTTATAGTGTTTTTACAACAAGCATATATTACTTTGTTAATTAAACAAAAACAAATCTAGAATTTTTAAAGGAGAGAAAGATATAAAAGAAATGTGTTAATACATGGTTGGAAGATTGGCTTAAATGAATAATTGAGGGGAATCCAGAGTTGATAATAATTCTTAATGATACCCAATTATTGGTAATCCTGTGACTTTGGACAAGTCACTTCCCCTCCCAGGGACTGTAAGAAATGATCAGTAGATGATTCCTTGCTTCCTGCACCATTTGCCTATTCATCTTGGAAGCGGCGGGTCAGGAGCCCGGGGTGAGAGACAGCCTGGATGAGGGGCAGTGAGGGCTGGAGAGGAATGACCAAGCACTACCTGGAAGCTGGAGGCTGAATGACCCGGGATCTGTAAAACACTGAATCTGCACTTTATGGATCCTTAGGTCTTATCCATTGCTGGCTTTGTTGCGTTCTGTTGTCTGGCTGGGTTTGCATCCCTGGTGCTGGAGAGAAACCCTTTAGCACAACACAAATAAGTGAGGGGGGAAAGACAAGGTAAGGATCAGGTCTGAAGTGCTCATGGTTTTCTTACTCAAGTAGATGGGCTGATTTTTTTCTTCCTGCTTGCCTCCAGGGTGGACTGAAGCATTTCTGGGCATCCGTACCCTGTCCAGGGCAAGGCTGGAAGTAGAGTCCAGCTTACCTCACTCCCCAGCCAATACGTTTCCTGATCTCTAATTGTTCCTTCTTCTTGATGAGAGAATTACTAGCATTTGAAAGACCATTTATGTAGTTTTTTGAGCCATCCAAGGAGACTCAAGGCAGGAAACTCGGACGCGGTTTCCTGATTTATGTTCCCCAAGGCAGAGAACCACTGAAAATAGCACTATTCTTCCCCTCACCATTGTCTCTTTCATTTCTTCTTCCCTTACCGCTGGTTCCTTGAGATCTATAACCAGTGGCCACAAAAGGAGAAACAGGTCTGTGATGGTAGGCATGGCCGTATTTCCTGAGAGGTGGGAGCCAGGATTGTTGCAGTAGTTATTTTGTTTTGCTCTTTGTGATGAGTGGTGGGTAAATGTCAATCAGGTACTGGAACAGCAAGTAACCACTGACATTTGATTGTACATTATCATTTACCAGGTAGTTCCACATCTATTATGCAACTCACCATTCTTACCCAAAGCCTGCAAGGTTAGTGGGTATTTGCACCATTTTACAGATGAGAAAACTGAAGTCCAGGAGCTGATGCCCTAGATTTCTTAGCAAATAGGATGGTAGAGTGTGTACCAGGATTCAAGTTCTCTGACTGTCATGCCCAGTGCCCTTTACATCTTTCCACCATGGAACTTGTGAGGTGGCCCTTCCCGTGAGCATTCGGGTTTCAACCTCTCTGGGGGACCCTAGTATTACTGGCGACCTCCCCCCACACACGCAGTTAAGAGCTCTATCCTGCTTATCTCAGAGGCCCCTATAAGAACTTCCCACAGGCAGAAGCATCTTCAGCAGAACCCTGCCTGTTTCATCTGGAAGAGAAAGAAATGGTGCCCTGAGCTTTGCTGATGGTTCCTGAGTTGGCAAAGGTGCTAAGACCAAATGTTGCTTCTCTCCAAGGCACCTTTCTGCCTGAACCCAGGAGAAAGCTGTGGACCAAGAAAAAGGACCCTGGACTTGGAATTAGGAAGCTGCTGTTTAAATACTACTTCTGCTGCTTACTGGCTCCATAACCTCAAACAAGTCACTTCACCTGTCTGAGCCTTAGTTTCCTTTTATGTCAAACGGGGATCACACTCGTTATCTCTTAAGGTTCTTGTGATGATGAAATAGGAAGATTAATGCAAAAAGGACCTAGCCCAGCCATAGGCACATGGCAAGTTGCATCTGAGGCTCCTGTCTCCTGCAGAATGTCATAGATTAGCTGGCAGTGGCAGCGCAGAGCCTGTTTGGCTTCTCTGTAAAATCATCCTTGATGATATCTCCTCAGAAGGGTGGCTGTCTGGGCCTGGCTGTCTCCATTCTGGCTTTCCAGATCAGCACTTAATGAGTGCTGGGGTCTCCTTCCTCCTCCTGATTTTGCACTACAGTTGCTCCTGGAATGGGAAAAGGTGAGCCTCTGAATATCCCAAGCTGTATCTGCAAGCTGACATGGTCCCTGTGGTGATGTTGGCTGTTAATTGTCACAGCAGCTGACCTGCCTCTCATACCTGGAATCGAGGACCCTAATCGAGTTGGGAAATTATTTGGAGAGTGCATAGTCAATATAGGAGCAGACACACATACCGATTCCGTAATTATGAGACTCCAGGCTTAGAATTCTCCATCTCTGGGCCTCAGTTTTGTCATCTGTAAAGCAAAGGGGGTTGGGGTGATTCCCTGAGGTCACCTTAGTTATCCGGTGATTCGTTTCCCTCTTGCAAGAGTCAGACCGTGACCTTGGAGCTCCCAGCCCTGTCTTTTCCACCCCACAGCCTCTGCTGGCCTTTTAGTTACAATGGACATATTTAGAACCAGTAGAACCAAACCCAGTCCTGTCCACAGACCCCACCCACCTGGACTCTTTTGCCCTGAGACATCACAAGGGCAGCATTAACTGGGGCAGCTAAGAGCTCTAGGGAACTTTTCCTGGGGACTAGAAACCCCATATTCTGCTTAGTACCCTCCCAGCCTGAAGTGGGCCCAGGGATTTAGGCATCCCTGTCCCTCCCTGCCCTCCTTAGGTGATTAAAGTTAAAGACAGAGATCTCTGAGGAAAAGGAGGAGACGGCCACTGGTATCCTCCAAGAAATGGGGAAAAGCAAGAGCAAAAAAGCTGTTTCTAAGCAAAGAACTGCAGCCATGCATGACATATTTCAGAACCGGGGGATGAAACAGGCAGCAATGAACTGAGACTGGGGAGAAGCGGGCACTGAGGCCCTGCACCTGGATTGGGGCCCACCCCCAGATTTCGTGCCAGGACCAGCCCCGTCTTCTAGCACAAGGCAGGTTCTGTCAGGCAGGCTTGGCTGACAGCGTAGGCTGGGCCGGTGGGCAAGACTTGGCGAGAAACCGATAAGGCACATTCGGTTGTCATTTAAATCACATGTGTGTCGGGGCAAGGCTAGGCAGAGAAGCGTAGGGGCAGTGGACGAATGGAATGGGGTGATACAGGCAGTCAGGCATCGTCCAGGAACTCTCTTCATGGAGCCCAGGGCCTGGCCAGAAGGAGACATCCCGAAGCGAGATTTCCAGGTCCAAGGAGGAGGTTTAACACGAAGCCTGATGAGCAAGAATCAGCACAGAAACCAGTCCCAGGAATCATGTCATGGGGGTGGCAGTGGGAGGAGGGTTGGAACTTGGAGGCCCTGGGAGTCTAGGCTGATGCATCAGATTCCGGGCCTGACTGGCAGCTGAAGTTCTGCCTGACAATGTCCAAATGGGTTTCTTGAGCTAGGTGTGGGCAGCTGGAGAAGGTGTGGGCCGAACAAACAAAGAATTGTTTTGAATCAGGTCCATCTCCACACTTTAAAATCACCAAAAAAAAAAAAAAAAAAAAAAGCATAAAGGAGCATTTTGTAAAAGGAGAGATCAGACCTTTGCAAGCCTACCGCAAAGGTATAGAGAATATAAAATAAACGGGAGGCTCAATTTTATATCTCTTATTAAGTAAAATTGAAAATCATGATAATACTTCATGACTATGACATTGTAATAAAAATGGTTCCATTATTTATTGCTGGCAGTGGTTTAGAAAGGTAACTTGACAGTATGTTCTAAGATATACGAAATGTTTATAACCCTTTGTCCACTCCTGAAATTTCCTTCTAAGAAAGTCTCTAAAAAAGCAAAAAATTGGGAATTCCCTGGCAGTCCAGTGGTTAGGACTCAGTGCTCTCACTGCCAAGGGCCTGGGTTCAAGCCTTCGTCGGGGAACTAAGATCCCACAAGCCACGCTGCTCGGCCAAAAAAATTATATGCACAAGAGTGTTTATTGTAAACATTAAGCAAACAACCAAAATATCTTATAATGGGGGTTAATTAAATATATTATAAATCATCCACTCTAAACATTATGCAGTCATTAAACATAATCATAAACCTTATGGAAGTAACAGGAAATTCTTGAGATATTTGATGAAATGGAAATAGCAGGACATAAACTTATACCATGTCTATAGATGTGAAAAAATGATGTGTGCATATGGAAAAATCTGGGGGAAAAAGCAATTTAATTAGCTATGAGGAGGAATACATGAATTTTTTTCCCATTTTGTTTTATTTCTGTGGTTATTTGATGTTAGTGCAATTTTGTTTTCTGAAAGCGGAGAAAGACAATAAAAGGTTAAAAATGTGTCCCCAGAATCCTTTAATGAACTGTGAGGTATTTAATCCAGTACCCCTGAGATAATACATTCCATAAATTTATTACCTTCTATAAACAGAACTCTTTGTTCTAAAACTCAAGGTACAAGCTCTTACTCTCTGTACCAGGGATTGATTGGAAAAGCCTGGAGCTTTCCTTTTCACACCTGTTTTGATGGTATAATTTCCAGGTCCATCCTCTTAACCTTTCTTTGTCTTTGCCAACTAAAGAGTCCTATTTTTTTTGAAGTCTCTTATAATAGCCCTTGCGTGGTTTTAGCTGCCCTTCTCTGGATCTTCTCTCTCCTTCAAGTCCCCGGAGATGCAGCAAGGGACTACACACAGTACTCCAGATTCAGCTGCATCATAGTTTTATATTAGGGTAGAATGATTTTTGTGTTGTTTCCAAAAAGCCTTGGTGATGGTGCCTGGCCAGATGCTCTTAGCTTTTTTAGCTGTGGCAGCATATTAAGCCAACGTCTTCTGGGAACAACAGAGAATTACTCCCCCTCTTTTCCCTCTGTTTTGGTTTATAACTGATCGCTCACAGCTATCATTTAATGAGTAGAGCGAAGATTACTTTTTCCCAAAATGTAAAACTCTAACTGAAGCTCATCTGCCATTTTTTGGTCAGCTCACACGGCCTAGAAATTCTGCTTTTTACCACCTGCAAGAATCTGGAGGCATCTGTGAAGTTGGTATTTTACCTGTACACCCTTTCTTGCATGATTTCTGATGGAAATCAGTACCCCCATTTAACATTTGGACATTTTTTCCACCTAGAGAGGTGCCTGTTTATTTCTGTTTCCTTTCCCTCATCCCCCTCCCGTTTCTCTGTCTCCTCACCCCCTCCCCCATGTAACTTTGAGTAACCTCTGATGTAGGACCTTGCCAGGAGCATTTTAACCTCTAAAGTTCTGGCCACTGGCTTCCCCGTGGACTGAAATAATCTATTTTGTCCCTGAAAGAACTCTTGGAGATTAGTCAGACATGATTTCCTCTTGCTGGAAACATGTTGCTTTTCTTTTAGCAGGTTCTGCTTCCTAAAGCACACCACACATTGTCTGCAGTAGGAAGAGCATGGGCTTTGGAGCCAGGCAGACCTGGGTCTGGATTCTCCATTTAAACTGAACAGCTGTGATGTGACCTTGGCTGGATTACTTGACCTCTTTGAGCTTTCAGCAGAAAAATGATGGTGTTAGTAGTATGCCACTTAAAACACGTTGCACAAGTCACCTGGGGGTCTCGGATGCTGAGTCACTAGGTCTGCATAGGGCCTGAGATTGTGCATTTCTGACAAGTTCTCAGATAATGCTGATTCTGGGGACTGCTAAAGCAGTGCTTCCCAAATTTGCACACTGGAATCCCCTGGGAACCTTTGAAAACCACCGATGCCTGGACCTCACCACCTGCCCCCTCCATTTCCAGTTTAACTGGCAGTGGGATGTAGCCTGGGCACCGAGCCTTTGAAAAGCTCCCCAGGTGATTCTAATGTACATCTAAGTTTGAGACTCAATGCCTAAAGGGTTATTAGCAGAAGAGTGAGACACCTGGCACATAGCAGGTGCAAAGAAAAGGATGGTTTTCTTTCTCTTGGTGCCTTGCCCTGTGCTTCTCTCTCCATCCTCATCCCCAGTCTTTACATCAGGTAGGAGAAGGCAGGGCATCAGCTGTCGCCCTGTGTCTTCCTTACTAGAGTCTCCTCGACAGCATCTGGCTTGGGAGTTCTCACCGCCACTTGTGAGGGGAAGGGACCAAGATAACCCTGCCATGTGGCCTGGCACTGGGAGTTTCAAAAGCTCCCCAGGCGATTCTAATATGCAACCTATTTTGAGAACTAGTGTCTTTCTATTCGGTGGCAAAGAGTGAAGAACACTAGGGCCACATAACGTGCCAAGGGAAGTGTGAGGACTCAGGGCTGGAGCGGGCAAGTGTGTCCTCGAATGGGGGCCAGGCCAGATACCAGGTCCCCCCAAATGCCATTACAGTTAGAGGGATCAATTGTCGTGGCCTGCAGCAGTCGGGGGCTTCCTCTGTGGACAAGCAGAGCTGCTGCCTTCCTCCTTCCTCCCTCTTCACACCCAGCCCATCCCTCCTGCCAGGCTTCCCAGATGCCCAGACCCTGCTTCTCTGCCCCTTAGCCAGTGCATGTGGGTTGACCAGTTGAAGGAGAAGCTGAGGTGAAGATCCAGTTCTGCTCTGGATGAGTGAGCCCAGAGAAAGGACCTGGAAGCCCCCCTCTGAGGCTACCCCAAGGAGTCCTTTCTGTTCATCAAACATATTGAGCATTTACTGTGTGCCAGGCACTGTGCTAAGTCCCAAGACTCAGATCCGAGTAAGACATGATTCCTGACCTGAAGGAGCACACAGAAGAGACAGGATGTAAACAAATGATGGGACAATATGGGAAAACAGTAGGAAAGTGTCCTAGCTATTGAGGAGGACTAAGGGAGGAAATGTGCAGAGTTGAGGGCATCAGAGAAAACTTCCCAAGATGCTCAAGCTGTGTCTCGCAGGGGAAGTAGCCATTTTCCAGGTGGATGTGAAGCAGGGAGAGAAGCCTGGTCTTGTGAAAAGGCACAGCCCACTCAGGGGGCTGGGATTCTTTTGGCAAAGCTGGAGCACAGAGCACATGTGGGGAGTAGGTGAGACCAGCCCACGGGGCCAGTAACTGCTACAGACTTTGTGGTTCATCCTGCAAGGAATGGAGGCCCTTTCAATAGTTTGCAGCAGAGGAGAGGCATGTTCAGACTTGTGTGGTTGGCGGATCCCCTTGGGTGTCATATGGAGAGGGCTGGAAGGGGAAACTGAGGTGGGGGGAGATCCTGGCAATGATCCAGGTGAGTCATGGGGACCACAGTGAAGTGAGCCATTGTGATGAGGATGAAAAGGAGGGAAGAAGGTGAGCTGTACCCAGAAGACAGACTTGATGGGATTTAATGACTGGCCAGATGAAGGGGCTGAGTGAGCTGCAGGGCGGGGACTCAGGTGAGGGGGGTAAGGCGCCTGGGGCACACAATTTAAGGAGTCACTCATGCAAAGGGTGGACAAGTGTGACCGTGAGAGAGAAGGAGTCTGTGCTGTGGAGGTGGTGGATGGTGAGATGGTAGCCAGGAGCAGGGCCTGGGGGAGGTGCTAGTGCAGCCCTGGCTACGCTGCCTTGGGGAGGGTGCCTTGCTTGGCAACAGCTCCCTCTGAGGCTGCGTGGGGCGGCTCTGACTGGCCCTGCTTCACTCCGTGTCCTCTGTCACCCTCACACAGCCCAACCTCTGACCCCACGAAAGCAACCTTCGACCCCTGTCCTGCTCTGTCCTCCATGACGGATGGTACAGGGACCCCCTGCTCCCCCATTCTGCCAGCACACCCTGCTTGGAGAGCCCTCAGGCAGGTCAGTGGCTCAAGGTGATTTCAACCTTCCAGGGGGCCTGGGATGAAATCAGTGGACAGCTGGCATGCCCCGGGCAGCACCCTCTGACTAGCAATAATGAAAATGCATTTTTTTAAATTAATTAATTTATTTATTTTTGGCTGCTTTGGGTCTTCGTTGCTGCGCGTGGGCTTTCTCTAGTTGCGGCGAGTGGGGGCTACTCTTCGTTGCGGTGCGCGGGCTTCTCATTGCGGTGGCTTCGCTTGTTGCGGAGCACGGGCTCTAGGCACGTGGGCTTCAGTGGTTGCAGCACGTGGGCTCAGTAGTTGTGGCTCGCGTGCTCTAGAGCACAGGCTCAGTAGCTGTGGTGCACTGGCTTAGCTGCTCCGCGGCCTGTTGGATCCTCTTGGACCAGGGCTCGAACCCGTGTCCCCTGCGTTGGGAGGTGGATTCTTAACCACTGCGCCACCAGGGAAGTCCCTGAAAATGCATTTTAATGTAGTCACAACTTAAACAGTTTCCCCTACTCCTTTATTATTTAAGCTTCAGATTCAACCATCACCTATGGAATGTCTGTGCCAAGTGCTGGGTCGGGCTGGGGGTACTGCACACAGCGCAGGGGCTCAGTGGGGAGACTGGCGTGGAGCTCAGATCTCACCCCTGTCAACTAGCTGCATGGCCTGAGGCTAGTTCCTCTCAGTTTCTTTACTTGTTGCCTGGGGTCTCTCTGGGGGTGAGGATGGAGACACCTGGCAGGTAGCGGTAGCACTCAGCAGATGTTTGCTGTGGCTTTCCTTCCTGGAGCAGAGGCGGCTCCAGGGTTATGGACGTGAGAGGTGACAGATAACTCGGCCGAGACCTTGCAATTGGTGGGTAGAGCCCAAGCTTTTGGCAAAGCTGGAGCACAGAGCACATGTTGGGAGTAGGTGAGACTGGCCATCTCCAAAGCTCATGCTGCTTCTGGGGCCCCACGTGCCCCTTAGTGCTGCAGAGTCTTCTCCCTTTGGCTTTTCTTCTGTTTTCCAGCTGAAGATTAGAGCCTTTCCTGCTGCCTGTGTGAGAACCCCCTTCCTGAGTCAGGAGCCAGTTACCTAAAGGGCTGGGCTGCCCAGTGACTGTATCCGGTGTCTCCCCGCCTCCTAACAGCAGCTGGGTCCTGTTGCCAGGATTAGATTGCCACCGCACTCCCTTCCCAAGCGTGGTGAACCGGCCTTCCGTATATCCAAAGCAAAGCTTCCATATCCAAAGCAAACAGAGCAGGTGCCCTGTATTCTCTGAGGGATTCCCTCTCTGTCTCACCTAATGGTCCTGCTGAGAATGGGAGCCTTGTGCTGGGGCCCAGGAGGCTGGAGGGGAAAACTTCACTCTTACTGAGGGTCATGAGGCTCCTTCTGGGACACATCTTCTGTCCCCTCCTGGAAGGACCACAAAACAGAGAAGCCAGACCTCTCAAGCTGGGGCTGCTGTGGTCCTTTGAAAAGCCCCAAAGCCCATCTCTTCACCCCTCTGTGTCCGCAGGCCATGGAGAGCAAGCTGCTCATCGGGGGCAGGAACATCATGGATCACACCAATGAACAGCAGAAGATGCTGGAACTGAAGAGGCAGGAGATTGCCGAGCAGGTAGGGCAGGGGTCTTCAGGTCCCTGGGTTGGGTGGGAGGGGGCACATAGCCTTGAGGTCGCACGGGGGTGCTTAGGGCAGTGAGCCGTCGTGGGCTCAGGATCCCTGGAGTTACAGTGCTGAGAACCTAAGGTATGCTGCCCTGCATCCCGTGGGTCCACTGCCCAGGTGGTGGCTCTCCATGAGGACAGCCTCCGTAAGGCACCAGGTACTCATTCCTGGGCCTTCCACAAAGGTGTGAGTTCTTTGCCAACTGCAAGACTGTGTCCTAAATCATCCAGAACCACAGTTTGTTGGTCTTACCAATCAATTGTGATACTACATGGGAGAGGCTGAGGCAGCTGGAAAGCCAGTATCTGGACATCGGTATACGGGGTTGACACCCCTGGAATGCCCCAGCTGTTAGGGCTGAGGTCTCCTTCTGTGGGGGGCAGTGCCTTGGCAAAAGCGTGGCCGTATGAGCTGAGAAGAAGGTTCAGAGAGGCTCCATTGAGGATGGGGTGGGAGCAATGGATGTGGGCCATGGGGTGCTCCCTGCTGCCTCCTGGCGCCCATGGTCATGACGAAGCCAGGTTCCATGGTAGGCAGAGCTCCCCGGTACATTCTGCTCCGCTGAGTCCTGTGCCCTGCCTTGGCCTAGAAACGCCGCGAACGGGAAATGCAGCAGGAGATGATGCTCCGAGACGAGGAGACCATGGAGCTCCGGGGCACCTACACGTCCCTGCAGCAGGAGGTGGAGGTCAAAACCAAGAAACTCAAGAAGGTGAGATGCCACACAGAACTGGGTCAGGGCGTGGAAGGGCCTGGCAGCCTCTGCCCGAGACGTCACCTGCCCAAGGGGCGTGTGCTTTAGCGACCCCTCCCCGCTTTGCTTGGACTGCTGACCCCCTGAGTTACACTGCGTGGGTGCTGGGTGAGGAGCAGGGGGAGGCGGGGGTCTGGGTGGGGTGGGATAGAACCTTTCCTCCTGGGCCAGGAGGGGCCGGACAGGCTGGGAACACTTTTACTTCCACTCTCCAGGGTTGCCATCCTCGTGGTCCTGGGTAACTTCCCCCTTTACTCTGGTGTCACCAGTGAGTCACAGTTTGGATAACCAGGCACAGAGCAGGCCAGGGGAGTGGTGGGGAAACCTGAGGAGACTCGAGCCTGGGAGCGCTCAGAGAGGGAGCGCGGGGCTCTCCAGGGATGAGAATGTTGGCTGCCAGGACCCTGCAAAGTCCATGGCCAGGGAAAGGCGTGTGCATACGCTGAGGGCCTAGGGCAGGAAGCGGCAAATTCCAGTCTGGATTCTGGGAAGAACCTGGAGAGCCCTTAGATTGCTGAGGTGTCTGCCCCAGAGCAGGCCAGGCAGAGGCCCAGCTCCAGTGGCAGTTTCCAGGGACACAGCTTTCAGTGGGTTAGGAGTGGGACAGGAAGGTTGGAGCTGCCCTCCACACCCCTACTTTTTTTTTTTTTTTGCGGTACGCGGGCCTCTCACTGTGTGGCCTCTCCCGTTGCGGAGCACAGGCTCCAGACGCGCAGGCTCAGTGGCCATGGCCCACGGGCCCAGCCGCTCCGCAGCATGTGGGATCTTCGCGGACCGGGGCACAAACCCGTGTCCCCTGCATCGGCAGGCGGACTCTCAACCACTGCGCCACCAGGGAAGCCCCACACCCCTACTTTCGAGAGCCGCTGGAGAGGCAGGAGTAGGATGGGTCACCTTGCAAACTGGCTGAGGCTCCCTTCCTTCCCTGAGCCCTGGATGGCAGTCCTGATACTCGCGTCCTGATTCCGGCTCTTCTGTTATCTCGTTGTATAACCTTGAGCAAGTCTGTGCCTGAGTTTCCTCACCTATAAAAGGGGGTGTTGGACCAGAAGGTCCCTCGGGTCCCTTCAGATTTGAGCATTGCACGATGTGGACAGCAGCTGAGAGAGCAGGTTAACAGGCCACAGTGTGGGAGGGACAGGGCAGCCTTTAGAATAACCCATTCCGATGGATGGTGGGGCAGGAGGGAGCTTCAGAGGTGGGCCCTGGGCTCATCCTGGACCGAGCTGGTGGACCCTGAGCCTGCAGCCGTCGGGACCCAGGCTGGGTGAGCGGAGCGGAGCCACATTGGTTGCCACACTGCACAGCCTCTGAGCTGCACCTGTCCCCACCCAGCTCTACGCCAAGCTGCAGGCGGTGAAGGCGGAGATCCAGGACCAGCACGATGAGTACATCCGCGTGCGGCAGGACCTGGAAGAGGCACAGAATGAGCAGACCCGGGAGCTCAAGCTCAAGTAGGGCCCCTCCTCTTTCCATCTGGGGCTCTCACAGCCATCCCTCAGGCCTTGGGCCTCTCCCTGACAGGCTCCTCTCTTTCCTGAAGGCTTCATTCCAACTGTCTCCTCACCCATGTCCATGTACCTTAGGAACAGAATGTGTCTGAGGGGTGGGGGAGGGGCCCATTGGAGTTTCCTCTACCTCCTGTTTCCTCCTTCCTCTCCTCGGCCTGCATTTGATGCACTCCGCAAAGTGCATGCCGGGTGCTGCCCAGAAGTAACTCCTAAGGCCCTGAGTCTATAATCTTTGCATTAGAAACTGTGATTTGCAAGCTCTATTATTTCTCTAGGGACTCCCTCCCCCCGACTTTTTGGTTTTTCCACCTTCTCTGTTCCCTCTGCCTCTTTGCTTCTTTTTTCTCATCCTTCAACCTTCATATACACTGTGCGGTCTCACGTGATCCCCTGTCTACCTCATTCCTCCTCCCAGGTACCTAATCATCGAGAACTTCATCCCCCCTGAGGAGAAGAACAAGATCATGAACCGGCTTTTCCTGGACTGCGAGGAGGAGCAATGGAAGTTCCAGCCCCTCATGCCCGGTGGAGCGTGAGTCCTTCACCAGCTGTCTGGGCCTAGGGACTTGCCAGCTCGCCCCAGGCCCAGGGTGGCCAGGGGCCTGGGGGAGACGGACGTTTTAGTGGATTGGGGAGGGCTGGGAAGGGTGCAGATGGAGGATGGGTTTCCCAGGACCTAATGTTGGGGTCTCCATGAAGGAAGGAGTGTCAAGTACAGTGTCTCATTGGTCTGGGATGCAGAAAATACTAGCTGGCTAACATTTGGCCAGTCTGGTGAGTATTCATTTGTCAGATGCCAAAAACAGCAACAACAGATAATATTGCCAAGCTCTAACTATGTGTTGGACACTGTAGGAGACTCTGCAGATGGGAGGTAAATCAGACACGGTCAGAGCTCACAGTCCAGTGGGGAATACAGAAAAGTAATCAGATCAAGAAATGATAGAGATGTGAGGTCCTTGTAGCCTCACTCAGCTGGGTGATTCAGCATTTCCACCTGTTTCCACATCCTAGCTCTTAGGTAACAGAGCTAAGTGCATTTAGCTCTGGGTGTGCCTTTCCCTCTGCTGGTGGCCATGAAGAACAAGACTGGATATTCAAACCCAGCAGAGTGACTACCTCACCCAGCTGGACCACTGTCCCTTCATTGACAATCTGTGTACAGAGGTGTTCAGGAGGCCTGACACCAATGCACTTCCCTAGAGATTCTTTGCTCTATCTATCCTAGGAATATTAACACCAAGATAGGGCAGGAGTCTCCCCAAAGCTGGGGTGGGAAGCTAGCTGTAGAGGTCTACAGCTTCTCACTGGAGCAACAGATGCCTACTTAATTTGTCTACTTTCTGAAGGGCTGATCCTACGCAAGGCAACACTACACAAGTTTGTAAGTGGCAAGTTCTTGAGTAAAGGACTTTTCAATGGCATCAGTTTGGATTTAAATCCACCTTTCCAATCTAAGTGGAGGCCTGCAGTAGTACGTCATCTAATGCAGAAGTTCTCCACCCTGGCTACAGCTAGAATCACCTGTGAGCTGGGCTCCAGAGAGTCTGATTTAAAGGGTCTTGCATGGATCCCAGGGCTTAAGAAAAATGTTTTTCAAGGCTTCCAGCTGATTCTACAGGAAGCTAGGTTCAAAAACTACTACTCCAGCACCATCTGCTGGAGGAAGATGCTGGGGAGGCTTCTGCTTCGTAGAGTTATTTTGTGCTTACAGAGTTCTTGAGTTTAAAGTTTGTAGGTGGAGGAGTTTCTTTACATTGGATAGAGATGGGATGAGAGACGCTCTGAGAAGGCGTGTGCTTTTTTTTGTTTGTTTGTTTGTTGTTTTTTTGCGGTACGCGGGCCTCTCACTGTTGTGGCCTCTCTCGTTGCGGAGCACAGGCTCCGGACGCGCAGGCTCAGCAGCCATGGCTCACGGGCCAAGCCGCTCGGCAACATGTGGGATCTTCCCGCACCGGGGCACGAACCCGTGTCCCCTGCATTGGCAGGCAGACTCTCAACCACTGCGCCACCAGGGAAGCCCAAGGCGTGTGTTTTTAAAAAATTTTTAATTTTGAAAAGCAAGAATAGTACAAAGAATTCCCATATGCCCGTCACCCAGACTCCCCGGTTGTTAGCATCTTGCCACATCTTGCTTTTTTAATCCCCTCCCGTCAACCATTTGAAATTAAATTGCAGACAGTCAACCCTTTACCCATATTTCCTAAGAGTGAGGACATTCTCTTACATAACCACAGTACAGTGATCAAATTCAGGAAATTCTGTTACCTCAATAATGTCCTTTACAGCAATTCCCCCACCGGCTCACCTGCGATGGTGCATTGCATTTAATTGTCATGCCTGTTCCATCTCCTTTAATCTGGAACTGAGAATGGGTCTTGATTTGAGTTTGGAAAATTTCATGCTTCAGAGGAGTTTATTCATTTCTCAAAACGTTGTCCCTGCGGTTTTTACTTGACCACCTAAGCACAGAATCCAGACTCCAAAGCGTGGTGGGTGCTTTGCCTGAAGCTAAGATAAGCTTTCTGCTTAATGGTTAGGAATCTCCATTCTTTGTTCTGGTTATTTTAAGTTTACTTTCTTCCTTTTAGTCGAATAACTTTTAAATTAAAAAACCTTTTAAATAACTTCTTTCTCTTTTTTTTTTTGCAAAAATAAAATGGTTTGCATACACTGAAAAACCATTCACAGATTTTCAAAAATAAAACAGCTATCTTAAAACAGCACATGTTAAATAATTTTTAGAGTAGATACCAGTAACACCTTTTTTTTTTTCTTTTTTTTTTTTGCGGTACGCAGGCCTCTCACTGTTGTGGCCTCTCCCGTTGCGGAGCACAGGCTCCGGACGCGCAGGCTCAGCGGCCATGGCTCACGGGCCCAGCCGCTCCGCTGCATGTGGGATCTTCTCGGACCGGGGCACGAACCCGTGTCCCCTGCATCAGCAGGCGGACTCTCAACCACTGCGCCACCAGGGAAGCCCAGTAACAACTTTTAAAAAGAAAGAAGTCCTCCAAAATATAGATTGGTATCTTTGCTTACTGTTGAGCTATTGCCTTTCCTAGCCTCTTATCCCTCTCTTTGCTTTAAAGGAGAATTTGTGCTCTTTACATGTTCTTTTCTAGGCCTCAGAACCAGAACCTTTCTGGGCGGAGGGAGTTGCCTGTGATGTTCTTTTCCCACCTTTCCCTTCTCTTCTGATTCCCCCCACCATCCTTCTTGCTCTCGGAAAGTAATGCAAAGAGAGAAAGATTCAGTGTTTTCTTTGCCATTAGGAAGCCTAAGAATTCGGCTCTTTCCTCAAAAGCTGCTTGTGGGGAATTCCCTGGCGGTCCAGTGGTTGGGACTCCACACTTCCACTGCAGGGAGCACGGGTTTCATTCCTAGGCAGGGAATTAAGATCCCGCATGCCACGAGGAGGCCAAAACAACAAAGAAACAAATAAACAAGCAAAAAACCAAACAAACAAAAAAAAAACGGGCTCAAAGCAGGCAGTGGGCTTTAGCTTACGCTATAGTGTCCCATAACTCTTTGGAAAGAACTGGTCTCGACATACATACCCCTTTGACTTAAATCTGCACACAGTTGCTCCCCAGCCTGCATTTGTACATCTCTATTAGCAGTGCTTCTAACTGGATCCCAGATAGACTGTGTTCCCTTAAAATTTTATATTAAAATTGTAAGGATATAAATACATTTACAAGCTTTTTCAAAATTATGGTTAAGTATATTCACAACTTAAACATGCTGTTTTATACAGAATATATATTTACCTCCTCAGAATACAGAGAGTATATATTTTGTGTAGAAAATATCAAAATATATCTGGGTAAGGGTAAAATGTATTAAGGCAATTGTGACATCCCAGTGTTCTCCACTGTACTTAAATACGGTTGATATAAACAGGTATTATAAATTTCTTTAAGAAAAATTCCAATAAATAAATTACTTCAAAAAGACATTAATAAATACCAGGTAGTCAACTACATGCTATTCTGAATTACTACTACAGATTATTTTCTTTTTTCTAATGTCACTTGTCCATTGTCTGATAACTGCAATAAATAATATTTATCTCAGAACTTAAAAAAAAAATCACAAAAATACTAAAGAAAAGTAATAATAGGGCATCCCAGACGGTGCAGTGGTTAAGAATCCACCTGCCAATGCAGAGGACACGAGTTTGAGCCCTGGTCTGGGAAGATCCCACATGCCGTGGAACAACTAAGCCCGTGCACCACAACTACTGAGCCTGTGCTCTAGAGCCCGTGAGCCACAAGTACTGAGTCCGTATGCCACAACTACTGAAGCCCGCTCGCCTAGAGCCCGTGCTCCGCAACAAGAGGAGCCACCACAATGAGAAGCCCACGTACTACAAAGAAGAGTAGCCCCCGCTCGCCACAACTAGAGAAAGCCCACACGCAGCAACGAAGACCCAACACAGCCAAAAATAGATAAATAAATAAATAAATTACAAAAAAAAAAAGAAAAGTAATAATAGATCTAGGAAGTTTTTATACAAAACAAATTTTTAAAATTACTTTCTACTGGGACTTCCCTGGCGGTTCAGTGGTTAAGACTCCAGGCTTCCACTGCAGAGGGCACGGGTTTGATCCCTGGTGTGGGAACTAAGATCCCACATGCCGCATGGTGCAGCCAAAAATCCTCAAGCTCTGACAGCTCAATAAATTCATTTTTAAATAAATTCAACCTCAATAAATTCATTTTTTTAAAAATTACTTTTGTATAGCAGCAGTTGGTGGTTAAAATAAAGTAAAAACAATTCCCTCCTAATTGGAATTCCCAAGCATGATAGTGACTCAGCAACAGAGAGCCCCAGGGTAGCATCACGATGTAAGAATCACTGGCCTGGATCTCTGAGATCTTTTGCCCCAAGCCCCTCCTTTCATAGCGGAAGGCTGAGGGTGGGCAGGTCCTTGGACGCAGCTTCCCGCATTTCGGGGAGCCCTGTGGACTGAGACTGTAGAACAAGCTGCCTCTCTGGGAGGATTGGGTCCCACTGTTTGCAACATAACTTAATCAGGGCTGAAAAACCTCTTTCTTCCCAAAGCATATTTAACTAATCAAGGCATTGTCCCATTTGCTCAATTCAAGTGTGGAATATTTTGCTTCCGTTTGGCCTGTGGTGTGTTGGGGATTAGAACACGGAAGGCTGCTCAAAAGGAGAGGAAAAAAGCATTGTTGGAAAGAAATTACCTAAAGTCATACCGTCCCTTTAGAAAGCTTTTGTTGGAAAAACGTTTCCCCTCTTCCACTAGCTGCAAGCATTTACCCCACACACTCTTCCCCGAGCCTCTCTTTAAAACAAGGAGTTATTGTCGGGGAGCTCTTGAAACACACCCTGAATCCACTTATTCTGGACGTCTATCCCTTTTTCTTTTTTCTCCACTACCTCTAGGCCACTGCTAGTTGATGCACAATAACTTCAGGTGAGGTCCCTTCCACAATCACAAACAATTTTGTGTTAACGTTACTTTGCAAAACACATTTCTGCAGCCAGCTCTAACCATAACTATTTTACAAATATGACCTTTTATTTTTGGTTACTCATCATGGACCTTATTTTTAATTGTGTTTATACAAAACTGTCTTCTAAGGGTTGTATATTTGGCAATGTCTGTAGCCCATGGTTTACAGTTCACAAAATTCTATTTGTAACTTTAGCCACTTGCCTTTTGCAATCCCTGCTATCCTAGACTCTTTTCAAAGTATCGTGGTGCAGTAGAAAGAGACTGGATTTTGGATTTAGAACGTTCTGAATTCTAGTCCCTGCTCTGCCTTGAGAAGGTTTTTTATTAACCTCTCTGAACCGAAGTTCAGATAAAAGTCGGGATAAAAAAAAAAAAAAATCCCTGCAGGATTATCAAGATTGAAGTGAGATAGTGTGTGTGGTGCGTGTTGGAGGTGGGGTGGAGGGTGTTCCAGGCCAGTACCTGGCACAGAGAAGATGATCCATAAATGGCTGCAATAGTACCAGTAAAAAAAAAAAATAGTACCAGTAAGCCAGTATGATAATTGTGGGCACTCCAGAGAAACTAGTTTGCCATCATGCCTTACAAGTGCCATAGAAGGACAGTTTGGTTTGTTGCTTTCGTTCTAGATTTTGATCTTTAAATCAGGCTGCCTCCAAATTTAGAGAGAGAGAGAGCAGAGCATTCCTTGCTCTAAATAGAATCAGGATAGAAAGTTAAACTGGTTTCCTTACAGAGGCAAAGTTTACCTCAGTCAGAACATGCTCAGCTCTGAGTTGAGTCCCTAGATTCATTCACAGGCCTGTGACAGCTGAAAAAGAATCTGAAACAGGGAGAAGTTTTTGCCTGCCCGGGCAGGCTGTGTGCTGTGTGAAGGGGAACTGAGAAGAAGAGTGGGATTTCAGACATGCAGGGGGGATGCTACAAGGTGGACAGCTCACCTGCAGGGAGGGAGGGATCCAATCATTGAGAAAAGTCAGATTTGCTGTGTCAGGTGCTTGTAAAGGACCGAGAAGGAAAACACACCCTATGATGCTGGCTGCTGGTTTTCAGAACAGGAGGGGAGAAAGGTGGTGAGCAGACAGAGCTGGTAATGAGATTGGGGTCAGCCTCTGAGATGGGACTGAGAGAGAACTTTTTAATATTAAGAGGAAAATCTATATAATCTCGTGATAGAAGCTATGTGGAGGGAGGGTCGTAAGAGAACTCTGAGGATCTACGACGCACAGGATAGCTGTTGTGGGTTTCTTTCAAGAGGGATGGATACTTGCAGAGCCAGGCCTCCACTCTAGGCTGTCAGCCACAACCTGCTTACTACAGACGGATCAATCATGGAAAGTAGGCCTGAGGCAGAGGAGAGAGTAGATGGGAAGCTTGGTGTCCCAATTACAGACTCCCCTCCCCCACCCCCTGCTTCCCACCTGCCACCCAGAATAGCCCTGGCATCTTTATTGGGTCAGGCTGCCAATTCGCCCTGATCCACTGCTCTGCTCACCCAGCCCTGTCCCCCTGTGCTGTTCCCAGAGCCTGCAGCCTTCAAGGCACGCTCAGGCCCAGGCTGTTCTGTGTGCGCTCCTGAAAGGCAGCGTGGCATCCTAAAAAGAGTATTTGGGAAGAATCCATTCCGAGTCTCTTCCTAATTGTACGATCTTGGACACAAAGGCGCTTTTGCTTTTCTGAGCCTCATCTCCTTGTCTGCCCTGTCTGCACCTCGGGAGGTTGTAAAGTTCAAATGGGATGCACAGATGCACCTTATAAATGATAAGTTGTTATTTTACTGATTTTCCCGCTCCCCTCCCCCCGGTGCTGCCACTCTCCACATGCACAGCCCGCCCACCTTCCAGAGGGTCCATAGCAGCAGCACCAGCTGGGGCTTCCACAGCCTCGTCTTCCTTGTTTTCATCTATGAAGAGGGGTCGGCAGGGACCCTAAGTGGGATCCAGCACTCTTTTATATACACTTGGTAAAAAAAAAACCCTGGGAATGTGGTTCTTGTTACTCTCTGTGGCAGAAGGCGGGCATTGTTCCGTCGGCGCCTGCACGGCTTGTTCTCCTATTCAAGGACAGAGTGTCCTATCTCTGAATTACTCAGCCTGTTTCTTCTCTTCTGTTTTCTGTCTGCCTTTTGGCTTTTTTCGTTGCTCATCTGTATCCCTGTTTGAAATTAGCAAGTGGAATTGAGAATTAATAATCATCACAGCTGCCACGTGTTGAGCCCTTGCGGTGTACTGTGCTAAGTGCTTATCTTGTTTAATCTCAGCAGTTCTGTAGGATCGCGATGAGATATCTGAGGCTCAGATACTAAGCCGCTTCCCAAGGTAACAAAGTTGTAAGGGGTAGAGCCAACATTCAAACTCAGATCTACCTCACTCCAAACCCTGTATTGTGTTTTTTAGTGGAAATAACTTGTTTTCTTTCCTATCTTTGTTTTGAATAATACAATACCTCACACTCATTAAGTTGCTGAGAGTAAAAAGTCTTAACATACCATGAGTTGGCCAGGATATAGAGCAATGGGAACTTTCTCGTGGTATATAGCCACTTGGAAAAGCAATTTGGCAATTTGGTAAAGCGGAAAATGCACATCGGAACCATTCCGTTCCTGGGTATATACCCCAGGGAAACTTGAATATGTACTTCAAGATACCTACACAGAACTCTTCACAACAGCACTGTGTTAAATAGAAAGGGAGAGAGAAAAAGGAATTGACCTAGATGTCTATCAACAAGAGAATATATTAAAAAAATATATATATATAACATATATAAAATGCCATATTGAAACCTTAAGATAGTCAATATAGTTAAACTTTAATCATCTAATCTAGAGCAGCATGGATAAATATAAAAGACATGTTTGTTGGGCACAAAACAATATAGTGTGTATACCACACAGTATAAAACTAAGAAGTAGGCATACAGATACCATATATATTGTTTATGAATAGCCACATATATAAATAAGTATAAAAATATGCCTGACATTGATAAGCATGAAACTCAAGAGAGTGATTAATTCTGGGGAAGGAAAGTGATGGAGTCTTAAAAACTGTGTCTACATTTTATTTCTTAAAGATTTGGTGTTAAGTATAATAAAATGTTAAGATTTGACAATGCTGGATGATAGGCGAACAGATATATATTCCATGCTTTTCTGAGTATTTGAAATAGTTTATTAGATATAAGATTAACCATACATTGTAAAAAATTTAGATATTGCAGAAAGGCATAAAGGTAATAAAAATCACCCATAATCACTCGATCCAAAGACAATCATTGTTAACATTTTGTTGAATATCCAGACTTTTTTCTAAGCATCCACGCACGTACACACACTCCTATAAAAACAAACAAACAAAAAAAAAAACAAAAAAAACAAAAAAATGTCATCTTTTTATCTGCTTTTTTATTTACTATGTTGTGGAAACCTTTTCATGTCTACACAGAGCCATAAGACAATTGAAATGACTACATACTATTCCTTCACCTGGCTGAATAATAAACTGGTCCCTATTGGTGCACATTTGGGTTGTTTCTAATTGTTTGCATTTGTAAATAATATTGCAGCAAACATCTCTGCTTATAAATTGTCCCTATCTCTGATTATTTCCTTAGGGAAATTCCTAGGACTGGGAATTTGGGTCAAAGAATATGCACTTTTTAAAAGCCAAGCCTGGGAGTTCCCTGGTGGTCTAGTGGTTAGGGTTCAGTGCCTTCAGCACTCAGTCCCTGGTTGGGGAACTGAGATCCTGCAGACCACGATACACGGCCAAAAAATCAAACAAAAAAAGCCAAGCCTGAGTTTTGTATGTTTTATAAATGATACCTTTATTGAGATGTAATTCACATATCATAAAATTCACCATTTTAAAGGGTATAATTCAGTGGATTTTAGTATATTCACAGAGTTGTATAACATTACCACTGTCTAATTCCAGAACATTTTCATCACTCCAGAAAGAAACCCCAAGCCCATTAGCTGTCACTTCTCATTCTCCCCAGTGTCCCCCATCCCTAGGAAACCACCAATCTACTTTCTGTCACTATGGACTTGCCTATTCCAGATACTTGATATAAATGGAATCATATCACATGTGGTCTTTGGTGTCTGCCTTCTTTCACTTGGCAAAATGTTTTCAAGTTTCATCCACCTTGTAGCATGCATCAGTCCTTCATTCCTTTTTGTTGCCAAATAATATTCCATTCTATGATATTCCACATTTTGTTTATTTATTCATAAGTCAATGGTCATTGGGGTTATTTCTACTTTCTGGCTATTATGAATAATGCTTCTATGAACATTTATATACAAGTTTTTGTGTGAGCATGATTTCAATTCTCTTGATTATATGTATCTAGTAGTGGAAGTACTAGGTCATATGGCAACTCTATGTTTAACTTTTTGAAAAACTACCAAACTGTTTCCAAAGTGACTGCATCATTTTATATTCCCACCAACAATGCATGAAGTTTCCCATTTCTCTATATCTTCACCAACATGTGCTCTTTTCTGTCTTCTTTGATTATAGTCATCCTAGTGGCTGTGAAGTGGTATCTCATTATGGTTTTGATTCACATTTCCATAATGACTAATAATGTTGAGCTTTTCTTGTGCTTATTGGCCATTTGTATATTTTCTTTGGAGAAATGGCTACCCAGATCCTTTGTCCATTTTTAAACAGGGTTATTTGTCTTTTTATTCTTGATTTGTAAATGTTACTTATATATTCTAGATATAAGTCCTTTATCACATTTATGAGTTGCAAGTAATTTCTCCCATTTTAAAGATTGTTATTTCACTTTTTTTATGATGTCCCTTGAAGCACAGAGATTTTTAGTTTTCAGTGAAGTCCTATTTATTTTTTCTTTGGTTGCTTGGACTTTTGATGTCATATCTAAGAAACCATTGCCTAATCTAAGGTCATGAAGATTTACTCCTTTGTTTTATTCTAAGAGTTTTATAGTTTTAGCTCCTACATTTAAGTCTATGATTAATTTTGAGTTAGTTTTTTATATATGGTACAAGGGAAGGGTCCAACTTCATTTTCTTGTGTGTGGATATCCAGTTGTCCCTGTAGCATTTGCTGAAGAGACTGTTCACTCCCTGTTGAATGGTCTTGGTACCCTTATAGAGAATCAATTGACTGAAAATATTGGGCTGGCCAAAGAGTTCGTTCGGCTTTTTCAGTAACATCTTACGGAAAAACCTGAACCAACTTTTTGGCCCACCCCATATGAGGGTTTATTTCTAGATTCTCAATTCTATTCCATTGGTCCATAGGTCGGTCCTTCTGCCAGTATCACACAGCCTTGGTTACTATAGCTTTGAAATAAGTTTTGAAACTGGGAAATGTGAATCCTCTACTTTTGTTATTTTTCAAGATTGTTTTGGCTAGTTTGGAACACCTGCAGTTCAAGCCTGAGTTTCTAATCATTTTATTGTGTTAAATCCTATGAAGGAAAATGAAAAGCAGAACCACTAATTGATGGTTTTATATAGTGTGTGAAGTCAGTCTACGAGTCTGACAGCTAAAAATAAGATTGGATTTCCTTTCTTTTTTCCAGCCTTTAGTCAAACCTTTTCACTGTGGAAAATAATTGAAGCAACAAGAGTGGAGAAATATGTGTCTCCTTGTGTTATACTATTTTGAGCTGTCAGGTTGTATTAGAGCAAAGAAAAGAAAATTCCAGAACCTGCAGTCTGCAGGGCCTACTGACTACCTGAATGGTGCTTAACCCATCATGATATCATTTTCCCTTTGTGTTCGGAGGAAATAGATTTAAATATAGCCTCTTCCCTACAGCAGTAACAGCCAAATGAAGAAGCGGCCAACATCTGCAGTGGGCTACAAGAGGCCTATCAGCCAGTATGCTCGGGTTGCCATGGCAATGGGGTCACACCCCAGGTATAGGGTAAGAAGCTGGGAAGTAGAAGGGGGGAGGGGAGAGAGCGCCCAAGGGAGGTGATGCTCACAACCTCTGCTTCCTCTACCTGCCTCATCACCCTTGCTACTCCCGTTATTTCCCAAGTGCCCAGAAGATGCAGGCATCAGGGCCAGTGCTCACGTCTGGCCTGATATTCCCACCACAGGCCGAGAACATCATGTTTCTGGAGTTGGATGTGTCCCCTCCAGCGGTCTTTGAGATGGAATTCTCTCATGATCAAGAACAAGACCCCCGTGCATTACACATGGAGAGACTCATGCGGTTGGACAGCTTTCTGGAAAGACCTTCCACATCTAAAGTCCGAAAGTCCAGATCCTGGTCAGTACCATCACGGTCAGAGTGGGCAGTAGACTTAGAAGGCATGGTAACCCCATGGGCTGGTTGAGGCTGAGGAGGGCTTGGGTTGTACCCAAAGGGCATGAAGGGAGAGTGAAAACTGGGGCTGTGGGAGCCAACTTCCTACAGCAAGAGGATGAGGGAAAGAAAAGTCCTCACTTTTCTGTTTCCTGCACTTCCCCACCCTCCCCTCTCGCCCACCTCATCCCCTTCCCCTGCAGGTGCCAGAGTCCTCAGCGGCCTCCACCTTCCATTGCACACGCCTCGCTGGCCTCCGCTGCTCTGCTCCCCACGACAGCGCTAGACCACGAGTGACAACCTTCAGTCGGGCTGCCCATCCCCCAGACCCCAGGGACGGGGCAGCCAACCCTGGATCATCTCGCCTGACGCTCGGTGTGCGTGCGTGCGTGCGTGCGTGTGTGTGTGCGCATGTGCATATGTGTGCGGGGAGAGAATCTGGCAGACCGTGCCTCTGCTGGCTCTCAGCCTCCTTTATTTAATTAATGTTATTTATTCGTGGAGCTCAGTTCTTGTGGGAGAGGTGCCCTCGCCTGAGCTTGCCATGGTCGCCGCACAGCCTCCTCGTCTCCTGACTTTAGACCCCCCTCTGCCCCAATCAGACCTCATGCTCCTCCCTGTCAGTTGCCCCCAGGAGGGAGGGCGGCGGGGCCTGAGAAGAGAGTGCTTTCTCTACCCAGCGCGCTCCGTAATCTCCCATCTCCTCCTGCACTGCCGGTAAGCAGCTCCTGAGCACTTTCTGGGACTAGAAAAATGCTAGGTGTCCACCGAGGCCAAGAGACGTCCATCCTGGTGGTGTTGAGCCTGTGCTTCCGGCGGACAGAGACCGCTCTCCACTTTCTGGGTCGCAAACAACCTCTTTCGGTTTCTTGGGCTCCTTTTCAAGGACTCCAGTGACCTCAGCCACACGGTCCATGCTTTTCAGCTTTGGCAAGAACTCGTGGCTTCCCAAACTCTGCTTCCTGCCCACCTTCCCAACCCGTGGATGCGAATTGTGACCCCACCGGTTGCTGCATCCTTGGGACCTTCAGGAAATGGAACAGTAATAGAGACAATGTGGACAGTCATCGAGGGACGGCCCTTTGTTTCTGTCCCCTCGGAGAACTAACCTTGGCCGACAAGCAATCAGGCCAGCTCCCCATCTTCGAGATGCTGCTCCTTCCTGCTTTCATCATTTTCCTTGCAGCTGCCTGGATCCCCGTTCACAGTGGAAGGGATCAGTATCCTTCTCCCTCTGGCTAAACAAAGGTACCACAGAATCTGTTGCTTTTCCCCCTCACTGAGCACAGGAGATGGAGGCCCAGGCGCAACCTGCCAACTCTGCCTGTTACCCCTGTTTCTGAATCACGTTTGCTGGGCACTGTTTTGTTGACAAGACTGACCTTTTCTTCAGCATTGTGCAAATTGGTCCCTAGGGAAGTACTCCTCACTTTCCTTTGTGACAACCCGGTATGTCTCCAGGTAACTCGAGTAAATTTCTACCAAAAAAAGAGAGGTTAATTTTCATTGACTTACCTTTTAATTGTATAGTTTAGTGGAAGGGTAAAGAGGTAATCATGAATGAAAACATGTGGTTTGGGATTTCAAAACGACCTGATAATGGAGTCTCCAGTTCCTAGAACATGAGGAGTTTTGTCACTGGGGGAAAGGCATGAAACTGACATGAAATTGGGGGCGTGGGAGGTGGCGGTAGGGGCCGACTACCTGGTTTTTCTCTTTCCGTCAGGAACTGAAAGCTTCTTGCACAGTTCAAGTTCTGCTCTAAGGACCAAGCTATGGTTTAGTTTAATTCAGTGATGCTGTCATCGCTGCCATAACTACGGGACCAGGTAGCTGGGCCACTCAGTTGCCACTTGCTTCTGTCCTTCAAGGAAATAACATTTCTCATCAGAGCCCAGGAGATTATTTGAGACCCAGGATTCAGATCAGAGCTTCGGCTGTGGCTGGGACAAGACCAGTGTGTAGAAATTTCCCAGGGGGCCTGGGCACAGAGGGACCTCCAGTCCTGCGCTGAGCAGCCTCTCCCACTGACCTCTTTCTCATTTGTGGATGAAGCCGCACGTGTTAGCCCCGTTCATCACCTGGACACATCGACTCTGCATTGTCTGGTCACTTGACCCTCACAGTCTTATAGCACAATATACCCAGCTTCTTCACCCCCTGTCTGAGGGCTGGGCCCAAGGTGTGGTCAGAGGAGGAGCTCCTGCCTGCAGTTTTGTGTACGTGTGTGTGTGTGTGCGTGTTTGTGTGTGTGTTTACCTCCACGGGGGACACTCTACACTCAGTGTAAGATATGCTGGGAACAGGGCCACCAGGGTGGCTGGATCTCGGTCTCTCTGTCTCTCTCTCTCTTCTTTTCCTCTTGATGTATCAAACACTTGGTTGACAAAGTAAGGGCCTTGATTAGGACCAAATTTCCGTGTCTGTTGCTATGGTCTTCATTTAGGACAACAGTTAGCAATGCTGTGGCCCATTCTTGTCACTCTATACATATGACGATACAGGACATATGGAATATATAAATATATATATAAAACATTACCCTCTGTCTTCTTGGCTTAGGATGAGATCTCTCTGTTGAGCTGAAATGCACCTGCAGCTCAGTGCTGCCAGCAACCTGCAGGCTCCAGCCCTGTTCTAATTAACGCAGTCGATAATAAAGGAATGAGTATCGTTACAGAGTTGGTGGCCTGCCTTCTCTTCCCTCTGACTCTTTCTACTTCTCTTTTTATGTTCTCCCTTCTCTCTCTTCCTTGTTTTTTCCAAGAGGGGTTCAAGAGTATTTGGAGCCCAGCTGCAGTGATGAGCACCTGGGAAAAGAACTGGCTGCTTAATAAAAGGGGCTCCGTCCGAGCATCAAGGCGGAGGGGGTGGGGCTCAGGCTCCAGTCTGAAGTCTGTGCCCGAGCCATGGCAGCAGCTGTTCGTGTTCTAAGCTAGCGGTCCTCTCCCAGTTAAGTCTGAGCTATTAGCAGATTTCAGAACTGCCTGTCCAGATGAGCTGTCAATATCATTTAACAGCTGTGCCCCTTCTGCTCCTCCATTTATCAGCCGAGAGAGATTAAAACAGGCAATAATGTGTGTAAAGCACATCGATATGACTGGCACGGGGTAGGTGCTGAATTAAAATAATTGAAGAGTAGCTTCCCCTTATCCTGTCTTCCCAGGGCCTCTTTCCCTCCCTCTGGGTTCTAGTTGTCGGCCCTCTGTAGCGTGGAAGTCTTACAGGAAATGAGAAGTAGTTGCTGCTAAAAAACACGAAGCCCAAGGAATTCCCTGGCAGTCCAGTTGTTAGGACTCGGCGCTTCCACTGCCGGGGGTCCGGGTTCAATCCCTGGTCAGGGGACTAAGATCCCACAAGCTGCGTGCTGCGGTCAAAAACAAACACACACACACGAGGCCCTGACTCCTGGGAGAGCACTGAGGTTAGCCTGGTGCACAGGGCGTGGCCGCGTGCCCACTGTGGCACTGACGCTTCTCCTGGAGGGGCCTCCTGCCTCTGTGTCGGCTCCAGCCCTGAGATCCGAAGGGGTTCCAGGGCTCTGCTGCTTGAGGGATTTGCCAGGTGTTGTTAGGTACTTTACACACCCATAGTCGTTTAATCCTCCCAGGTGGGAATGGTTGTCACTGGTTTACTGATGAAATTTAGGGAAATTAACTAACTTGGCTAAAGACGTCGGGTTAGTGATGAAGCTGGACTTCCAGACTCTAAAGCCTGTATTTTTTGACTCTGTGCCTCTAGTGCATCTGCACCTCAGGACTGATAGGCACCCTACATGTTCTACAAGTAGTGCAAGCCAGGGACAGAAGGGCAGAGTGGTGGGAATAAAACCAGATCGCCAAACCCTTAACCTTGAGGTCCTATTTTAATACCACTCATTCCTCCCATTAGCTGTGGGCTCACTTGTGTGGCTGAGATAGGCAGTTCTAGAGTTCCACAGACCAGCCAGGGGGCTGGAACTCACCCTTGGCTGGGGTCCCCTTGCTTGTCAATATGGCAACTGCCGTATTTCTCTTCTTTCTCCAAGCCTGGGCACCTGACCTCCAGAGTTACTTCTTTCTGTTTTCAGATGCCTAGGTCTGGGTGTGTGTTAGTTAGAACTCTTGGCCACTACTAAAGATTCGCTTAAGTTGGCCTGAACGAAATAAGGACACAGAAGCACGCTGTGGACACCATGGGCAAGGACAGAACCAGTTCTCAGGAACGACCTAGTGCCAGGGACTCAGACCCCACAAAGACCCTCTCTATCTCGCTGTACTTTCTGTGTGGGGTTCATGCTGTTTCCTCAGCTGCTCCAGTGTGTGACTTAGAATTTACGCCTGCCAGCAGCTCTCCGTTTACATAACTCAGTCATTCGGAGAGACTTAGAAGTCCCAGTGCCAACTTCATGGGAATGTGATTCCAATTCAGTGGTTTGGGTTAGATGGGTGGGAACATGATATATGAACAAGACCTCCAAGAATCCTACTGCAGTACCCATGTGTACATGGGGTGGTGATGGTGGAAATAAAGATATTCCTCAAAAAAGTTGATGGGGGTGGCAGGTGGGGTGGAGTGTGCTCTGGGAAGTCAACAAAACAGATGTTCACAACCAGTGTATTCATCACCCAGGATGGCTTAAGAAAAATTTGCTCTGGGCTCATCCTTTCTTTCTGGCCATTATTCTTATAACAGATCACCTGCACCAAAAATACCACCCTCAGAGGTTCTGCTTTGTTAGATCCAGGATAGATCCATGAGGTGGACACTGCAAGTTGCCTTTCCAATATCCATTTTTCCCTTCCTCCTTACTTACAAAATAATTTTTTTCAAGGAGGGCAGTGCACCCAACTAAAAATACTCATATTCCCAGACTCCCTTGCACCAGTGGGTGGCCATGGGGCATGGTTTTGGCTGAGGAGATGCAAGTAGAAGTTGGCTAGGGATTTCTGGAAATGTTTTTGCTTTTCCTATTATAGATATCACCCATTTCTCCTCTTCCCATATCCTCCTCCTGCCCAGAATTCAAATGCACCTCCTGAAGTACATTCTTTCATTGAACAAATATTTACTGAGCACCTGTTACCCGTATATTCCAAGTACTGTTCTAAGTGCTGGGAATACAGCAGTGAATAGAACAGACAGAAGCCCCTGTCTTCACAGTGCTTAATTTTAGGGTGGGGAGAAAAACATTAAACAAAAAAAAACTATTGCAGGGTCAGATGACAATGTGAATGGCAAAGAGAAATAAAGCAGAGAAGGGAGACGGGGAGTTCTAGGTACTGATGGTGGTGGTGATGGAAAGGGATTGGGGGGTTGTAGTCACCCCCTTATTAGTCACTTACTAAGAAGATGACATTGGAGCAAAGTCCTGAAGGAGGTAAGGAAGTGGACTCCAGGAGAGGGAAAGCAAATGCAAACTTCATGGGTGAGAGTATGTCAGGCTTGTTCAAAGATACTGCAACCCTGAGGCAACAAGCATAACACGTAAAGGTTGATGGAGTGGAGAGACCGTGAGTCCCAAGTCCCTGGCAGGGTTTGCGCTGCTGCATCAGCTTGGGTCTGTCCACTTCTAGACTTCTAATGGTGCCAGACAAACTCCCAGGGGTTTAAGTCAGTGTTAGGGGGGACTTGCCAGGAATCTGCATGTGAAACGGGATTTGCCAGGAATCTGAAGGTGATTCCAATGAACGCTCACTCAAGTATGAGAATCTTAGTTGCAGCCATTTGTGATTTTGTGTCATACTCCTTTGGGCCTGCCCTTCAAGCACCGGAGCTGGGGCCACCTGCTTGTGTAAACACCAGGACTGCCCTCGAGGGTGGTAGAGGCAGAGGGCACAGAGCCACTGGAGGGCACCTCGGAGCCCCTGTGTTCAACCACAAGTCCTTTCTTTACAACTGGCCCGGGGGAGGCTGCTACCTTGTTTGGTCTAGAAAACCAAAGGGATTATTTGTTAACATCCAAAGCTCCCATTTTGCAATAAGAAAAAGTAGACCCAGAAAAAGAAAGAGATTTCCAGAAAGTCACACAAATGGTGTGCAAGCTGGGCCTGGAGAGCATAAGGACTTATTTGCTAGACACACTGGTTATGTTTTTTGTTGTGTGTTTATTTTATTTGGTTTTTAAAAAATAATTTAAAACTCACAGAAAAGTTGTGGGTATCACACTAAGAATTACCATGTACTCTTAGCCCACAGATCTCGTTTAAGTTTTGCCAACTGACCCTAGAATGACCTTTATAGCAAAAGGATTCAATCCAGGATCATGTGTTGTATTTAGTTATCATGTCTCTTTAGTCTCCTATCTAGAAGAATTCCTCAGTCCATTCTTGACCTTTATGCCGCCTTTAATATTCTTTAATATTACAGGCCAGTTAATTTGTAGACTGTCCCTCGATTCAGGTTTGTCTGATGTCTCCCATGATTAGATTCAGGTGATGCACAGAAGTGATGCTGTCGTCCTTTTACTGTATCCCATTAGGTAGAACATGATGACATGGCTTTGTCCTATTACTGGTGATGTTAAGTTTGATCATTTATTTATTTAAGTGCCTTTTATTTTTTAATTCATTTATTTATTTTTGTCTGCATTGGGTCTTTGTTGCTGCGTGTGGGCTTTCTCTAGCTACGGTGAGCGGCGCTACTCTGTTGCGGTGTGCGGGCTTCTCGTTGCAGTGGCTTCTCTTGTTGCGGAGCACGGCCTCTAGGCACGCAGGCTTCAGTAGTTGTGGCATGCGGGCTCAGTAGTTGTGGCTCACGGGCTCAGTAGTTGTGGCTCACGGGCTCTAGAGCACAGGCTCAGTAGTTGGCGGCGCTTGGGCTTACTTGCTCCGCAGCATGTGGGATATTCCCGGACCAGGGCTCGAACCTGTGTCCCCTGCATTGGCAGGCAGATTCTTAACCACTGCTCCACCAGGGAAGTCCCAGTTTGATCGTTTATTAAGGTGGTGTCTGCCAGGCTTCTCTATTGTAAAGTAGTCACTCTTTATCCATGTGTAATTTTCTTTTTAACATCTTTATTGGAGTATAATTGCTTTACAGTGTTGTGTTAGTTTCTGCTGTATATCCATTAGTAATTAATAAGCATCTTGTGAGGGGATATTGTGAAATTATGTAATATTCCACTCCTCTAAATTTTACCCATGGTTTTAATGTCCATTGATAATTTCCTCCTTGAATTAATTATTACTGTATGGTTGCCAAACAGTGGCTTTTGACTTCCATTATTTTTCTTACATTTATTAGTTGGCATTAACTTGTTAGAAGCTGCTTTCTCTTCTCCTTATCTCTTTGTTTATTTATATCAATATGGACTCATGGATTCTTATTATATTCAGTGGGTTGTAATCCATTATTACTATGATTTGTTTTGACACTCAAATTATCCCAGATTTGATCAGTGGCAGTGCCTTCAAGCTGGCTTCTGTGTTCTTTTGAAATGTTCCCATTACTTTTTGTATACATTCTTACTTTCTGGCACAGAAAGATATTCCAGACTTATCACAAGAGTCCTGATTCCTTTTAATGGAGAATGGTACACTTGTTTCTAATGGCAGTCTCTACTCCCAGGAGTTCTCAATGGACAGACCTTGAATTAAAAAAAAAAAAAAATATATATATATATATATATATATGTATATAGTATATACAAAGATACACACACACTTTACAATTGAATTGAGTTTGCGTCTGAGTTCACACTGATTCCCCCAATTCCAACCAACATCTAGAGTTCCTGTTTTTCATCTTTATAACTCTTTTCTCTGACAGTTGAGAAACCTGGCTCCCACTAACCTCAATATACTGTATTTACTTATTTGCCCAATTCCCTTGTTTGTGGCCAATTTCTTGACCCACACAGGGCTGCCACCCTGCTCAGCTGTCTTCCTCACATGAGTGCCAACATCTCCACCAGGCTGTGGTCTGCGCAGCCATGCCTAATGATGGAATTACTAAGGAGGGAGGAAACAAAGGAGGGAACTGGGAGGTGAGGGGTGGGGAAGGAGACATTATATTTGAAGCAAAAACACTCCCGTTATTTTATATCCCTCTCTGTGTGCTGCAGTAAATCTAGAAAAGGACAAGATGATGAGAAAAGAAAGGATGTGAACTGTCCCTACTCTAGGGGTTTGCAAATTGAATAGTCAGGGAGAAATTCTTTCTGAATGCTAAGAGCGGAAACACCCAGTGTGCTCACCACCCAGGCTCACTGTGCACACATCTGGCTTCCACCTGGGGCTGGTCCTCACCGGTGCATTGGCTGTAGCATGCCCATCTCCCGTGTGCCCCTAGGCAAGTCATCCAACTCCCTGGTTCATCTAAATGATGACCTTTCCCCACCCCACCCCCTCACCAGCACTTACTCATGATAAGAGGCGCTCCAGAATTTACAAAGAATAAAGAGCCCTATAAGTGTAATGGGTTATTATTATAGTTGTGTCGGGATATCAGATCAGCTGCCTAAATGGAGATCCCAAATAACTGGGGCTCAAACAAAACAGAAGTTTCATTACTCTCTCGTATAGTAACATGGCTATACGTGGACCACGGCTGGTTTGCTGACTGATAGGGCTGTTCCATGGGATTAGAGACCTACACTCCTACCTTGTTGATCCAACATCTTTAGAGTGTTGTCCTTGTCCACAGGGCCAAGATACTCATCACTACATCTTCGCTCAGGTACCCAGGAAGGGAGAAAAGGAGGAGTAGAGGGCATGCCCTGTTCCTTAATGTGAACCTGGAAGTTGCATAATCCCATTGGCCAGAACTTTCTCACACCTACCTTCAAGGTCAAATCTTTGTCTTTATTCTGAGTGGCTAATAATCAGAGGTTTTATTAAGGCACAGCTGTATGAATTGGCTCTGTTTCTGGTCACAAGGTAATCCCTGTATTTTCTGGGCTCCTCATATAATGGCCTCTGCAAAGTCCAGATGTGTCTCTGCCACAGACAGCAGAGCCAAGATTTGCAGGACTTGGACCTTATACAGTTTTGGAGAGAGGAAGGATAACTCTTACCAAGAAAAAGAGAGAAAATAATGAAACAAAATTAGGTATGGGAGTGAATACGTAGAATGCGAAAATAAATCACAAATTACACCATTTAGAAGCTGACAAATACCACAACATCACAAATATTATTTAAATACCTGACAGACCTCTCTAAAACTTTTTCCCTGCATTTTCCGACTGTGCACTTTTTGGATGTGTCTGAATACGACAATAATTTTATGCTATTTTCTAGCCAGAAAAACCAGAAACATAATTCAGTCTTTCTTTTAAAATGGTTGACTAAAATTTTTTGTATTATTGAGAGTTTAGGAAAGTTTCTTTCTGCTTCAATTCATTATTGGTAATGTCATATAAATTTTTAGAATTATGATTAACTTTGGGAAAACCTCTATAAAATTTCTTTCATATACGCACTAGAGGATCTCAGGGCATTTCAAGTTATTCGTGTGTGTGTGCAATAACTAATCTTAGATACTGTTTGAAATAATAATGCTCATTAACCAGTTTGTTGACAATGTCCTAATTGTAATGGCTTATTATTAATTTTTTATATCTTCATAAGTCAGCATTTGGGGGGATGCAGAAAACATACAACATACACACAGATGTACTAGCTCTTTTAGTACTACAAGACTGTGCCCATCAACACAAGAATTCCTATAAATTCTCTTTTGCACAAGTTCCATCAAAGAGAGGGAAAAAATGAATGGTGTGTTTGTGATTATATGCACTATGTCATGTACATTCCTGACAGAAGGGAACTTCCATGTTGATCAGGGATTGATGAGAACCAAACAGGCCACTTATACTGTTTTGCTGTCTGACAACTGGAAGAGTTTTCTACAGACCAGCTTTTGGCTTTGTAAATTTCAGACTTTGTCTCTCCTTCACTACCCACCAACGTCTGGTGCCAGGCACTGGGGGACTCTTTGTTATCCGTTTATGGTCTCTGGCCCTGAACCTTCATGTTTTACCACCATAGTGGGTGAGTTGGCAGAGTGAGTGATGGGAGTATTCCTGGCAGCCCTTCCTACACTAGGTTATCTATACATTTATCTATACATATAGACTGTGAACCACCTAAATATATCCCATTAAGCCAAACTAAATATGTCCCCAACTCAACTTCTTTCCTTTCAGCTAGAACTAAAAATGCATGCAGCCATGTCTTGAGGGTATAAGGGAACTAGGAATGAATGGAGACAGTGGTTTTAAGTGACTACAGTAAAAATATCTTACTTTTAGAAAATTTTTTTTCAATTTTATTTATTTATTTATTTTTGGCCGCAGGGCTTGCAGGATCTTAGTTCCCTGACCAGGGATTGAACCTGCGCCCTCTGAAATGAAAGCTCAGAGTCCTAACCACTGGACTACCAGGGGACTCCCCCAATTTTATTGAGGTATGATTGACGTACAGCCCTGTATAAGTTTAAGGTATACAGCATAATGACTTGACTTACATACATCATGAAATCATTTCCACAATAAGTTTAGTGAACGTCATCATCTTACATAGATACAAAATTGAAGAAATAGAAAAAAATTTTTTTCCTTGTGATGAGAATTCTTAAGATTTACTCTCTTCACGACTTTCATATATAACATACAGCAGCGTTAATTGTATTTATCATGTTGTAACATTACATCCCTAGTACTTAGTTATCTTCTAACTGGAAGTTTGTACCTTTGACTACATTTATCCAACCAGGTTCCCCGCCACCTCCCCACCTCCCTGCAACCCGTAACCACAAATCTGATCTCTTTTTCTATGAGTTTGTTTCTTCGTTTTGCAGTATAACTGACCTACCACAGTATGTTACTTCCTGGTACCCAACATAGTGATTCAATGTTTCTATACATTTCAAAATGATCACCACAAAAACTCTAGTTACCATTTACTTTTAGAATTTTTAAAGAAACGTATGCCTATATGATTACATTGTCAGGGCCTGTCACTGGACCCTGCAAGCAGGGTGTCTTGGGGTTTAAGCTTCAGTATCTTCATAGTAAATCCACCTCAGCCCCCTTAGGTGTAGGCAGAGATTTTATGGCAGCGATTCAAGATAGGAAGCAACTTTGCATTCCCCTTGGTACCCTAGCCCTGCTTTTCCTGCTCTCCCCTCCATACCACTTCCCCTCCAACGTGCATTCTGAAGACTTCTCTCCTTCTGATAAAGAGAATTGGCAACAACAGTATCACCACGGATAAATTCCTTAATGTGAACCTTTTTTGCTTTTTGTTTTTGTTTTTGTTTTTTTTCCGGTACGCGGGCCTCTCACTGTTGTGGCCTCTCCCGTTGCGGAGCACAGGCTCCGGACGCGCAGGCTCAGCGGCCATGGCTCACGGGCCCAGCCGCTCTGCGGCATGTGGGATCTTCCCAGACCGGGGCACGAACCCGGGTAGCCTGCATCAGCAGGCGGACTTTCAACCACTGTGCCACCAGGGAAGCCCCGATGTGAACCTTTTTTAATTATAAGATTAAAACCTGCCAAGTCAATAAATCTGAAATAAATAAATGAACATATACACATATGTTCACACGCACATGAAATTAAACAATACCTAGGTAAATAATTTTAATATTTTGATCTGTGTATTGAGCCACTATTAAGAATGGGCAGCTAAGAGCTACCCAACCCACTTTGGGACTGTGCCCAGCTCCTGTTCAAAGGCAGCATTCATGGAAGGCTGAGCTTCTCCAGAACGTTGCTGCTTAGCCTGTGGGGTGTATGTGTGTGTATATATGTGTGTGTACACTCATATGGGTACACACAGGTATACACACCCATGCTACACATCAGGTACCGTGTAGAATGTGTGCTCTATTTGGCTGGAAATCTTCCCTTTCAAAGATGCTTTTTGGGACTTCCCTGGAGGCGCAGTGGTTAAGAATCCACCTGCCAATGCAGGGGACCCCGGTTCGAGCCCTGGTCCGGGAATATTCCACATGCCGCGGAGCAGCTAAGGCCATGCACCACAACTACTGAGCCTGCACTCTAGAGCCCATGAGCCACAACTACTGAGCCCGCGCACCACAACTACTGAAGCCTGTGTGCCTAGAGCCTGTGCTCCGCAACAAGAGAAGCCACTAAAATGAGAAGCCCGCGCACCACAAGGAAGAGTAGCCCCCGCTCGCCACAACTAGAGAAAGCCTGTGCGCAGCAACGAAGACCCAATGCAGACAAAGATAAATAAATAAATAAACTTACCAAAAAAAAAAAAGATGCTTTTTGAACACGTGCTTCCTCACACCGCCCTGTGTTCGGTCTCTCTCCAAAGAGGATGAAGAGTTTCTAGATCCCACGTATTCACACAGACATTCATTTTTGATGCCAAGCCTGTGTGACCTCCCTTTCTCAAGCCAGGGCCAACCCTGGAATATAGCTGATTAAAAAAACACCTTTATTTAAAACAGGCATGAAGTCTGATGACACAATTAGGCTGCTCTCACAGGAGGGAATTTAAATGCATGGGGCTGGCCTTCCTTCCTTCCTTCCTTCCTCTCTACAGTTCTGTCTGTCTCTGTCTCTCCCTCTCTCCCCGTCACTGGAGCTAGTGGCCCACAGCGGGGAAATCAGTACTTTAAAAAGTAAACAGGGCGGGGCAGGGGATAAATTAGGAGTTTGGAATTAACATATACACACTACTGTATAAAAAATAAATAACAAGGACCTACTGTATAGCACAGGGAACTATATGCAATATCTGGTAATAACCTATAATGGAAAAGAATATGAAAAAGAATAGATTTGTATATATGTATAACTGAATCACTTTGCTGTACACCTGAAACTAACACAACATTGTAAACCAACTATACTTCAATAAAATAAAAGAAAAAAATCTCAAAAACAAAGAAAACAGAATTTTTTTATCTTTTGAGAAAGAAATGATAATATATTTTACCTGTCTACATTTTTAATGAAGAATGAAGAACTAATAGTTTATAAGTTTACATGTAAAACATATAGTTTTTTATGTAAAACTAATAGCAAACATATAAAAAAGTTCTGCAGTTTGGCTGGTTTTGTACTTGGCTGGTTAAGGTACTCTTAGAGAGAGAGAAGAAATGGGTCTGCGGGAAAGAGATAAAGAAAGATGTGAGAGAGTTATCCAAGGCCATCATCTAGAAACCACTGTACCAGGAAAGGACCACGAACAAGAGCGATGAAGTGGTGGGAGATGAGCAGGAACCAGCAGAAGGAGCTTGGTGCTCAGGCACCAGACAGAACCCTCCAGGATCCTTGGAGCTAAAGCAAGTGGAAGCTGCCCTTTGAATCCTTTTGACTCATGCAAGTACTTCAATGCCATCTCTGCAAAGAAAAACAGGTTTTCTGCTTTTATTATTACATATTTAACTTTTGAAACTTCATGCTGAGAAAAATGGTTTATTTCCCCAGGGAATTCTAAAAGTTTTGCTAGCATTGGAAGGCATGACTTGTGTTTCAGAGATCCTCTTCCCAACCGAACAAGGCTGTCTGTCAGAGGAGCAGTACGACAGTTCCCTTTGATCTGTAGAAGCTGCTTGACTCATCTTTGTTTTTGCAGAGAGATCAGGGCTGTTGTATGCCACAGTCGTTGCTCGTGGCCCTTTCCACTTGTCAGACTCAACCCACATTCTGATTGCATTTCATTCTAGTTGCAAGAGATGCAGTGGAAACGGTAATAAAAATCAGTTCAGTGAAAACGACCCAAAGGCATAAAGTGATTTTTGCCCTCAGTTCTGCAGGGAAGAGGCGGTTGTCACTCCCAGCCTCTTCTCAGGAAGCCGAGCCCCGACCGACTCCTTACAGCTCCCAGGGGAACTGCAGATCCTAGGCCGCCCACAGTCAATTTGCTTTACAAAGAGAAAATAATTCTTCGGGAGCTGTAGAAAGCCTGCATTCCTTCTGAGAAGTGGGGGGAGGGTGGGTAGCAGTGAAATATTTTAAAAGAGAGCTAGAGAATGGAGAGGGGTATGATATCCAAAAATACTCAAACTAATAGGCACTCACATACACCCCCACACACTTATTCAAACCCCTGTTCCCAATTAGAAAATGGAATCCAGTTTAGGAATGATAATTTACAATATTCTTCAATTCATTAGTGAAATGAAGGATTATAATCATGGCGTTTCAGAAAGGAAGGGAGATTCGTTCATTCATTCATTCATTCATTCAGTGACTACTTGCTGAACACCTACAAGGAGTAAGGTGTTAGGCTAAGCATCATTCCATCAATAATTCCTCACCACCGCCTAGCTACCATTTCTCCCCATTTCCACTGCTGCTTCCCCTCCCCCATCAAATCCTGCTCAGGATGCTGCAAGTCTCCTAACTGGTCTGTCAGCTTCTATCTTTGCTTCCACCTTCCCTCCTGCCCCTCATGGTACGTTCTCCACACAATAGCCAAAAAGATATCTCATAGCAAAGAGTTTATATTTAAAATGTAAAATAAAATCATACGACTCCCCTGCCTAAAACTCTCCAATGGCTTTATGTTACCCTTTAAAAACTAGGCTTTTTACAACCGTCTATAAGGTCCTACACAATCTGATTCCTGTCTATACTTTTTTACAATCTTGTATCACTCTTCCTCCCTTCAAAATACTCTGCAGCTACACTGGCACTTCTAATGTTTTATTTTGTCCCTCAGATATGCTCTGCTTGTTCCCTGCTCAGGGCCTTTGCACTTGCTATGTCCTTGTCTTGGGGTGCCCTTCCCCCAGACTTGTAGATGGCTGGCTCCTTTTCACCATTCAGGTCTCACATCCAATGTCACCTCAGTGAAGTTTTCCCTGGCCACCCAGTCTAAATTGGCTGCCCTTTCTATGCCATTACGGTTTTAAATTTATTTACTAAAAGCATAGCACTTACCATTATCTGAAGGTATTTTATTTATTTGACTGTTAAGATAATAGTTCTCAGTGTGGTCCCAGGACCAGCAGTTTTAGCATCACCTGGGAAATTATTAGAAGTGCATAGTCTCAGGCCTTACTCTAGACCTACTGCACTGGACATTCTGAGGGTGATTCTGATGAAAATTAAAGTTTCAGAACCACTGGCTTATAATGATTACTGCTTCTCTCCCTCGTTCCCCCGCGCGCACCCCCCCATTCCCCCACCCGCCCCCCGCCAAATGTAAATCCGAAAGAATGGAAATCCATCTGTCTTGTTCAGCACAGAGCTACTAGCACCAAACACATAGCTGACACTCAATAAATCATTGAATGGTGACAGACTGAATGAATGATTGAACTGGTGCCCTGAGTTCTGTGTCTCAGGGGCCACATGGCACAGACTTAGCAAACAGCTCAGTGGAACCAGGCCCCAGGGATATGCTCACCGTCTTCCACAAGAGCTTTTATCTGTATAACACATTGATCTTGCAGGCTAGATAAGCCTGAACAAGGAGTTCTGAGGTTAAAGAAATGCTTGAAAACTATGGTTCAAAATGTTATTAATTACAGTTTGGAAACTAGGAGCATGTTCCATGTTCAGAGAACCAGACGGTTTGTAAGTTGTATCCAATTAGAGGGCAAGGATAACATCCCTTTCTTTTCAATTCTGTACAGTTCTTACCACATGAATCCTGGAGCAGGCTGCTGATTGACGAAGTGGCTTTGTCTTCCCTCAGTCTTTCTGCTTTATATCAATCCTGGAATTAAAAAAAAAAAAGCTCTAAACCAGTTAATCCTGCCTCCAGCAGTTTCTAAAAGCTTTCAGATTGAAACACCAGGTCAACCCCCAGCCCAGATCAGGGAGGAAAAACACCATCTTTGCAAAGGACATTGAACTTTAGAAAAGGTTAGATCAACAAGGAGAACAATGGAAAGGCCTTGGGAACCTCTTAGAAATAATAATACTCTGGCTTGAAGCAAATGTTATGGGCCAGGCACCATGCTGGGTACTGGAGTTACAAAGACCAAGAGAGTAGTGTTCACGTCTTCAAGGAGCTTGCAGTCTGGAGGAGGGACAGGCACGATGGGCATTTAGGTTGCTTCCATGACCTGGCTATTGTAAATAGTGCTGCAATGAACACTGGGGTGCATGTGTCTTTTTGAATTATGGTTTCCTCTGGGTATATGCCCAGTAGTGGGATTGCTGGGTCATATGGTAATACTATTTTTAGTTCCTTAAGGAACCTCCATACTGTTCTCCATAGTGGCTGTTATCAATTTACATTCCCACCAACAGTGCAAGAGGGTTCCCTTTTCTCCACACCCTCTCCAGGATTTGTTGTTTGTAGATTTTCTGATGATGCCCATTCTAACTGGTGTGAGGTGATACCTCATTGCAGTTTTGATTTGCATTTCTCTAATAATTAGTGATGTTGAGCAGCTTCTCAGGTGCTTCTTGGCCATCTGTATGTCTTCCATGGAGAAATGTCTATTTAGGTCTTCTGCCCATTTTTGGATTGGGTTGTTTGTTTCTTTAATATTGAGCTGCATGAGCTGTTTATATATTTTGGAGATTAATCCTTTGTCCGTTGCTTCATTTGCAAATATTTTCTCCCATTCTGAGCATTGTCTTTTCGTCTTGTTTATGGTTTCCTTTGCTGTGCAAAAGCTTTGAAGTTTCATTAGGTCCCATTTGTTTATTTTTGTTTTTATTTCCATTACTCTAAGAGGTGGATCAAAAAAAATCTTGCTGTGATTTATGTCAAAGAGTGTTCTTCCAATGTTTTTTTCATTTTTAATCATCTATGTCACTACACTACAGGAATTAGAATAAAGATTTCTAAAAACTTTAAAAAATATTACATATAGAGAGAAAATTATACAAACCTCAAGCATACTTGCCTGATGAATTTTCAGATAGACTCATGTAATCATCTAGATAAAGGAACAATGATTCTAGCTGTCCAGAAGCCCCCCTCATCCTGCCTGCCAGACTTCAGCCCTCCAAGGGTAAACACTATTCTGCCTTCTGATGGCATCCATCCCTGTGGTCTGCTGTTGCACTCTATATAGATGGAACTCTACAGTACGTACTCAGTTTATGCCTGGTTTCTGTCACTCAGCATTACGTTTGTGAGATTCATCCATGTTGTTACACTTTGTTGTGGGGCAGGCATTCTCACTGGGCATTTTTCAACTCTAGGCCTCCCCACCCCAAGATTCTGAAATGGGCCATGTTTCCCAGACTTATTTCATTGCAGTCTTAGGTTGGGATTCTCAAAAGCAGGCTCTGAAACCAGAAAGTAAATGCAAATAGTTTATCGGGAATTGATCTCAGGAAGCACCAGTCACGGAGCGAGGAAGGAAACACAGAAGAGAGGAAGCCAGGCGGAGGAGTTAACCAGCAACCCGAGCTCAGCCCACAGGGTTCTCCACCGGGTCCTCCCCGGGAGTCCTCCATGGGGGTCCTCCACTGGGTCCTCCCTGGGGGCTCCTGCAGGGGTCCTCCACTGGGGGTCCTCTATGGGATCCTCCAGGAGATTGTGCAGCATTTGTTACAGAGCTGTCCCCCAGAGAAGCAAAGAAACTGGGTATTTATACACCAACTCCTTTCAGTTATTGCTTGAGAGCTGAGTACATTAACAGCCTGGCAATTGCACCCTGCCCCCAGTGTGGGTTAAATACGCGCCTATGGCCAGAGAAAGCCTAGAGGCACAGGGTTGCAGGTGCCGCAGGAAACAGCCGTCAGACTGAGGGAGGTCAAGGGAATGGGCGCAGCACAACCGTCACACCTCGTTCCACCCTGACCTACTCATATCCCACATTAAGTCCATTTTGTCATGGACACTTTCAAGTGGTAGCCAGCAGCGATATCTAAAATAAATTTAATTGACAGGAAGGGTGGGAGGGAGGCTCAAGAAGGAGGGGATATAGGTATACATATAGCTGATTCACTCTGTTGTACAGTAGAAACTAACACACCATTGTAAAGCAATTATAATCCACTACAGATGTAAAACAATAAATAAAGTGTGGATAGTATAAATGAAAAGTAATTAATTGACAGATATGCGGCACCTATCAAAGTGATAAAATTTTTAAAAAAGTGGCAGCCACAAAGAGTGATTTGGGGATGTGGAATGAGTATTTTCAAATTTAATGTACAACAGTGATTATAGTCAATGATACTGTATTATAAACTTCAAAATTACTAAGACTAAATCTTAATTGTTCTCAATACAAAAAGAAGTGATAATTATGTGACCCGATGAAGATGTTAGCCAACACTACTGTAGTAATCATAATGCAATATACAAATATATCATACCAACACATTGTACACCTCAAACTTACACAATGTTACATGTCAATTATAGCTCAATAAGAAAAATTTTTCATGAAAAGAAAAATTGAGGCTAGTTCATAGAACCAGCCTCAGTTCCTATACCGCACTTGTCCTGCGGCTGTACTGTTATTTTATTTATCACCTCCCTCTTCTCCCACTCACTCTCGATCCCCCCTCATCCTCAGTCAACATTTTGCTGGTCTCAGTTACTTGCCTTCCATCCTTGAGGACAATCTGAAGTCCATCCTTGAAGAGTCTGAGTCTTTGGTTACCAAGCCTTTGCCTGAGAACCAAGTGCTCCAATCCAGCAGATCCTCAAATAGGGGACCATGCTGGTGTTTTGAGTCTCCTGGTATCAGTGTGAACTCAGAGCTTTTGAAAGATCTCGATATTCCCTTTCCCTCATTGTTCAGTTATTCTAGTAAATGACCATAAGTCCTTTTGTGGAAAGATTGAGGGAATCACTAGTGTATTGTTGCAGCATTTTAAGGTTCTTCCTCAAAGGGACTTGGCATCTCCTTCAATTGATGGGCTCTAGGTGTGAGAACAGGCTCAGGTCTGGAAACTGTGTAAGGGATTGTGATTTTCCATCGTAGTGGCTGACCTCAGGTTTCTACTCACTTGTACCAGTTTCATATTCTTGCTTAACAAACTACCACAAACTCAGAAGCTTAAAACAAACCCCATGCTATTATCCTACAGTTTCCCAGGGTCAGAAGTCTAGGCATGGCTTAGCCGGAACCTCCACTCAAGGTCTCACAAGGTTGTAATCAAGGTGTCAGATGGGCTACGTTCCTTTCTGGAACTCTTTTCTGGATAGAGCTCCTTCCTGGAGCTTAGAGTACTCTTCCAAGTCGACATGGTTGTTGGTTGAACTCAGGTCTTTGCAGTAGTAAGACAAAGAGGGCTGCTTCTGGCACAGGCCCTCTCTCTTATAGGCAGTTCACCTTTTAGCAGCTCGCTTCTTCAAGGCCAGCAGGAGGATCTCTTTGTCCAGTTGGCTAAGTCTTTCATAATGTAACCTAATTAAAGAAGTGACAATCCTATCACCTTTGCCATACTCTATTGGCTAGAAGCAGGCCATAGGTTTTCAAGGGCAGGAGATTATACAAGATATGACTAATGGGGGGAGGTGGCTCACCCTAGTGTGTGTCTGTGTGTCCACCACATTCAATCTTGGTCTTTTTTTTTTTTTTTTAATGTCAGTTAGGCAATATCCTTATTGTCTCCCCATCTATCTTATTCCCAGGAATACCATGGTCTATTAGCCATTGTCCCTTGAATCTGGGATGATCTTGTGACTTGCTTTGACCAATAAAAATGGCAAAAGTGATATTGGGCCAGCTTCAGAGCCTAGGCTTTGAGACGCCTTGCAACTTTGGCCTTTGCCCTCTTGATATGCAGAGATCGCCACTGGATGAGGAAGGCGGTCTAGCCCAGGAAAGGAAAAAAAGCCATGTGAAGGAATACCAAAGTGTCCCAAGCCAACAACCAATGCCAACTGCAAGACACGTAAGTGATACCAGCTCGGACCTTTCAGCCCAGCTAACTCTGCAGCTGAATGCAGCCACATGAGCGAGCCCAGGCAGAACTAGAAGAGGAACTACCCAGCCCACCCACAGAGTCATGAGAAATAACAAATCACTGTCGTCTTAAACGACTGGTTTTGGAGTGGCTTATTACACAGCAATAGGTAACTGAAATACGTATTTCTATACCAACTCCGGTCAATCATTGTTCGGTGGTTGCTCTGAGGCATTAAGACCCTGGCTTTTCTGGTCTGCCTTGCTCCTGAGTCAAGCATGCTCCAGTGATCAGGGAAAGCTCTCAGGCAGAGTCCCAGATGTTTGCAGGAAGAAACTGTCAGCAATTATAGGAACACTGAGTGTTGGGTGGATATGACGGGAGACCAGCCGTGTTTGTTACAACCTCAGAATCTTTTTCTCCAACTTGTAAACATTACGTGGAATGGGGATGGGGGGTGGGAGGCAGGAGGTTTCTTTGAGGAACCAAGAACATTGGAGTAGAGGATGCTTCTGGGAGACACCATCAGCTAGAGGAAGAATTTGCAGAACGTAGGGCTGGGGCTATCAAAGTCTGAGATTGGGGGCGTACCTTGTTCTTTTCAACTTCTCTGACTCTGTCTAAGAGCTCGAGTTCTCACAGCCTGCTGTCAGACTGCATGCCTAGAATCCCACCTTTTATTTGCTCTCCAATTCCTCTCTGTTGCTCTCTGCCTTCCAGTAGGCAAGCTCACTTATTATCCCTTGCCGGACTCCTCACTAGCCTCCTACCAACCCAGCTGTCATTCTCACCACTCAACACCTACCTGTCTCCCAGCTGCTGCCTCTGAGGTCCTCCACTGACTCCAGATCCTGTCCTGTTCAAATCTAGTTAATTTGGCATTTCTGCCATATCCCATATCAGTATCAGTGCTTTTCCTGTATTAGAACTTCTAAACCTTAAGGAGTTTTAAAAAAGGGTTTGTCAAAAAGGATCTCATTGGGTGACATGAAATTACAGGAAATTTCAGGTGTGATTTCCACCATTTCTGCGTTGCAAGGGAGATTATATTCAAAGTTGCAATAGAGGTGATATCCTAGGCTGCAGAGTTGTTCCCAGGTACCAAATGTGGGTGAATTAACATTTCAAAACATCTTTGGAAGGTTACCAAAAGAAATCTTTTTTTTTTTTTTTTTTTTGTCTGAGCACCCAAAAAGATGGAAGTAAAGTTTGTGTATATATTAAGAGAAGCTGTGTTCCTGTATTTGGAGTATAAGGAAGTGGTTCTACAAGGGACTGACCAGAGAGATTTACTTCCAGTTTACTAAGGCCACGAGAGCAAACATTACAGTGCTTTGTATTAGGTATGCAAAAACACCCAGGGTTAAAATATTCAAATGCAAAAAAACTCATTTTAGAAGAAAACCTGAGTCTTACAACGAAGAGTAGCCCCTGCTCGCCACAACTAGAGAAAGCCTGCACTCAGCAACAAAGGTCCAACGCAGCCAAAGATAAATAAAAATAAATAAATTTATTTAAAAAAAAAACCTTAGTCTTAAACCAAAGATCAGAATACACAGTGTATTATTTACTGCTCCTATGAATTGCAAATGGTTGCAAAAATAAATGAGCTTGTTTCATTTTCCTCATCTTCTTTTTTTCTGCCTCTTATGACAGCTAGTCAACATTTTTGAGCGTCTACCCAAACCTGCCATTCATCTGATCTAATCCTCAGAACAACATCCACTATGCCAGTTAGTTCTAGTTTAAATTCATGACCACACATCCCAAAAGGAGTCTTCAATGCTGCCAAGCAACCCTACTCCACTTCCCCAGCATGTTCTCTCACCCATTCTCCAAAACAACTACTTCACACATTCTCTGCTCTCCTCAAATCTCCCACATCCTCTTCCGCCTCCTCAGTCTTGCCTACCTCTCCCACTTCTTCCCAGATTCCTCTCCATCTCACTCCATTCTAGATCTTCTCTGTATTCCACTGATACACCAAACCCTTTCCTCTGCCTTAGGGCCTTTGAAATCCCCCTTGCCTTACACTGGAATGCTCCACACCCTCATCTTCACAGGGCTAGTTCCTTCTTGTCTTTCTTGTCTTTTGTTTCAGCTCAAATGTCAAATTCTCAGAGAGGCTTTCCTTGTAATCTAAAAATGCTCCCGCTGTCTTGCACATCAACTTGTTTTATTGTCTTCCAGACATTTATCAACATCTGATGTTGTCTTGTCTCTTTATTTCTCCCCTATCTCCACTTGAATAAAGCTCCTTGATAGCCTTACCAGGTAGGGCCTTACCTACCTGGTTTACTTCTGTATTCCCAACATTCAGATCTGAGCCTGTCCCATAATAGGCTCAAAATGAATTTGCATTGAGTAAACTATCCCAATTTTTGGTAGATGGGGAAACTGAAGATTAGACAATCTAAACAAATTGCTTAAGTTCACTCAGGTAGTAAATGACAAAGTTGGGACTTGAACCTAAATCTTTTTAGGTCCAGGCTGTATCCCCATCTATGTAAAAAATCTCTCTTGCTAGGATGAACATTTTAAAATGTATTTGAGGACTTCCCTGGTGGCGGAGTGGTTAAGAGTCTGCCTGCCAATGCAGGGGACATGGGTTCGAGCCCCGGTCCAGGAAGATCCCACATGCCGCGGAGCAGCTAAGACCGTGCGCCACAAATACGAGGCTGCGCTCTAGAGCCCGCGAACCACAACTACTGAGCCCGCGTGCCACAACTACTGAAGTCCGCACGCCTAGAGCCCGTGCTCCACAATAAGAGAAGCCACCGTAGTGAGAAGCCCGCGCACTGCACCTAAGAGTAGACCCCGCTCGCCACAACTAGAGAAAGCCCGCGTGCAGCAACAAAGACCCAACACAGCCAAAAATAAATAAAAAGTAAATAAATTTATTTTTTAAAAAATGTATTTGACCTCTGAGGAGTACTTACGAATGTGGACAGCATTTAAGACAACGTCAGAATGAATAGTCAAATTCCTCAGGCAGAAAACCAAGGAGATGCTGAGGACATCTGGCTGGACAAAGCCCGTGGTAACTAAGGAGCAGCACAGCCTGGTTATTCCCAGCTTGCTCCTGGCTGGCCTCCAATTCCTCCGCCTTCCTTCCTGCTTTCTGCATCTCTGAATCTCTGACCACCTGCAGTTCAATACAGGGTCTGGTCTTCCCTTCATGCCCACGAAAGTGAGCTACTTCATGCCTCTCAATAGCATCCAGATTTATGCTTTAGAGAAACTGGAATAGGATATTTTCCATGGGGGTCCATCAACTAAATCTGTGTTTATACATCAGTCTTAATTTTCAGGAAGTTGCCTTTTTTTTTTTTTTTTTTTGCAGGAAATGAAAACCTTGTATTGACTCTTCATTGGTCCTTAAATTGACTTATAAACAAGAGGGGAAGAGGAGGAAATGAGGAATCTTTTGGCTGTTGCCTTAATCACCATTCAGGGAAATCTTCATATATAGGCTAGAGTCTCTAGGAATGCTAGATTTAAGGGATTATTCACTGGATTTTCTTCAGAAACTGAGATCTAGACAGGTTATTATAGTATCAGTTATTGAATGTTTATACACCTGGCATTATTCTGAGCTCTTTATGTGTATTTTATCTTTACAACAAACTTATGAAACAGATACTATCAATATTACACCCATTTTCCACATGAGAAAACTGAGGCCAAGAAAGATTTTTGTTTTTTTAATTTGCCTGAAGTCACACACTTATGGGATGAAATTAGGGTTTCATACACTTAATCTGACTCTGGAGTAGAGGTTCTTAACCACCACCTGTTTTTGTGTTTGCTTGTTTGTTTACTGTGGATTCCTTTGGCAGTTTGTTGAAGGCTATGGATCCCTTCTCAGAATCTCTTTATTTTTTTTTTTGCGGTACGCGGGCCTCTCACTGTTGGGGCCTCTCCTGTTGCGGAGCACAGGCTCCGGACGCGCAGGCTCAGCGGCCATGGCTCACGGGCCCAGCAACTCCGCGGCATGTGGGATCTTCCCGGACCAGGGCACGAACCCGTGTCCCCTGCATTGGCAGGCGGACTCTCAACCACTGCGCCACCAGGGAAGCCCTCAGAATCTCTTTTAACGTGTAAATAAAATACATACGATTACAAAAAAAAAAAAAAAAAATTACATCGAAATCCAGTGATCAGCTTATTAGAAAAATGAATTTGTGATATGGTGGTATAGGTGCTTCACTGGTAATGCCTCACATAACAAGATATAGTGGCAGGTCTAGTAATACTGAAATTGTGAAGTTATGATAAATATAAGAATATTTCTGTAATATAATATGAAAATATCTGAGGTTTCTGTTCGTGACAAAGTCATAGGTGACAAATCAGTTTAAATTTAGGGAAAATAAAGATGTAATTTTGTCTAAACTAATGGACCCCTCCCTTGGACCCCAGGTTAAGAAACCTGATCTAGAACCTGAGGACGTAATGTCCCCTGGAAGACCAGTTACAAAGCCCTCCTAACTGGTTTCCCTGCTTCTAATCTCATTTACTCTCCCTGCCCCATCCACTCTCTTCACAGGTTGTCATTCTAAAGGGCTCCTCCTTGGGTCCTTGCTGGACACCCTCCCCAGACCTAAGCCCCATAGAGTTTATTACCTTTTCATCTATGTCACTTTAGGGTTTTGCATATATGTTTATGATTGTATGTATGACAATGTATGGTATCTAATTTGTTTATAGGTCTTTTTTACTTTAATATGAGCTTCTTGGGAGTAGGGGCTGTGTCTTGCTTATTTATTCATTTATCTGCTTTTTAATTTAATAAAATTATATTGAGCATCTCCTATAACAAGTGCTATTCTAGACACTGAAAATATAATAATGAACATGATAGACACAGTCCTTTTCCTCCCTGTTTTGCCATCTTGCACTCATGTCTGGTCCTCAGTGTTTGGCTCATGGTTGAAAGATACTAAATTAATCTGTTTAGTTGAACTGGATTGATATTTCAAGGTCGTATTTGTCCCTAAGAGAAATATTTCTTGAGACATTCCTTCATCTTCATATCCTCATATAAATTGCCAGGTATACAGCAGACACTGAATAGTCAATTCCTTTCCTTCCCTTTCCTCTTACTGTCCTAATCACCAAGTATGCTAAATCTTGTTGCATAGTAGAGAAATGGAAACAGCTGGGTACATAAAAGTTTTGCAGGAAGGAAGAAGAGTTGAGAAAGTCTACTTTTGTCCTCTTTTCTGGTCAGGTATAATACACAAGACACAATAACTAACATTTATTGATGGCTTACAATGTACTAGGTGCTATTCTAAGCACTCTACATCTGTTACCTCATTCAGACCTCATAATAACCCTCGTAGAGAGAAGTGAGGCTTAAAAAGTTTCAGTGGCTCGCCCAACTTCTGACAGTCAGGTGAGGGAACTCCGGCCCAGTCAGTCTGAGTCTGGCACCTCTTTCTGTGTGCAGCCACAGCTGTTGACCAATGTAGAGTCAGAGGCAAGGACTTTGAACAGGATCCACCTACAGCCTGCCTCCTGGTCATGACCTAAGTCAAGGCGAGCATGTTTTTTCTTTTTTAAAAAATTATTTTATTTATTTATTTATTTTTTGCTGCGTTGGGTCTTCATTGCTGCGTGCGGGCTTTCTCTAGTTGTGGCGAGCGGGGGCTACTCTTCATTGCGGTGCGCAGGCTTCTAATTGTGGTGGCTTCTCTTGTTGCGGAGCACGGGCTCTAGGCGCATGGGCTTCAGTAGTTGTGGCACGCGGGCTCAGTAGTTGTGGCTTGCGGGCTCTAGAGCGCAGACTCAGTAGTTGTGTTGCACGGGCTTAGCTGCTCCGTGGCATGTGGGATCTTCCCGGACCAGGGCTCGAACCCGTGTCCCCTGCATTGGCAGGTGGATTCTTAACCACTACACCACCAGGGAAGTCCAAGGCAAGCATGTTTGAGATGGCAAACTGATTAAGGCTGATGTCTGTGGCTAGGGTAGAGCTAACAAGGGCTTCAGAAGACCTGTGCTCTGGTGCCTTCATGCTACACTATTTATTTAATATTGTCTTTTTAAAACAACTATTTCCCCCCAGAATTAATGTTGGTTCTACTATCTGTGAGGCTATAAGAAAAAGTTTCTTAAAAAGAAAATTGTCTTTGGATTATCATTAGACAGAATTGGATAATTCTACCAAACTGGGGTATTTTTAAAAGTTAATTGTAGGGCTTCCCCTGTGGCGAAGTGGTTAAGAATCCACCTGCCAATGCAGGGGACACGGGTTTGAGCCCTGGTCCGGGAAGATCCCACATGCCGCAGAGCTGCTGGGCCCGTGAGACATGGCTGTTGAGCCTGCGCATCCGGAGCCTGTGCTCCGCAACGGGAGAGGCCACAACAGTGAGAGGCCCACATACCACACACACAAAAAAAACAAGACCCAGTTATGTGCTGCTTACAAGAGACTCACTTCAGCTTTAGAGGCACACAGACTGAAAGTGAAGGGATGGAAAAAGATATCCCATGCAAATGAAAACCAAAAGAAAGCAGAGGTGGCTATACTTATATCACACAAAATAGACTTTAAGCCAAAGACTGTAGCAAGAGACAAAGAAGGTCATTATATAATGATAAAGGGATTGATTTATCAAGAGTATAACATTTGTAAATATTTGTGTATGAACATAGGAGCACCTAAATATATAAAGCAAATATTAACAGATCTGAAGGGAGAAATATACCACACTACACTAATAGTAGAGGACTTCAAAATCTCATTTTCAACAATGGATAGATCATCCAGACAGAAAATCAATAAAGAAACATTGGACTTAAATGGCATGTTAAACCAGATGGACTTAACAGACATTTACAGAACATTCCATCTAACAGCAGCAGAGTACACATTCTTCTCAAGTGCACATGGAACATTCTCCAGGATAGATTATATGTTCAACCATAAAACAAGTCTTAATACATTCAAGAAGATTGAAATCCTACCAAGTATCTTTTCCAACCACAATGGTATGAAACTAGAAATCGGTTATAGGAAGAAAACTGGAAAATTCACAACTATGCTGAGACTAAACAGCATGCTCCTGAACAACCAGTAGGTCAAATAAATAGAAAGAGAAATTTAAAAAAATACCTTGAGACAAATGAAAATGGAAATACAATGTACAAAATCTTCTGGGATGCAGCAAAAGCAGTTTCAAGAGGGGAGTTTATAGTAAACTCCTACAATAAGAAAAAAGAAAGCTCTCAAATAGACAACCTAACTTTACACATCAAGGAAATAGAAAAGGAAGAACAAACTAAGCTCAAAATTAGAAGGGAGAAAATAAAGATCAGAGCAGAAATGAATGAAATAGAGACACTAGAAAAGATCAATGAAACTAAGAACAGTTTTTTGAAAGATAAACAAGATACGCAAACCTTTAGCTAGACTAACCAAGAAAAAAGAAAGAGGACGCAAATAAATAAAATTACAAATGAAAGAGGAGACATTACAATTGATACCTCAGAAATAAAAAGAATCATAAGAGACACCTATGAATAATTACATGCCAACACTTTGGACATCCTAGAAGAAATGAGTAAATTCCTATAAGCATATAACCTACCAAGACTGAATCATGAAGAAATAGAAATCTGAACAGACTGATTACTAGTAAGGAGATTGAATCAGTAATCAAAGATCTACCAACAAAGAAAAGTCCAGGACCAGAAGCCTTCACTGGTGAATTCTACCAAACATGTAAAGAAGAATGAATACCAATCCTTCTCAAACTCTTCCAACAAATAGAAGAGGAGGAAACACTTCCAAAGTCATTTTATGAGGCCAGTATTACTCTGATACCTAAACCACACAAGGACACTATAAGGAAAGAAAATTACAGACCAGTATCTCTGATGAATACAGATGCAAAAATCCTCAACAACATATTAGTAAACCAATTCCACAGTACATTAGAAGGATCATATACCATAATCAAGTGGGATTTAGTCTAAGGATGCAAGGGTGGTTCAATACCCACAAATCAATGTGATACAACACATGAACAAAATGAAGGATAAAGATCATATGATCATTTCAATAGATGCAGAAAAATCATTGGACAAAATTCAGCGTCCTTTCAAGATAAAAAGTGTCAACAAACTGGGTATAGAGGGGATGTACCTCAATATAATAAAGGCCATATTTGACAAGCCCACAGCTAACATCATACTCAATGGTGGAAAGCTGAAAGCTTTTCTTCTAAGAATAGGAACAAGATAAGGGTGCCACTCTTGCCGTTTTCATTCAACATAATACTGGGAGTCCTGACAGAGCAATTAGGAAGAAAAAGAAATAAAAGACATCCAAATTGGAAAGGCAGAAGTAAAACTGTCACTATTTGCACATGACATGATTTTACATGTAGAAAAACCTAAAGACTCCACCAAAAAACTATTAGAACTAACAGACAAATTCAGTAAAGATGCAGGGGACAAAATCAATATACAAAAATCTGTTGCATTTTTAAACACCAACAATGAACTGTCAGAAAGAGAAATTAAGAAAACTATCTCATTTCCAATAACATCAAAAAGAATAAAAACTTAGGAATAAATTTAACCAAGGAGGTGAAAGATCTATACACTGAAAACTATAAGACATTGATGAAAGAAATTGAAGAAGACACAAATAAATGGAAAGATACTCTGTGTTTATAGATTGGAAGGATTAATATTGTTAAAATGTCCATGCTTCCCAAAGGGATCTACAAAATCTATGCAATCCCTATCAAAATTTCAATGGCATTTTTCACAGAAATAGAAAAAACAATCTTAAAATTTGAATGGAACCACAAAAGACCCTGAATGGCCAACACAATTTTGAAAAGAACAAAGCTGAAGGCTTTCAGACTACATTTCAAAGAGATAGCAAACAAAATAGCATGGTTTCAGCATAATAACAGACACATAGATAAATGGAACAGAATACAGAGGCCAGAAATAAGCCCATATATATATGGTCAATTAATTTCTGACAAAGAAGCTAAGAATATACACTGGGGAAAGGATAGTCTCTTAAACAAATGGTGTTGGGAAAACTGGATAGAAAGTGAGCCTTGCATTAGACAGACTTGGCTCTCCAGCAGGGATGTTCCCTGATGAGGTAGTTAAAGATTATGTGAACTGGGGGTTCAATGTCCAGGATTCTGTCCAATGTATAATAGATAGCATTATTGTCTACCTTGAGAAGACAGTCAAGAATCCAGGTTGTGTGGATAGAGAGGATAGGATAGCAGGGATCAACAGCTAGAACTATGAAAACCTGAGGAACTGGGCTTGAGAGTTGCCAGTCTTGACTTCTTGCATTAATGGACCATTCTGTGAGCAAGGAGGTGAAACCAGAATGATTTTTCCCTTATTTCATCCCGCCAGACAGTGGAAAGTCAAAGGCTCTGACTTCCTGGCCAATGATGAGTTCCTACAGATGTATAAAGCTAGTGCCATCTTTCTTAACAATGATAAGATTTCCAATAAGAACGTCATGAAAAAGAGTTGATTCTTTACAAAACTGTTCTAGGGACATTTTTGCCAATGCCGGCTTCATAAAAGATGTTGAAAATATCATCTCTATCCCTAAGGGGCCTGACATGTGGTCCCTGGTCATCTTGATGGATGCCACGTTCCAGCAAAGGTGCTCTCAGAAGATATTGCCCATTTGGACCCTAGTCTGATCAACAACAAGGATATGTATTTATATTTATATATACATAACATATATTTGTTTTTTTTTTTTTTTTTTTTGGCGGCACTGCACGGCTTGCGGGATCTTAGTACCCCGACCAGGGATTGAACCTGGACCATGGCAGTGAAAGCCTGGAATCCTACCCACTAGGCCACCAGAGAACTCCCTTTTTACTTTTTTTTTTCTCATAATATATATTTAAACATATGTAAGGAGGCAAAGATAGGGGCCACAGACACCCAGACTCTGGTTTACCCTCCCTGAAAAAAAAAATGGAAGAGGAATATGCTCTATTTTTTTCTAAATGGTTATACATAAATTATGCCAACATCATTTACTGCATAAAACTTCATTTCCTCACTGATGATGTCACTTTTATTATATACTAAGTTCTGTTTATACTAAGGCTTGTTTCTAAGTTATCTATGGTATTTTGTTCACTAATCTCTGTCAGTTTTGGAACCAGTTTCTCTAGTTTTGATTATTTTTTCTTTTTGTTTTAAACAAGATTATTAGTCCTCAAAAATATGTTTTAAAATCTGTGAGACAAATCTTCCCACATTACTCTTCTTTTAAAAAAATTGTATTGGTTAATTTTAACTTATTGTTTGAGATGAACTTCAACATTATTTGGTCAAAATATAGCCAAATAAATCTCCCTAAGATATTATTTTGAATTAAAGAGCATTTAGAATAGTCTTCTTATCTAAGATCATGGTTTATACATTTATTTACTAAGAGTCTTATTTTAGTTCTCTCAGAAATGAGTTGTTCACTTTATATAGGTTATGAACAGTCAAGACATTTTTTCTTCACATTAGTCCTAATTTTTGGTATGTGTATAAAATATGTACATGTGGGTCCACTTATATGTGGATTTTTTTCAATAAATATAATACCTGTGTTTTTATTTTATAGATCTTTAACTAAGTGTGGGGAAAAGTTTGTGTTCGATTAGAGATCATAATAAGTGGAATCAAAAGAACTAGTGTTTGAGTCCTGATTCTCTCCAAACCGTTTCAGCTTCCTGCCTTTGGGTGAGTCATACTTATCCATTCCTTTGTTTTTGAGGCAGAGATAGCACTTCTTGGGGAGGTTGGTGACCCTAACCCCTGCATTGTTCAAGGGTCAACTGTATGCATATACACATACACTCTTTTGTAGCTATTGGGAATGGAGGTTTTCAAACTTTCTATCAGTTACTACTGGTATATAGAACAACTGTTAATTTTTTTTGGGGGGGGGCCACGCTGTGCGGCTTTCAGGATCTTAGTTCCCTGACCAGGGATTGAACCTGGGCCCTCAGCAGTGAAAGCATGGAATCCTAACCACTGGACTGCCAAGGAATTCCCATTTTTTAAAATAAGTTTTTAATTATAGTAAAATGACCCCAAATTTTCCATTTTAGTCATTTTTTTAAACATCTTTATTGGAGTATAATTGCTTTACAATGGTGTGTTAGTTTCTGCTTTATAACAAAGTGAATCAGTTATACATATACATATGTCCCCATATCTCCTCCCTCTTGCATCTCCCTCCCTCCCTCCCACCCTCCCTACATTTTAGTCATTTTTAAGGGTACAATTCAGTGGCATTAAGTACATTCATATTGTTGTGCAACTATCACCACTAACCATCTCCAGAAATTTTTTCATCATCCCATACTGAAACTCTGTACCCATTAAACAGTAAGTCCACATTCTCCCCTACTCCCAGCACCTGGTAACACTTGTGAATTTTTTTGCGGTATGCGGGCCTCTCACTGTTGTGGCCTCTCCCGTTGCGGAGCACAGGCTCCGGACGCGCAGGCTCAGCGGCCATGGCTCACTTAGAAGGGCAGAAGAGTGGGTGGAAGCTGTGGAGGTGGAGACTGTGAGTGTAGGCCACGCTTTCAAGATATTTATGGGTGAAGAAGAGAAAGAAAAATAATTTGGTAGGGTAAGGTGGTAGGGTAAAGAAATTTCTTTATTTAATCTTGAAGGATCTTGAGTAGGTTTGTAGAAGATGGTGGAGGGGAGTCAGAGCTAGAAAATTTTTTTTAAAAAGGCGTATTTTATGAACTAACATTCCAAAGATAGTGAGAAGCCTGGGCTCCTGTATACAGTATAGTATGCAGTGTACTGAAGGAAGGATTAGCCTATAGTAAGGAGAAGGTTGGGATTAGCAAATTTATAGGTAAATCAGGGGCTGAAGGGAGACAGGGTGGGACTGCAACTGGTGGCCACTAATTTTTATATGATGTATGAGTCAATATTATAAGTCAAATGAAAAGACAAAAGCAGAAGTAGGGCTAAGAAATTTGACTTTATTAGGAATTTTGGAGGGTGTAGTAATGGGGGAGGGTTGGGTTTTAAGAAGAACAATCTGGCATCCTTTGAAGAGTGGGTTTGAGTAGGGTGGGAGTAGAGACAGGACATTTAAGGAAATCCAGAACTAGAGTGGGAATATGAGAGATGCAAATAGGCATAACAAATTGAATCAATACACATTGGGACAAAAATACTCTCTGGGGAATTATATATAATTTAATAATAATAATAATGATAATAATAACCATTTAGATCTGTGGAAGATTAAAAAGTAGGAACTGCAATACCACAGTCCCTACCCTTGAAATTGAAATCTGGGAATGGAGCTCCAGAAAAGCAAAGTAAGGACAGTGGGAATATCTGTCCTAGCAGGATTTGAAAACAAGCTGAGGTAAACTGCCCAGGCAACAGGGCTAGATGGCAAGTCCCAGTCAACAGCTGGGAAAGGAGAGGTGCTTCTTGAACTGACTATTGACCTACGCTTTAGAGTGAGATGGTGCATACCTTGCATGTTATGGATAGTGCCATGAGTAGTAAAATATATTGTGAAAATATATCTATTATGAATTGCTGATATGGGGCTGTCTGATTAATGACTGAAGGAGAAAAATAAGGAAGTATCTAGATGCCTCTCAAACTCCCTATTAAGACTTTGTGTGCGTGTAACAGACCCCTTTTAAAACTTGAGGAAAAGTTATGAATCCTCTTCTCAGAAAATGCACAACTAACACACAAAATATTGCCCATAATTTTAGGGGGTTCATAAACTTCTGAAACCTATCCATGGACTCCAAGTTAAGTATTGTTCTCAACGGTCTTTTCTCCCAATAAACAGCTCAACTCTCAGTCCTATTTTAGAAAATAGTAAGTTAGTAGATCGGAAGCAGCTTCTGGAAGCAGGTGGATTTGGGAGATTAGTAGGCGTTACTACACATTCCTTACTTTTTTAAGTATAAAGACATGGAAATGCGACGGAAGATGCCACATTCTGGATCTTTCAGGAGGCTGTTATGGACACTACAAATAATTGTTTCTGACCACAGATACAGCTGAGTCATTCAGCAAATATTTACTGGGCGACTGATATGTACAGGCACTGTGCCAGGAAGCGAGCTCACCAAGATAAAAAAGACATCATTTGTGTCCTTGATGAGACATTCACATGTAAAAGCGTGAATGTAGTTACTGGTGGCCGTAAAATAAAGGTCACCTAAGACTGAGAGGCATTCTGGAGAGACGGAAAGGACTTTGAGCTCGTAGTTTGATTTTTGGCTTCACCATATTCTAGACTCGTGAGTTTGGCGTCACTCAATCTCAAATTGCTTCATCTATCAAATGGGGTAAAAAAAGTGGACGAAAATTGTAAATCTTCAAAAAGATAACCTTTCTAAAAATGAACGTGGACAAATAAAAAATGAAAGTTCGAGGCTTATTGGAAGTGATAGTTGCGAGGGTCCCCGTCTCTACAGCCACCGCGGCGCCCCGCACGCGGTCAAAATCCACTCAATAAACCTTCCGGGCCGTATCAAGTTCCGCTTCCGCAGGCAGGTTTTCGCTGTAGGCAAGAGCGCAAGACGCCCGACGCAGCGTAGCGTCGGACCTCCCCGATGCGCATGCTCTCTAAGCGAGGCGGAGCGCGGAGGGCGGGGGAGTGGCCAGGCGCGGCGGCTGGCCGGCTCGTTCTCCCTGCATCCCCGCGCGGGAGGCTGGGGCGCGCGCGCGCTCGTTCGCGCGGCTGGCTGCGTACAGTAGTGACGGCCGCGCGGGAGCGGTCACATGACCGTAGCGGCTGCCTGTACAGTAAGGACCCAATATGGCAGCGGCGGTAGCAGTGGTAACGGCAGCAGGAGGACCGGCCGCCCCATAGACCGCCCCCCGCGCACCACCCCCGCCGCTTCCTCTGCTTGGGTGCTCCTCCGGCCTGACTTCCCCTTTCTCCCATCTTTCCCGGCACCGCGGGAAAAACAGCGCAGGGCAGAGCAGGCAGGGAGGGCGGCCGCAGCCCGGACACGGGAGCCTCCCAGTCAGTTCAAGACCCGACATGAGGGAAAAGGGCCGTAGGAAGAAGGGCAGGACCTGGGCGGAGGCCGCCAAGACGGTAAGGAGGAGGGAGCGGACGGGAAGGCTGGGAGGATTTCGTTCCCTCGCCGCCCGCCGGTTGCAGGGGAAGGGAGGTCAGTGGCCCTGCGACCCGGCTGAGGGGGCACAAAACCGCGCTGTGAGGGCGGAGGTTAGTGTCGGGTTTGTGGTCCCTGTGGGAATGGAGGCGCCCGGCGGAAGAGGGTCACCGCGGGGCTGTGGCTTCTCCCTGCGTCTGCGACGAGTCCTCTTGGTGTTTTGAAGCTGCTGCTCGGGGTCACGACGCTCTCGCCCCCACTCTGTGGTAGCCCCCGCCCCGGCATGGGGAAGTCTCTTGGGCTTGCACAGTAACCGGTTCTTCTCCCTTGTGTGGCTGAAGAGCCCCCATTGGATGCAGATAGGAGAAGGCTTGTGCGTGTACCTAGCCCCGGAAAGAAGAGGGGAGCGCTGGAGCTGGGTAGAATTGACCCGCTATAGCAGACACGCCGCCTGACCCCGGGCCCCTTGCCTGTCTGGGCTCCCGGCTCAGGCCGGAGGTCACGAGGCTCTTGTTTTACGTTTGTTGTTGGAGCTGAAAGTGCAGGAGGTGTTTAGAAACGAAGTAACAGGTGGGACTTGTAGAATTTTTTTTTTCTGTTTCCGTAGAGACCTACTCTGAACAAGGCAGCAATGCATGGTGGGACCTGTAGTTTACCCGGCCTTGACTTTTCCGTAGCTAAAGTGATGGTGGCCTCACGAAGTTGTAATTAGTGGATAAAACCATCTTTTTTTTTTTCCTTCTAAATTTATTGTAACGAAATTTAGAGGTAGGTTTTAAAAAATAGAGTATTGAGGATGAATGAGAAGTTATGTTTTATGAAAAAGTTAAAAGCATCCACTATGTGGAAATGAAAGGTTTGGAAAAGTAAGGTTGCAGCAGAAAAGTAATAGGATATAACACAGCATTTTAGTGTTGGGAAGTGAGAAGGACTGGAGGCATTATCTTTAATGGTGAATCATGTCAGTAATACTTATTCAACATGGAGAGCCCTTCTAAATGAACCTTTATTATGTGTTGTGTTTTATTTTTTAAAGGGGAGTTTTCTGAAAAGTAATAAATGTTCACTGTAGGAAAACTTGTGGAAAATTATAGAATTTTAGTATAAAGAAGGAAATAAATCATGTATTTCACTTCTCAGAGCTCTGTTAACATTTGGTATATTACGGTCTAGTCATTTTTGTTTATTTCCCCCAATCTGGGTCCTATTGTTTATTCAATCTTACACATTTGTTTTGTAAACCTTGTGCATTTGTTTTGTAAATGTTTTGTGTTAGGGGGTTGATGAGTCTTCAACTTGTGTGTGCTTTAGTTGGAACTGTGAAAGAAAGTGAATAAATAAAAGCACATTTTATTTGTTGGGTGTCTTCACTTAACCATATATCTTCATAATTGTGACTGCTGGTCGTTTCTCTCTAAAGAAAAAACTCTAGAAATAGTTTTTTTGGGTGGTGGGGAAATTGGTCCTTCACAGAAGACTCTTTTACTTTGTTCTACTTGATCAATACTACCTCAGGACCTCTTTTATTTAAGGAAGGATGGTAAATTTTATTTACAGGTAAGCAGATCCCAACTCTAATTATGTTAATTAATTTTAAGTCTCTAGAATGTCCTGAGTGCTTTTTGAATTATCTCTTTGGATAAAATAGTCATTGAGAGATTGTGGCAGGAAAAATTTGCATCTACTGTTTAGATTTTCCTATAATAAATTAGTATATTTGCTCATTTATAATAAATATTTCAAGCCTTAACTAGTTATGTGGAAGTACTTAAAAGATGTAAAGACTAGTTTAATCAATAGAGCTCTGAGTTCTGAAGGGATTAGTATGTTAGTGGCTTGGTATTTTTATTTGATTCTGGCAAATGTGTAAGACTTCAGTCTAAATCAAAATGAATTTTAGAAAGAGAATGGTGACACTAAAACTTTTCTTCTTTTTTCTAGTAGCCAAAATCTAGAAAACACTCTATTCTTTTTTTTCTTTCTTTTTTTCTTAACATCTTTATTGGAGTATAATCGCTTTACAATGTTGTGTTAATTTCTGCTGTATAACAAAGTGAATTAGCTATGTGTATACATACATCTGCATATCCCCTCCCTCTTGCACCTCCCTCCCACTCTGTCTATCCCACCCCTCTAGGAGGTCACAAAGCACAGAGCTGATCTCCCTGTGCTATGCGGCTGCTTCCCACTAGCTATCTATTTTACATTTGGTAGTGTATATCTGTCAATGCTACTCTCTCACTTCGTCCCAGCTTACCCTTCCCCCTCCCCATATCCCCAAGTCCATTCTCTATGTCTGAGTCTTTATTGCTGTCCTGCCCCTAGGTTCATCAGAACCACTTTTTTTTTTTTTAGTTTCCATATATATGTGTTAGCATACGGTATTTGTTTTTCTCTTTATGACTTACTTCACTCTGTATGACAGACTCGAGGTCCATCCACCTCACTACAAATAACTCAATTTTGCTTCTTTTTGTGGCTAAGTAATATTCCATTGTATATATGTGCCACATCTTTATCCATTCATCTGTCGATGGACACTTAGGTTGCTTCCATGTCCTGGCTGTTGTAAATAGAGCTGCAATGAACATTGGGGTACATGTCTCTTTTTGAATTTTTTCTCAGGGTATATGCCCAGTAGTGGGATTGCTGGGTCATATGGTAGTTCTATTTTTAGTTTTTTAAGGAACCTCCAGACTTATTCTCCGTAGTGGCTGTATCAATTTAATTCCCACCAACGGTGCAAAAGGGTTCCCTTTTCTCCACACCCTCTCCAGCATTTATTGTTTGTAGATTTTTTGATGATGGCCATTCTGGAACACTCTACCCTTTTTTGTTTGTTTTACCATCTATAAAATGAAGGATTAAAGTAAACCTCAGTGTTGAAAAGGTTGCTGTTTGTAGGAGGAATAGGTAGAAGTAAATGTGGAAGGGATAGGCAAAAGTAAATCTTTTAATATTTTCAGATGCATAATAATGAGATCAGAAAATTAGTGGTTTGACAAATGGAAAGTTTAACTTTGACCTAAATTAGGAAACTGTGTATATTTATAAGATCAAGAGGACCAGGAGAAGTAAGTCTTAAACTTATTTCATAGGCATTAAAGTCAAATGTTCTAGTAACAGTTTCAGAAAGGATATATTAAAGTTATTTACTGAGTATAGGCAGTATCTGCTTCTTATTTCATTGTGTTCTTGGTACCTGCATTGTAGAGCTATCCTGTTTTAGGGAGCATTATTAAAATGGGGTTGTATTCCTGACCAATGATATAGCAACAGATAAATAAAATTATTCATTCAATAATATATATGTATATACATACATGATTTGGGGTGTTGTGTGTATGTGAGAGAGCTATACAAATTGATATGATTGCTATGAACAATCTGAAAAAGCAAAATAAGATTCATAATTATTATGAAATTATGCCAAAAGGCTGATTAAATGTAGAGTGTAGACTTGTAGAGTGTAGACTTCCAATAACTAAGGACACCAGACAGAAAAATAATGGGGTTGAGATTCAACTGAACTTGAATGCTCATTCACATTCACTACACTGGATTGTGTCCCTACTGATCTTATATTTGTTTCGTATAAATACACTAGTTATAAAAAGCATTATTCAAGTATTTAATTAACAGTCTTACACGTTTTACATTTTATTATTATTATTATTTTTGGCCATGCCCCATGGCGTGCAGGATCTCAGTTTCCCAACCAGGAACTGAACCCGGGCCATGGCAGTGAAATCCTGGAATCCTAGCCACTAGGCCACCAGGGAACTCCCATTACATGTTTTAAATTTTAAAGGTGGCAGTGATGGTGGTGATGAAGTGATTTGGATGAGAGATCTGTAGCATAGTGTTTGGTGCAATTTAAATAGAAAAATTTGTAGTAAGCCAGAGATATTGAGAACCATTACATTAACTTTAGAACTATGTTCAAAGTTCTGCTCATTCTTTTTAAAAAAACAAAACAAAACATTGTATCATGTAAACATTTGGTGACATCCTTGAGGAATTTAGCTGTTTTTGCAAAGCAGAGCTTTCGAAATAGTATAATCATAGTATATATACTATGTATGTATAGTATATATACATAGTATATAATAGTATATATAATGGTATAATGATGATACCATTTTCTTTTTGATTTTTCTCTTGTCACCCACCACAACTAGGGCAGCATTAAAAGGGAAAAATGTCCTTTTAGGACAAGTTTGTTGCGATTGCAGATGCAAAAGGCAGAGAGGCAGACCTTAGAGATTGCACTAGAGGTACCTTTGCGAATCTTTGGGGAGTGAAGTGGTCAAAGTATAAGTGAAGTATGGGTGTTAGAGATGAGGAGCACAGCAGATCTTTAGCATGCGATTTGTAGACTGAAGAAAAAGTGGTTTGTTTTTATGTTTGTATTTCTATGTAGACTTCACTTAGTGGTTAATACTATTTTGAAAGCACATAGATTTTTATTTATGTTATTTACCTAAAGTCATTTAACTTTAGGGAATAAGTTGGAAAATAGAAAGTTTCTATTAAAGGAGTAACTCTCATATGCTAATTATTTTATGGAGGAAGTATTGAAAACAGAAAAGAATTACTTAAAAGTAAAATGATAAAATATATGTAATGATTAGAAAGAAAAACATCTGAAAATACACTTTAGAAAAAACAGACGTATTAACTTAGAAATTTTCAGTACTCTTAATCTTTACCATGAGTAATTTTCTTCTGCTAGGAGTATGGCTGGGCCTGGTAATAGCTTCTTGGATCTATATTGACTAGGCCAGAGTCCTTGTATGTCTGTATTTGTATTATATTTATAGTTGTATTAGAATCTCCAGGAGAGAGTTTGCATCTTGGAAAAACATATTAAAGAAATCTATTCTTTTGTAATGTTGTTTGTTTATTTATTTATTTTTGGCTGCATTGGGTCTTCGTTGCTGCCCACGGGCTTTCTCTGGTTCCGGCAAGCGGAGGCTACTCTTCGTTGTGGTGTGAGGACTTCTCATTGGGGTGACTTCTTTTGTTGTGGAGCATGGGCTCTAGGCGCGTGGGCTTCAGTAGTTGTGGCACGTGGGCTCAGTAGTTGTGGCTCGCAGGTTCAAGAGCACAAGCTCAGTATTTGTGGCGCACAGGCTTAGTTGCTCAGCAGCATGTGGGATCTTCCTGGACCAGGGATTGAACCCATGTCCCCTGCATTGGCAGGCAGACTCTTAACCACTGCGCCACCAGGGGAGCCCCTACATTATTATTATTATTAATTTTTTCTTTTTTTTTGCGGTACACGGGCCTCTCACTGTTGTGGCCTCTCCCGTTGCAGAGCACAGGCTCCGGACACGCAGGCTCAGCGGCCATGGCTCACGGGCCCAGCCGCTCTGCGGCACGTGGGATCCTCCCGGACCGGGGCACGAACCCGTGTCCCTTGCATCGGCAGGCGGACTCCCAACCACTGTGCCACCAGGGAAGCCCCCTACATTATTTTTAATTTCAGCTTTATTGAGGTATAACTGACATAAAATTATAAGAGATACATTTATGAAATTGCTGTCTGCAAGTCTGTTTGTGCTCAGTGATTTGATGTAACATTCTTTGCTTGAGCGATTTTCATTCTTGCCTTAATGTTGAAGTAAAGTTCCCCTGTGTTTTGCTCTTGAATTTTGTATTATTTTCGGTTCATCTTTCCTTCTGTCCTGTTCTCATGATCCTGTCTTGAAAGCCCAGAAATTAAGGAAAAGGAAGGGAAAAAAAAATCTTTTTTGAACACATATTTCTGTGAGAGGTGCTGCTGCTGCATCTCCTAGAATTATGACAGGAGCTGAGAAAATGATGTCAGATTTGCAGAAGTCCTTGCTGTTTCCTCATCCACAAAATCTACTTTTAAAAGGCTGTACAATTTTGCTGTCGGTGAAAGGGCATTATATTTTCACTACAAAAGCTGTCTGGGAGGAGGCCACTGTGTGTGGAAGATATAACTGCAGGGAACTGATCAGTAAGGTTTGTTAAAACCTGCTATCTTTGTCCTTTTTACAAGAGCCTCTGAATGCCCCTCTAGTTCTGTTTTCTTTCTTCCCATATCTCATAGAGGCCATCCTCATAGTTTATAGTATTGTAGTATTGTGCAATTTAGTATTTTTAGTACAGTTTGATTTATCATGTTTTAGTGTTTTTTAAAAGGTTATTGAATATACTTAGTTTTAGAACTCTTTAGATATGACTTAAAAACTATAGTGTTTAAATTGAGTTACTGTTACAGTTATATAGGCTCGTTATTTAAAAAAAAGTAGAACAGCAGTATGTAGAGATTTAGTCTTGAATGAGTCACTATACTGAAAATAGGGATTAAGTGAAAGTCTGCATACACAAATATTGAAAATAATTTAGTTACCAAACAAATTAACTATAGTTATAGTTGATAGTCTGAAAACAGCTTTCTGTACTTTTAAACTTGTATGTAGAAATATGTATAAACATGTATACCTATCTATATTTTATGTACAGTTCTTCAATTTGCATTCTTTATGAATGTCAAGAATGCCTTTTAATGCCATTACTTATGTATCTGTTTCATTCTTCTTAATGATTTCTTAATATTCCATTGTTTTTAGATGTACCATCATTTAAAATAGTCATTTATAGTTTTTTTTCCCCTTTTGTAACAGATACTTCAGTATATATATCTGGGCGTATGTGTATGTACGTTTGTGTGAATGGAGTAGTTAAGATAAAGAGTTTGTGAACTTGAATTAGTGGCAGTTTATATTCCCCTCCAAAATTTTGAAGGTTCTTGTTTCTTCCCACTTTTCTCTGTTATCCAAGAAATCTATCAGTCTTTACTCTGCCATTTTGATATATTAACAAAGCATTTCTTTTGTTATTTTGTTCATTAGAACTTAATGGAAATGTTCTATATCTGTGCTGTCCAGTGCACTAAGCCACTAGTCACATGTGGCCATTGAGCACTTGAAATGTGGCTAGTTTGACGAAGGAACTGAATTTTGAATTTTATTTAATTTTAATTCATTTAAGCTTAAATAGCCACATTTGTTTAGTGGCTGCTATTATAGAGTAACTTCCTACACTTATTGACTGTTTGTATATTTTTCAGTAAACTTGTCTATTCAGATCTTTTGCACTTTTTTTTTTTGCTTCCTGGTCGTTTTTATACTAATTTCTAAGAGTGATTTGTAGGTTAAGGAAACTGGCCCTTTGTCATATGTGTCACAGATCTGTTTCCCATTTTTGGCTTTTGACTTGATTTATGCAGTTTTTTTTTAATTCTGCAGACATTTTTTATGTTTTTTAAAATATTTATTTATTTATGGCTGTGTTGGGTCTTTGTTGCTGCGCGCGGGCTTTCTCTAGTTGTGGCAATTGGGGGCTACTCTTCGTTATGGTGCACAGGCTTCTCATTGCGGTGGCTTCTCTTGTTGCGGAGCATGGGCCCTAGGCGTGTGGGCTTCAGTAGTTGTGGCATGCAGGCTCAGTAGTTGTGGCTCGCGAGCTCTAGAGCGCAGGCTCAGTAGTTGTGGCACACAGGCTTAGTTGCTGTGCGGCATGTGGGTTCTTCCTGGACCAGGGCTTGAACCCGTGTCCCCTGCATTGGCAGGCAGTTTCTTAACCACTGCGCCACCAGGGAAGCCCGACATTTTTTCTGTTAATGTAAATAAATTTACCAATCTTTACCTTTCATGCTTTTCTAGGTTTTGAGTCCTATTAAGAAAAGCTTTCTCAAAGATTATAAGTTGAGTGCTTTTAAAGAAAATGATTAGCCGTGAAGGTATATCTTCCCCAAATAAAATACATATTTTACAGTGAACAAGTAGGAGGAAATTCAGTTTATATATGTTAGTAAGTCTGTGCTCCTTGAAGGCAGAGACTTCTAAATGTTTCTACCTGCAGAGCTTAACTTGCTTTCTTGTACGTGAGTGCTAAATCTTTGTTCACCTTTTTTTATTGGATATGAAAGAGAAGACACTGTTCTCACATTCAAGAGAGCACAATTTGAGTAAAATTAGTCAACTATATTAAGTATTGTTTGCCAGGAAAACTGGTTGAATATCTTTTTTGTGAAAAAAAGAAAGAAAGAAAGTTACTTCAAGACACACCAAGGTATTTGCCTCCCAAGACCCCTTTGAATTACATTTGGACATAGGGAAGTTTCTGTGATAATTCTTACTTCTGACCTTGCTTGACAAAAACTAAAATAGGTTAATGGTAAATACAGATGTACTTAGTCCTGGGCATCAAGGGACATTGTAAACCTTATTAATTATAGCGTCTTCTCAGTAATTTGATCTATGTTTTAGTAAAAAATTACGTTGTGAAAGACTTTTCATTTGAAAATTCTTTGGCTGCTGACATTTAGCAGTTGATACTACATTTAGAATGGACTTTCATTGGAGTTCACAGCTTGGGATGGCCCACATCATCTTGAATCTTTAACCCACTGATGTCTGAATTATTCAGTAGCTGGTTTAGCCATATTCAGTTTCAAATAAAGTGCTTAATGGTGTTAGTGACTTATTCTAAATAGTAACATAAAAATTTAAATGTGTTGCTATTGATTTATAGTGATTAGTTTCCTATATGATTTGAGTGGTTCTGACAAATTTTGTAAGTTTAAATGGATGGTACCCATGAAATGGGTTGATATTTTAGGAAAGGTTTTCTCTTTTACATTGTTTGTGTGTGGGGGAGAGAGAGAGAGGGAGAAAGAAGGTGTCAAAAAGAGATGGATTACAAGATAAAGATAATACAAGAACACTTTTCATGCGTATCATTAGTCACCTATGAAAGACACAGTGAGGAACATAGGACTGTTTTTTTGGCTGAGCGGTGCAGCCTGAGGGACCTTAGTTCCCTGACCAGGGTTCGAACCTGTGCCCCCTGCATTGGGAGCGCGGAGTCTTAACCACTGGACCACCAGGGAAGTCTCAGGACTATTTTTAATAGCAACTTGGGAATAACCTTAACAATCTGGATCTGATCTTTATTGAGTTTATTATGTCAGCTTGAACAAGTTATTTAAACCAGTGCTCAAACATTAATGTGTAAAAGAATCATCTGGGGAGCTTATTATAATGTAGATTATTATTCAGTAGGTCTGCAGTGTAGCCAGAGATTCTGCATTTGTAAAAAGTTCACAGGTGATGCTGGTGGTTTGGTCTAAGAGCCACATTTGGAGTTGTAGGGATTACACTAAGCGTTCTCAATTTCCCCAAACTGTAAAATAGAGATAACAATAGAATTTACCATTTGAAGTGTTAGGTGATTAGGCTAGAATGTGTGAAAAGTTCTTTGTACAATGCCTAGTATGTTGTAAGCACTGTTTGTTAATATTACTGAAAAATTAGTAAATGTAGATCATTTTATGTTTCTGAATGGGAAAACTAAATATTGTAAAGATGTTATTTCTTAGCAAATGGGTGCAGAGGTTTGAAACAGTTCTAATGAAAAGCCTCTAACCTCAGGGACCCCATTTGCCACTTGTTTCCCAAGGTCAGTGTGGAATCACACAGAGACCTAAACTAGCTATGGACAAGTTTGGGAACCCACTGAAAGATCCATCTCATGCTTTAGGAGATTCTGCCCCAAATCTCACTCTCTTGACTTATACTTTGTGAACTGCTGTGGCAAGGAATGGCAGGCAGCCTCTGGTTGCTGAATGGCTCCTGGCCAAAAGTCAGCAAGAAAACAGAAAGGGACTAAAACCTGACAACAGGTAAGCTTCCTGGTAAGCTTGGAAAAGAATACAAGCCCAAGCCTCAGATAAGTTCACAGTCCCAGCTGTCACTTCAGTTTCAGCTCAGTGAGACCTTAAGTAGAAGACCCTGTTAACCCATGCCCAGAATCCTGACGCAGAGAACTGTGAGATAACTTTGTATTGTTTTCACCTTTTATAATAAAATATAATCAAAAAATAAATTTGTGTTGTTGAGGCTGTATAATAGCAAACTAAAAGTATTACTGAAATTTGGTGGAGGAGGGAACATGGTAAGGTTGGTCTCAGGGAGGGTTTGGCCTGGGTATTCAGGGGTAAATATGGATAAGGGTATTCCAGGCAGAAGAAAGGCTGAAAACATGCAGCATATGTTGTATGCATGCTATTTACCTTTGAGTATTGTGAAGTGTAGTGAAAGAAAAGGCCAGAAAAGGTAAGCTGGGACTAAAATGTTGTGAGTTGTACAAATTGGGCGGACAAATATTTTTATTCTAGTTGTAGAGAGTTTTTACGCAGGCAATAACATCTGTGTTTTGGGCCATTTGTGGGGTGTATTGTAGAGAGCTGAAGAATCTAGCTATGGTGAGGTTATAAGGGTTAGAGTGGGGCTCTCTTGAGTTAGAAGGATGGGTGGGAGTACACTTTTTTTTTTCTCATTTTATACCTATTCTCTGTACATCTATCCCACTTACAGGTCTCCAACAGAAGCCTATGTATTAAGTTCTGCCAGTCTCCTAAAGTTTTCATAAATACAGGAGGTCCTGGAATGCTCTTCAACACAACAGTATTGTATGATTCTTGAGAGGAAAAAAGAAAGTAAATTCTTTCCGCAGTTACTCTAGCTCATGTTGATTTTTCTTTTCTCTGAATTCTCATACCACTGTTCTTTCCATTCTACTATCCTGTGTGCCGCTGGTCTTCAGGTTTGTTGAGGTGGTAGAATCAGTCAGGAATCTGTTGCACAACTCCAGGGGAACCATTCATATTTACATATTGTATTTATGTGAATATTGCTTCCTGGAGTTGTGCACCACAGTGGCTCTGGGTTCCATGATGCTTTTTGTGAAAACATCATTAAATATTTGTGACAACACCATTAAATATTGATATATTTATTTGATAAAAGGTAAGAATAGTTTTGCCAGGAGAAAACCTATTACAAGTTTGTGATAGGAAAGTCACACCTTGAGAACAGATGGGTGGGCAGCAAGAAGGGCATCTTTTCCAATCTTTCATTTAGTATTGGATTTACTTCATGTGTATTTCCCAGGTCTGTTTCCTGGCAGACAAGAGGTGGTAGCAAATGACAAAGGTTTAATGAAAATGTTTCCTATTAGCTGTATATTTTTTGTGAACACTTATTACCAGGTTGAGAAAGTTCCCTTTTATTTCTAGTTTGCTGAGAGTTTTTTGTCATGAGTGGATGTTGAATTTTGTCAAATACTTTTTCTGAATCAATTGATCATTTGCTTTACTTTTTAGACTTTTAATATGGTGGATTACATGGATTTTCAAATTTTGAATTGCCTTGCATTCCTGGGGAAAGAAACCTCACTTGGTTGTGGTGTATTGCACTTTTTATACATTGCTAGATTGGATGTGTTGAGGACATTTATGGTTATGTTCATGAAGGATATTAATTTGTAGTTTTCCTCTATTGTCTCTGTCTGGCTTTGGTATCAGGATAGTGCTGATCTCATAAAAAAGGAAGTCTTCCTTCCTATTCTACTTCCTGAAAGAGATTATAGTTGATCATCACTATTCGTGGATTCAGTACAGTTGACCCTTGAACAGCTCAGGTGTTAGGGGCGCCAACCCTCTGCACAGTCAAAAATCCTTGAGTAATTTGTAGATGGCCCTCCATATGAGCGGTTCTTCCATATCCATGGTTCCTCATCCATAGGTTCAACCCCCTTGAATCGTGTAGTACTGTAGTATTTACTGTTGAAAACATTGCACATATAAGTGCACCTGTGCGGTTAAACCTGTGTTGTTCGAGGGGCAAGTGTATTTGTGAATTCACCTGCTTGCGAAAATATAGTCCTCACCCCAGACAGTGCTCGGCACTTTTGTCCATTCATGGACATTCGCTGAGTGGCAAAGCAGTTGTCACCTGACACTGAGGTCTCTGCTGAAGTTAAACAAGGTGATCTTCTGCCTTTTCATTTCAGCTCTCATAGTGAAAATGTGTCCTTTTTGTGGTCTATTCAGTGCAATGGTGTTTGCATTTTTGTGCTTTTTGTTGGTGCTCTCACTATTTAAAATGGCTCCCAAGTATAGTACTGAAGTGCTGTCTAGTATTCTTTTTTTTTTTTTACATCTTTATTGGAGTATAATTGCTTTACAATGGTGTGTTAGTTTCTGCTTTATAACAAAGTGAATCAGTTATACATATACATATATCCCCATGTCTCCTCCCTCTTGCATCTCCCTCCCTCCCACCCTCCCTATCCCACCCCTCTAGGTGGTCACAAAGCACCAAGCTGATCTCCCTGTGCTATGCAGCTGCTTCCCACTAGCTATCTGTTTTACGTTTGGTAGTGTATATATGTCCATGCCACTCTCTTGCTTTGTGTCTAGTATTCTTAAGTGCAAGAAAGCTGTGATGTGCCTCATGGAGAAAATAACTCTGTTAGATAAACTTTGTTTAGGCATGAGTTGCAGTGCTTTTGGCCATGAGTTTAAAGTCAGTGAGTCAGTAATATGTATTAAATATCTTTAAACAGAAACACACATAAAGACAAGGTTATGTATTGATCAGTTGCCAAAAATATGACCAGAGGCTTGCAGGAACCAAACTCTGTATTTCATCTAGGAGCGGTGCTTCAGTATTTGCTAATTTAGTTTTCATGGTGACTTTATAGAACATAACTATTGTGAATAATGAGAATGAACTGTATGTAGAACTAGTGTTATTTCTTCTTTAAATGTTTGATAGAGTTCACCAGTGAAACATTCTGGGGTCTGGAGATTTCTTTTGTGGAAGCCTTTTAACTATAAATTCAATTTCTTGTATAATTGTAGAGCTGTTCAGGTTATCTGTGTCTTCTTGGGTAAGTTTGAGTAGTTTGTGGTTTTCCAGGAATTGGTCCATTTCGTTTAAGTTGTTGAGTTTGTCTGTAGTTTGTAGTATTCCCTTATTGTTCATAGAGTCTGTAGTAATATATCCCCTCTTTATTCTTGATAACTGGTAGTTTGTCTTTTCCCATTTTTTTCTGCTAGAGATTTACCAGTTTTTTTTTTTACTCAATTGAAAGAACGAGCTTTTGGTTTCATTAATTTTTTTCTCTTTTTCTATTTTCACTCTTATTGATATTTACTATCTTTATTATTATTAGTGGTCACTTTTCATTCTCCCCTCCTACCAGCCTCTGGTAACCACTAATCTACTTTCTGTGTCTGTGGGTTTGCCTATTCTGGACAGTTCATGTAAATGGAGTCATACAGTATATGGTCTTTTGTGTATGGCTTCTTTCACTTAGCATAATGTTTTCAAAATTCATCCATATTGTAGCATGTATCTTTTTTATGGCTGAATAATATTCCATCATATGGATATACCACCTTTTATTCTCTTCATCAGTTGATGGTTATTTGGGTTGTTTATACTTTTTGGCTATTATGAATAATGCTGCCATGAACATTTCATGTACAACTTTTTGTGTCAACATATGTTTAATTCTTTTTGGTCTATAGGAGGGGCATTGCTAGGCCATATGTTAACTCTATGTTTAACTTTTTGAGGAATTACCAAACTGTTTACCGTATCAGCTGAACAAGTTTACAGCACTACCAGCAATGTTTGAGGGTTCTAATTTCTCCTTGCCAACACTTGTTGTTTTCCTTTTTTCCCTAAAATAATTATATCCGTTCTAGGGGATGCAAACTGTATTTTCCTAATGAATAATGACATTGAGCATCTTTTCATATACTTACTGGCCATTTGTATATCTTTTTTTTGAGAAATATCTATTCATATCCTTCGCCCATTTAAAAATTGGATTATTTGTCTTTTTGCTGATTTCTAAGAATTCTTTATATACTGCATACAAGTCCCTTATCAGACACATTATTTGCAAATATTTTTTCCATTCTGTGGGTTGTTCTTTCACTTTCTTGGTATGTCCTTTGGCACACAAATTTTTAAATTTTGAGTAAGGGTTTATTTTTTTAATTTAATCATTAGATAATTTCTGTTTCTCTATTTTCATGTTTACTCTTTTGTTATTGATTCATCCAGTGACGTTTTGTTTTGGTTTGGTTATTTTTCAGTTGAAAAATTTCCGTTTGGGGCTTCCCTGGTGGCGCAGTGGTTGAGAGTCCGCCTGCCGATGCGGGGGACGTGGGTTCGTGCCCCGGTCCGGGAGGATCCCACATGCCGCGGAGTGGCTGGGCACGTGAGCCATGGCCGCTGAGCCTGTGTGTCCGCAGCCTGTGCTCCGCGGTGGGAGAGGCCACAACAGTGAGAGGCCCGCGTACCGCAAAAAAAAAAAAATTCCGTTTGGTTTTTCTTTATATCTTCTACTTTGCTGAAACTTTGTATCTTTCCCTTCATTTCAAGCATGTTAACCCTTGGAGCATTTTTATAATAGCTGCTTTATTTATTTATTAGGTTGCACCGGGTCTTAGTTGTAGCAGGTGGGCTCCTTTGTTGTGGCTTGTGCTTTTTTTTTTTTTTTTAATTGAAGTATAGTTGATTTACAGTGTTGTGTCAGTTTCTGGTGTACGGCAAAGTGATTCAGTTATCCGCATCTATATTTATATACTTTATTTTATTTATTTATTATTTTTGGCTGCGTTGGGTCTTCGTTGCTGCGTGCGGGCTTTCCCTAGTTGCGGCGACCCGGGGCTACTCTTTCTTGCGGTGCACGGGCTTCTCATTGCGGTGGCTTCTCTTGTTGTGGAGCATGGGCTCTAGGTGCACGGGCTTCAGTAATTGTGGCTCACGGGCTCTAGAGTGCAGGCTCAGTAGTTGTGGCCCATAGGCTTAGTTGCTCAGTGGTATGTGGTATCTTCCTGGACCAGGGCTCGAACCCATGTCCCCTGCATTGGCAGGTGAATTCTTAACCACTGCGCCACTAGGGAAGCCCTATATTTATATATATTCGTTTTCATATTCTTTTCCATTATGGTTTATTACAGGATATTGAATATAGTTCCCTGTGCTGTATAGTAAGACTTTTTTTTTTTTTAATCTACTTTACATATAGTAGTTTGTATCTGCTACTCCCAAACTCCTAATTTATCCCTCCCTCACCACCTTTCCCTTTTGGTAACCATAAGTTTGTTTTCTGTGTCTGTGAGTCTGTTTTGTAAGTAAGTTCATTTGAGTCATATATAATAGCTGCTTTAAAGTCTTTGTGAAACTTTTCCAATATCAGTGTTATTTTGATTGTGTCTTTATTTTCTTTTCCTAAGCAAGCTGAGATTTTCCTTGTATACCAAATTTAGATTGTATTCCGGCCATTTTGAATATTGTATAATTGACACTCTGGGTCTTGTTTAAGTTCTGTGGAGAATGTTAATAGTTTTGTTTTAGCAAGTAGTTGACTGAATTGGGTTCAGGCCTCAGGTTCTGACCTGTGGGTTGTCTGTTCTGTGGGTTGTTGTTTCAATGTCAGTTAACTTTTCAAAGCCTTTTTAGTGATGTTTGGATTTGTCCCTGTGTGTACCATCAGTGGACTGTCTGGGATTTGGGTGGTGGTCTTGCCCATGGGTTGTGAAACCATGGCCTGTGGGCTAAATCCAGCCCACTGCCTGTTTTCAAAAATAAAATTTTACTGGAACGCAGCCATGCCCATTTGTTTATGTATTTTTTGTGGGTGCTTTCATACTATAATAGTCATAGTTAAGCAGTTGCAACAGAGACTGTTGGGCCCACAAAACCTTAAATTTACTATATGGTCCTTTATAGAAAAGGTTTGCTGATCCCTCATCTCTCCCAGAGTCAGTTCTCAAAGACTTTCTGTACTTTTTAGTGTTCAATCCATGTATCCACAGCTCAGGTGTTAGCCAAGGAGTTCATAAGCAACTTTAAGGGATCACTTTCCTGAGTTCTTTTTTCTGCAGTCTTCCCAGTACTTTCAGATTCCCTGGGGCCTCCCCTTTTTCATTTATTTGGCCAGAAATTTGGAGCTTTCTTTTATCCCACTCCTCTGTGTACTTCCTACAACTGTGCCTCCATCAGGCCAAGCAGCAGGAGATGTGAGAGGGAAAAAGAGCATAGTTCCTTTGATTGGAGGGGAAGATTTCCCTCCTTCAGAGTTACGGGCATCTGCTTTCTCCGTTGCTGTTGTTGCCACAGGATTACTTGGGGTTTGAGGTACAAGAGAACAGGGAAAATTAAAAATAGAAGAAAGAAAGAAAATGAGGAAGTTTCTGTTCTTTCTCTGAGCATTTTGAGACACCTGTCCTGATGGAACACTCTCTTTCCACACTGATGCCCATTTCCAGGTTTTGGGCTGTGTTGAGTTCGGATTGAGATACTGGAGGGGAAAAATTGCTAACATCATTGCCAGTTTGGAGGTACTTTGCATTCGGGTGTTCTTCAATCTGCCTGCTACTATTTATTAATACTTTGTTGGGACTTCCATGGTGGCCCAGTGGTTAAGAATCCTCCTGCCAATGCAGGGGACACGGGTTCGAGCCCTGGGCCAGGAAGATCCCACATGCTGTGGAGCAACTAAGCCTGCGAGCCACAACTACTGAGTCTGTGCTCTAGAGCCCATGAGCCCTAGAGCCTGTGCACGTAGAGCCCGTGCTCCACAGCAAGAGAAGCCACTGCAATGAGAAGCCCTCGCACCGCAACAAAGAGTAGCCCCTGTTCTCCGCAACTAGAGAAAGCCCGCATGCAGCAGTGGAGACCCAACGCAGCTATAAATGAATGAATGAATGAATAAAACATACATACATACTTTGTTAGATTTGATTTACTAATATGTATTTTGTTGAGGATTTTTGCATCAGTGTTAACAAGAGATCATTGGTCTGCAGTTTTCTTTTTTTATAATGTCTTTGTCTGGTTTTGGTATTAGGGTATTGTTGGCCTCAGAATGAGTTAGAAAGTATTCCCTCGGGTTCTTCTGGAAAAAAAATTGTAGAGAATTGGTATAATTTCTGCCTTATAATGTTTGGTAGAATTCACCAGTGAATCTACCTTAGCCTATTTTGGAGGATTATTAATTAATCATTGATTTTTTTAGATTGTCTGTTTCTTCTTGTCAAGTTTTGACAGATTATGTCTTTCAGGGAATTGGTCCATTTTATCTAGGTTGTCAAATTTGTGGGCATAATATTCCTTTATTATTCTTTTACTGCACATGGGGTCTGCAGTGATGTCCTCTCTTTCACTTCTGATACTAGTAATTTTTCTTTCTTTTTTTTTTATTTTAAAGCTTTAGGCTTACTGACTATATATAACTTTTCAGAGAACCAGCTTTTAGTTTTGTTGATTTTTCTCTATGGTTTCCTGTTTTCAGCTTCACGTTTCTGCTCTAATTTTTATTATTTCTTTCTTCTGCTTACTTTGGATTTAATTTGCTCCTCTTTTTCTAGTTTCCTAAGATGGAAGCTTAGATTATTGAATTTAGATCTTTTTCTTTTCTAATATGAATTCAATGCTGTAAATCTCTTTCTATGCCCTGCCTTTCCTGTATCTCACAAATTTTGGTAAGTTGTATTTTCATTTAGTTATGATATTTTAAAACTTCTCTTGAGACTTCTTCTTTAACGCATATGTTATTTAGAAGTGTGTTGTTTAATGTCCGTATAGTTTGGGATTTTTCCAGTATCTTTCTGTTACTGATTTCTAGTTTAATTCCACTGTGGCCTGGGAGCAGTCATGGCACGATTTCTATTCTTTTAAATTTATTGAAGTGTGTTTTATGACCCAGAATGTTCTCATTCTTGGTGAATGCTCTAGTGATCTTGAGATGAAACCATTTACTTTGCAGAATCCTTAGCTGCTCCATTCAGGTTTTATAGCTACATTCTTTGGGAGTGATAGGGTGGAATATGCTTACCCCATCTTACCTGGAATTGGAACCCATCCTATATTTTGGAGTATTTCCTGTGGAAAGATTAGAAATACAGTTACTTGTAATTTGCTATGTGGTATACTGCTTTATTTAAGGGTTGTACTAATTTATAATGCCACCAGCAGTACATGAGATTAGTTTTGCCCCATAGTGGATACATTTTAAAGCTAACATTTTTTGTGTAGAAGTTATAGAGAGATAGCTGGGAAGTTCATCTGTAATAGAATAATATTGCCTTACACGGCTAGAAAAGTTTAAAATATAAGTACTTAAACGTATACATATTAGCCTGAAGTTTTCCCTATAAAATTTGGATTTCTCCCTCTGTTTACTTTGTCACCGCACCCTCCCTTTACCAACCTCCCTTTGTAACATGAGGGTTTTTTTGTTTGTTTTAAAATTTCCTTTGAAAGGTAGACAAAATGGAGATGAAGAAGACATGGCTGCTGTAAAGTGAAGGAAGGCTCCAAACTAATGTACACTGGGGTGGGGTGGAGATAACATTTTCTTCTGAAACCTTTTCTGACTTTCTCCATATAGAGACCAAGGGACATAGTATTGTTATAAATATTGTCAATTAAAAAAAAATCAGGTTCTTAGCTTTGTAAGCTGATGGAAGGAGTGGTTCTTTGTGAGTGTCTTAGGTTGGCTTAGGATAGGATCAGTTTGCAAACACCAAATCTCAATGTCATATCATTGGAGATTCAATACATGGAACATTTAATTTAGTTAAATGTTTATTAAGGACTTACTGTATGCCAGGCATGTGGGTGTAGCAGTGAACAAAACAGGAGAAAAGAAAAGATCCCTGTCTGTATGGAACTTAATTTGTGGATGGGGGTGGAAGACAGACAACATGGTAAATAAATAAATTATATGTTTTGTTAGAGGTAAGTGCTATGGGAAAAAAATTAAGCAAGATGGCTGGGGAATGCTGGGGGAGTTTGGAGTAGTTTGCAATTTTAATTGGGTATTCAGGCAAGGCCTCACTGAGAAGCTGACTTTTGACCAAACATTTGAAGGAGGTGAAGGAGCAAACTTTGCAGATACTCAGGGAAAGAGCATTCTACACAGAGGGAGCAGTCAGTGTAAAGACTGAGGCAGGAGTGTGCCTGTCTTGTTCTAGGAACTGTGAGGAGGCCAGCGTAGCTAAAGTAATGTGATTGAGGAAGAGAGATGTAGGCGATGAAATCAGGGAGGCAACGTGTTTATTGCTAGGGCTAGACTGTTGCCTAGAATTCTTGGTAGATTTTCCTATCTTCTTGTTACAATTTACTTTCCAGCTCCTCTCATACTGAATGTCCTGCCTAGATGACTCAAGGACTTCTGGAACGATTCTGGATTGGCACTGGCCTGTGGAAGGTAGTTTCCATGGGGTATCATCCTTCTCTGTTGCAGGGAATAGCCAAGGTTTCAACAAAAAAATTTGTAAAGTCCTTCAGAGGCTTTCGGAAAATTATGACATTTTTATATTAAGTTTTAACACAGCCATTATTCAGAATATATTAGCTTCCTGGTTCAGTGTTCTTTATGCTGTATTTCTACAGTAAATTACTTCTGTCTGTATTACGGCAACTAGGATCTATATGTCTGTTGGATCAAGTATTGTTGAAATTGTGTCTGACTTCCCTTCTGACGGGATAGCGGTTTTACTGTTAAAGTATTGAACACCTACCACATATATAGCAGAAGTAATGCTAGCTAACTCAAATCAAAACATGATAACAAATAGGACAAAAAAAAAAGGAAAACAGGCTAATTTTACTAAGCACTTGTGTATGTAAATTGTAAATACAGCAATATAATAAAACAACACACCACGATTAATGAGAATTAATTATTCCAGGAACGCAAAGCTCCTTTGTTTTTAGAAAATTATCATCAAATTATTAGGTCAAAAATGAGAAAACTATATGTAGAGATGTCAAAAATGAGAAACTATATGTAAAGATGGGTACTTGCCCAGCTCCCTAGGCAAGGATTTTATTTTCTAGACTCCCTTGTATGTAGGTGGTGCCAAGTGACTTTTTTTTTTTTTTGGCAGTACGCTGGCCTCTCACTGTTGTAGCCTCTCCCGCTGCGGAGCACAGGCTCCGGATGCGCAGGCCCAGTGGCCACGGCTCACGGGCCCAGCCGCTCCACGGCATGTGGGATCCTCCCAGACCAGGGCAGGAACCCGTGTCCCCTGCATCGGCAGGCGGACTCCCAACCACTGCGCCACCAGGGAAGCCCCGCCAAGTGACTATTTTTAAAGTGCAATGTCAGCATAAATAATGTGTGTCACTTCTGGGTCAAGGTATTTAAGAGCAGGGTGTGCCTACTGAATAGAAACCATCTGCACTGAACTGTTAATAATTTAGTTCACAGATGAATAACTGTTTATAACTGAATAATAACTTGTATTGTGTTAAGCTAATGAAATTTTGGGATTTGGTTATAGCACCTAGTGTTACCTAACAGGTATGAGCTATATGATTATCTCACATGTCAAAAAAGCAGTTATTTAAATTCAATGTCTGTTTAAAACCTTTCAGTTAAAAGGAAGTGTTAAAACACATACATACCCAGGCAGGTAAGCTTAAGTAGAATTTCTTTCTCTATATGGGTGACTTAGATATAATTGACTCTGTGTTTGGTTTACTTAAATTTATTTTCCTCCTAAAATAGTAGTCTTGGGAATAGTGGAAATAAACTCAGCATATTGCCCTTTTAAAAAAAAAAAAAATGACACAACAAAACTTCCATTACCTGACCACTTTTTTTTTTTTTTTTTTTGAGTTTGGGCAGAAAGATGCTTTTATAACATAAAGACTGTTTTAGCCTAACCGCCAGCATGATAATGGTGGTGAAACACTAGAGACAAACAGTGGAAAAATTAGAACTACAACAAGAAAACTTGCTATCACTACTTTTATTTAGCATTGTTTTAGAAGTTGTAGCCAGTGTAGTTAGGCATGAAAAATAAATGAGGTGTGAGGAAGAAAAAAAGTATTGCTGTTTGCAGATATTATGATTGCTTATTTAGAAATCCCAAAAGAATCAACTAAAAATCTGTTAGAGATTTACATAAGAGTTCAGAAAGGTGATTGTTAAGTAAACATATAGAGTTCCTATACACCAATAATTAACAAAAATATTATGAAAAATATATTTAGTAATATGTTGAATAAGAAATATACAGGATCTAGGTGAAGAAAATAAAAATTCTGGGAAAGGATGGAAAAATTGAAGAGAGCCAGTTTGCACCTGGATCGGAAGAATCATTATGATGAAGATTTTAGTTCTTGTCAAGTAAATTTAAAAGGTAAAGCAATTCCACTCTGACAAATCAAAAGTTCATTTGGGTTAGAATATATATATATATATATTTTTTTGCAGTATGCGGGCCTCTCACCGTTGTGGCCTCTCCCACTGCAGAGCACAGGCTCCGGACATGCAGACTTAGTGGCCATGGCTCGTGGGCCCAGCCGCTCCGTGGCATGTGGGATCTTCCCGGACCGGGGCACGAACCCGTGTCCCCTGCACTGGCAGGTGGACTCTCAACCACTGCGCCACCAGGGAAGCCCTAGAATATATTTTTTTTAAAGAAGTGTAGTGAGGCATAAATTATATTACTAGAGATTAACATGTATAGCAAAGATACAGTGATTAAAGCAAGATGGCAATGATGTGGAACTAGAAAAGACTGGTGAATAGAATAGATGTGAAAGCCCCAAGGGAGTCAGGTATATCTAAGAATTCAGTAAACAGGTAATGTTGAAATCTAATCATCTTGAGAAAAAAACTTATATCCCTGCTTCATACCGTACATTAAAACAAATTACAGAAGGGTTGACATTTATAGGGCTGTATAAATGTATATGTATACAAGTAATGGGTGCGTGTGGCAAAAATCCCCAGTACTTCAGGGTATAAAGACTTTTACCTCTCCAACTCTTTTTCCAGTGGAAAACACTGATAATGGTTTCTAAGATAAATGGCTAGAAAGTTTCTTCACATATGTATAACACCTCCTCCCCCGCAAATTGAGGAGTCAAATGGTATCTATAATTCTGCAACTTGCTTTTTTCACTTAATAATGTCTGAATGTCTTTGCATATCTGCACATAGAGTGCTACATTGTTCTTTTTCCTCATAGTATTTCATTATGAAAAAATTAAAACAACAAATTTGAATGAATTTTACAGAGAATACCCTCCATATACCCAACACCTGGGGATTCTACCACTAACATTTATTATCTATCCACATTGCTCTTTAAAAAAAATTGTGGTATAATACACATAACATAAAATTTACCATTTTGATCATTTTAAAGTGTACAGTGTTAAGTATATGCACATAGTTTTGCATAAACTCTAGAATTTTTCATCTTGCAAAACTGAAACTCTACCATTAAACAACTTCCCAACCCCCCCTTCCCACAGTTCCTGACAGCCACTATTCTACTTCCAATTTCTTTGAATATCTTACCTCATATAGGTGAAATCATGCAATGTTTGTCTTTTTATGACTGATTTATTTCATTTAGCGTAATGTCCTCAGGGTTCATCCATGTTGTATCATGTGTCAGAATTTCCATTTTAAGGCTGAATAATTTCATCATAGGTATATACTGCATTTTAAAATTGATTCATCTGTCAGTGGACAGTTGGTTTGTTTCTGCCTTTTGGCTATTTAATAATACTGCTGTGAACATGAGTATACACAGATCTCTTTGAGATCCTGCTTTTGATTGTTTCAGATATATAACCCGAAGTGATATTTTGAGAGGAACCACCAAACTATTTTCCATAGCAGCTGCACCATTTTACATTCCCATCAGCAATGTACAGGGTTGCAGTTTCTCTACATCCCTGCCAGTAGTTGTTATTTCCTGTTTTGTGTTTTTTTTTTTTTTTAATAGCAGCCATCTTAGTGGGTGTGACGACATCTTATTGTGGTTTTGATTTGCATTTCCCTAATGATTAGTGATTATTTTTATATGATTCTTGGCCATTAGTGTATCTTCCTTGGAGAAATGTCTTACTCAATCCTTTGCCCATTTTTTTTTCTTTTTTCTTTTATTAATTTTTATTAGAGTATGGTTGCTTTACAATGTTGTGTTAGTCTGCACTACACAGCAAAATGAATCAGCCATATACCTACATATATCCCCTCCCTTTTGGACTTCCCTCCCATTTAGGTTACTACAGTGCATTAGTTAGAGTTCTCTGTGTTACACAGTATGTTCCCATCAGTTGTCTATTTTATACATAGTATCAATAATGTCTGTGTGTCAGTCCCAGTCTCCCAATTCCTCCCACCCTTTCCCCCTTGGTAGCCACGCATTTGTTCTCTATGTCTGTGTCTCCATTTCTGCTTTGCATATAAGATCATCTATACCATTTTTCTAGATTCCACATATATGCGTTATTATACGATGCTTGCTTTTCTCTTTCTGACTTCACTTTGTGTGACACTCTCTAAATCCATCCACATCTCTACAAATGACCCAATTTCATTCCTTTTTATGGCTGAGTAATATTCCATTGTATACATGTACCACATCTTCTTTATCCACTCCTCTGTTGATGTACATTTAGGTTGCTTCCATGTCCTGACTATTGTAAATAGTGCTGCTATGGACATTGGGGTGCATGCATTTTTTATTTATTTTATTTTTGGCTGTGTTGGGTCTTCGTTGCTGCATGCAGGCTTTCTCTAGGTGCGGTGAGCGGGGACTACTCTTCATTGTAGCGTGAGGGCTTCTCATTGCGGTGGCTTCTCGTTGCAGAGCACGGGCTCTAGACACGCGGGTTTCAGTAGTTGTGGCACGTGGGCTCAGTAGTTGTGGCTTATGGGCTTTAGAGCACAGGCTCAGTAGTTGTGGCGCATGGGCTTAGTTGTTCTGCGGCATGTGGGGTCTTTCTGGACCAGGGCTCGAACCCGTGCCCCTTCATTGGCAGGTGGATTCTTAACCACTGCGCCACCAGGGAAGCCCTCTAGTTCTCTTTTAAATAAAACTTTGACTGTTTTGTCTCTGAATAAGTGCATTTCACTATGTGTAGACAAGAGTAAGAGACTAAAATAACTAGGAATGATTTATATATGTATACACACACATACATATACGTATATAAAATAAATTGCTGAAATTACCCTTTTTAAGTACCTAAGGTAATTAAGAAGGAAGAGTGTCATTGAAATGCTAGCAGACTTCATGGATGAGGAGAGATTTTTATCTGAGCTTGGTTCTTTTTTTTTTTTTTTTTTGGCGGTACGCGGGCCTTTCACTGTTGTGGCCTCTCCCATTGCGGAGCACAGGCTCTGGACACGCAGGCTCAGCGGCCATGGCTCACGGGCCTAGCCGCTCTGCGGCATGTGGGATTCTCCCGGACCAGGGCACGAACCTGTGTCCCCTGCATCGGCAGGCGGACTCTCAACCACTGTGCCACCAGGGAAGCCCCTGAGCTTGGTTCTTTTGAGCAAGGATGTAGAAGTCCAGATTCTGTTCGACATTTGGGAAACTCTACAGTCCTAAGACAATTGCCTTGTCTTGGTAGCTTCAAGGCGATGCTTTGGCTAGTTTCTGGGAATATTTTGTCACATAGTTCTGTAGTTTTACAAAGCTTAAATGAAAAATATCATGTGAAATTTTTGTTGTTGTTGTTGTTGGCTATAGTATGGTTAAAAGCTTTTTGTGAGTAGTAGGCTAATCATTGCCAGTGTTCACCATAATTTGCTTTACTGTTATGAACCCATGTGTATGGATTCAGAATATAGATTTGTCATTTACTTCAGGAGTTCCTAGTCTTGACCTAGGAATGAATTCTGTCTCAGGACTGTTTTGAAAGTGGTAGAAAACCTATCCCAAAGTAGTAGAAGGAAGAAAAGGGAATTCATTGGTTTATTTCTGAAAAATATGGAGGAAGAGCTTCAGGTATGCTTGCATTCAGTCTTTAAATAATCGCATTGTCAAGATTTTGTTTCTCTCTCTCTCTTTCCCTCTCTCTCTCTGTTTGTCTTGGGGGTGTTAGAAAGCTGTTAGCTTCAGTCTCACACTATTCAAGTTTAAGTCCAGTAGTTGCTGGGGCAAAAAAAAAATGTCTTTTACCTGTTATTGTGCTCCTTTAGTCTTAATTTGAGTGTTGTCCCCATTTCTAAACCTGTTAACTGTGGTCAAGAGGTTGGTTTCATGCTTTATTGTTAGTCTTGGCTCCCACCATACAGATTGAGAATGGAGGAGGGGGTGAATATGCAAAAGAAAACCAGGGCCTTTTACCAGAAGAATGTTGAATGGTAGGTAAGTTGCTAAAAACACAAATCTACCTTAGTCTTCTTGGGGTCTGTGGACTAGCAAAAACTAACCATAAAAATTATATTTTTTTTTCTGAGAAGAGTCTTCATAGCTCTCATCAGACTTTCAAAGGGGTCTGCACCCACGAGAAAGGTTAAGTATTTTATGGGTCTGGGGAGAAAAGGGCATATTAACTGAGGATAGGTACATTACCAAAGGTGTACATGAGAGTCATTTTTGAAAGACAGTGGAATTGGATTAAACTTAATCCAGTGAAAATAGTATGTTGAGGAGAGGAGAGTATAAATTTGGATGTTGTAGATGACTTTTAGGTGATGGAAGTATAGAATATGTTCAGATATTTGTTGAAATCAAATATGGTAAAAAAAATCAAGTAGTTTAAGAGAATAAGTGAAATACATTTACATATAATAAATTGCTTCCTTTTTCATAATTATACCTTTCATTTACTTCTTTGGTCTAGGTATTAGAGTTGTGCTTTCCTTCTTGGTCCAAGATTTTTTTGGCATACGGATTAAAAACAATTTTAATGACTTTAGTGGTTTTTTTTGTTTTGTTTTGTTTTTGGGGCTGCACCGTGAGGCTTGTGGGATTTTAGTTCTCCCACCAGGGATTGAACCTGGGCCCTGGCAGTGAAAGCGCTGGACTGCCAGGGAATTCCCTTATTTTAGCTTTTGTAATTTATGGTTTTATTGCATAAGAATCAGAACATGTTTGAACACTTTGTGGGTTTTGTAATTATTGAGGTGTCCTAATACATAGGCAGTTTTCCTAACAATTCCATTAGTGATTGGGAGAAAAAGACTTTTTTGAAGAGTTTAAAGTTCAGTATATCTTTGAAATCACGCTTACTGCTTTTATTATTCATATACTCCTATTTCTGTCTTGTAATCATAAATGAGAATTGTAGTAGATGGAAAGTTGGGATAAGAGATGCACCCTAACTTTAATTAGGATCTATGATTGCTATCCCAATTCCATTTTTTAGTGAATGGTGTAGCCCACTTCATTTTATTGGAAAAATTTTTCAGGGATGGCCTAATAACCCTAGAATTTGGAACCTACTTTTTAGCTTAGACATAGAATCCTTCGATTGAAATTCTTCTGTAGTAGTAACACGTTATATTTATAGAGTGCTACTACCAGCCTTGGTTTCCTCCTCCTATTCCTTCTCCTTTGTTGGCTGAACCCTGTATGAAATCTTGATCCTCCAATGTGGACAAGAGTTGGGCACATTAGAAATGTATGTAAGCAAAGGAAAATTACATGTTTTGAGCTGATAGAAATGTTTTAAGGAAATGTCTCAAAGTGCAGGTCTTTTAATTTTTTTGTTAGGGATTGTTTATTTTTGTGAACTATGGACACTTTAAACTAATTTACCCTTTTCTTTCCCCTTGATTATCTGGCTAGTAATGTGCCTTGTGGAAAGTTTAAAAACAAAAGTGTAAAGAAGCAGGAAAAAATTATCTTAAAATTAATTCTATCACATAGAGGCATATTCTTAGTCATTTCAGGGTCAGAGTTCCCTTTTGGAATTTAATGAAAGCTGTGAATCTTTTCTCCAGAGATACAGGCACTAAATACTGTACATAACTCCAAAGGAGTTCATGGAATCCTGAAGCCAGCTGTGTATCCTATGGGCCTAGACTGTAAGTTAATAACTCTGATCTAAGGTAATACCATCAGCATTTTGACATTTATTTCTAATCCTTGTGTTTTTTTCTTAACTGAAATCTTAATTGTGTAATCAGTTTTGCTTGTGGTTTTTGTATATCATAAGCATTTCCTCATCACTGAAAACTCTGCTTACAGATATCTTTAATGACAACATAATATATCATTGTTTTCAATTTAGAAATAGTTTATTGGGTTCCTCTTATGTTTCAGGTGTTGTCTAACTGGAGGGCCATAAAGATAAAAAGGCTTGTGGTTTCTGCTTTGCTCTTGAACTACAGATCTCTTTATGAGGGGAGTTAAGTTGGTTTACTTTATTATCTTAACATTGGGAATTTAGGTTGTTTACTTTTACAACTGTTAGAAATAGTACTACAGTGCTCACCTTTGTGCCTCGCTCTCTTGTGTCTTTCTGTTATTTTGCTTTTGTAGATTGCTAGAAGAAAAGTTGCTGGGTAAGAGGATGTCACTCTTTGAAAGACCCTTCAAGTTACATGTTCACTAAATTGCTTTCCAGAAAGTTGTGTTAGTTTACTTTCCCAGCTGTGTAGTGTGTAAGTGCCTGTCTTACTCAACCCTCGAAGGATTGAATATCACCAGTTTTGAAAATTTTTGCTGTTTTGTTAGATGACAGATAAACTTTCAGATATAGAAAGGAGCAGAGAGTTATGTCAGGTACAGAGAGCAGCATGTGGAGAGGTGGGACGTTGGCAGTGTGAGTGTTGCAGGACACTGGAAGATTCTGTTATGGTTTATTTCTTACACAGCTAGTGCTCCATATTAAACCGACTCTTGTTACCAACTTCTCAAGATAGAGGCTGGCAGCAGTCTCTAAAAATGACTTAATACAGGACGTTTAATGGAATAAGCTATAGTCTCTGCTACAGTGCCTGGTTCCAAGGCCATAGGTTCATCATTTCCCTCCAATTCCATGTATTCTAGATTTCCTTCACCCTTGGCCAGACTTCAGCTAATCTAGGTTGCTTGCCTGGTAGGGTGACCCAGACGATCGTTCCTGAAGGGACTGAGCCCCTGTTTGCCTTTCCCTTATTCATGCCTTTGCCTTATGCTGCTGTTGCCTGTTATTACCAGGCTTGGAAGTGCTGAGAACCACCTAACTAGTACGGTTAGTTATCCCAACATTATAGTAACTCCTTTTTTTTGCCTCCTGGTCCATCAGCATGAGGAGCCCAAAGTGACCAACAGTTGTTAACTTCAGATTCAGATTAAAAGCCCTCTGATTAAAAATGTTTCCCCATGGGAATAAAGATCTCTAATTCTAGCAGAGCCTAAAGTTGCAGGAATGGGAAACGAATTCTTTTATTTACTCACTAGGGTTATAGGAACCAATCCTATTTCTATTCACACCTCTGTACTGTACTTTTAGGATGCATTTACTGTATTTTGGAGGCCATTCCAGTGTCCTCTCAGGCTTACTGCTTCTTGGTGATATAGTGTATGGTGAGATCAGTGCTCACTGCCCATTGTTAAATTTTGTTCATTGTAAAGAAAAGAGTCACTTGGTCTGAGGCAGTGTTTGCCCCATGTTCGTAAACTAGGTACATTTGGCTAGTGGTGCTGGCTGAGGCACTGAAGGCAGGGAAGGCAAACTTATCAGAATGGTTGTCAGTGCCAGTAAGGACAAATTGCTGCCGCTTCAGGGTGGAGGAGGTCCAGTGTAGTCAACTTGCCATCCAAATGCTTAGCTCATCTCTTTGAGGGATTGTAACAAATAGGGGGCTCAGAGTTTGCCTTTGCTGATGACAAGTTGTGGACACTCAGCAGCAACAGTAGCTAAGCTGTGTCAGTTTTGAGAGAAGAAGGCTATGCTGATGGGCTCATGCATAGCCTTTGTCCTTGTCACCATGACTTCTTCCTTTGTGGGCTTATTGTACATGTACAAGTGGTTTAAGATAGGATTTGGAACATTTATTCAATAGCAACTCCACTTTCCCCAGCAGTTGGTTTAAAATTGCTAACTCCAGTAAGGTTGCTAACTCCCTTGCTCTTCTGGACTGCCCTGTTGCTTTTTGGGCTCCCTTGGTATAGGAGAAGTTCCTGAGGCAGGAAAGTGGAGAGACTTATGGAACCTTGAGATAGGCTACTATCAGCATGAGTTGGACACTGTGAGTTTAAGTGGGAATTGCCTACAGCAACTGAGGCTGAGTTCATCCGTGGGCTGAGGAGTTGTGATACAGGGTACTAATTGTTTCTGCTGTATACTATACAGAAGAAGGGAAGCAGCCCCCCAGTCCATCGTTAGAAGACTGGTTGAATAAATTGTGGTATTTTCATATAATGGAATATTATGCAACTGTAAAAAAAGCTTTTTATATAAACATAAAGACCTCTAAGATGTATTAAATGAAAAAGGTCATGTATTGGAATATTGTATATGCCTTGCTGCCTTTTGTTTGCAAAAGTGAGAAAAAATATATTTGTGTTTGTTTATGATTGCTTTAATGCTAGAAGGATATACAGGAAACTAATAAGTGTCTGAGGAGGGGATGGGCGAGAATGGGAGGGAGATGGGACATGGGGGAGGAGCTAGGGGAGAATGGGAAGGGATGGAAGATGAGGGGAATGAAACATTTTACTTTATGCCTTTTTTTTTTTTAACATGTTACCTGGTTTTTCATTTGTTTTGTAAGTGAAACCACCCTGATGAAATACTTATTATTAGGTTTGAATTTTATTTTCCATGTGGCTATATAAACTAAAACTTCTTTGAGCTAAACTAATCAAATAGATATTAAATATTCCCATGCCTGGCAACTTGTCAGTCAGTTCTCAGCTTAAATGTTGCATGGTCATTGAGCCTGACCACTCAGTTGAACCCTCTCTCTTCCCATTCACTGTCAAACTTGTCACCCTGTTTTATTTTGTTTATTGTACTTATCACTATCAGAAAAAAAATTTTTGCTTACATATATATATATACTTTTTTGCGGTATGCCGGCCTCTCACTGTTGCGGCCTCTCCCGTTGCGGAGCACAGGCTCCAGACGCGCAGGCTCAGCGGCCATGGCTCACTGGCCCAGCCGCTCCGCGGCATGTGGGATCTTCCCGGACCAGGGCACGAACCCGTGTCCTCTGCATCGGCAGGCAGACACACAACCACTGTGCCACCAGGGAAGCCCTGCTTACATATTTATCGTTTGTTTCTACTACTAGAATACTAACTTCTCTAAAAGCAAGGACTTGCTGTATATTTTCCACCATTTCTTGGCATCCCATTTTTATTTTTGTTTGTTGGATACAGTGGATGCGCTGTCTTTTACCCTAAGGATTTATTTATTTAGCAAGCAGAGAACTTATATTCTTTCTTCTCCTCACTTTCCCTACCTACCAGCCCCCAACTCTCTTCACTGCCTCTGTTGTTTTGATCATTTAAGGTATTAAAACAGTCTGATTCTCAGATATGAGGAAGTTGCGTTTAATACAAATCATAACTTCCATCCTAACCCATTTTCAATTTTTTTTCCCCCTTAATTTGTGCTTCTCTTGAATTTCAGGGAGTGTGGTAAATTTTTCACTATTCATACATTTTGTTTTAATTTCTTTAAATATCAGCTTATTGAGGTATATGCCACCTTTATTGAGGTATAATTTCCATGTAATACAATACATGCCTTTTAAGCATACAGCTGACTTCTTTCTGACAAATGTATACACCCGTGTAACCACCACCTAATTTCTACTCATTTCCGTTTGTGGATTTGACAAAGCTTGTTAGTTGATACATAAGTGTTTTATTATTTTGTAAGTTTCCTCTGTATTTGAAATATTGCATAATAGGGAGAGTTAAATCTTCTTTACCTTTGTTTCTTTATGTATCTTTTCAGTATTTCTTCTCTCATATTATAGTTGTCCATTTTCCCTTCCCCTCCTTGCCCTCTACCCTAGTTGTGAACTGCAGGGCCTGTTTCTTATTCATCTTTGTATCTCCAGTTTTTGGCACTTATGAAGCACTTAGTAAATGTTTGTTACAGTAAGAGTTAAGTTTAGGAGTAGTATGGATGTATAACTGATTGAGAGGCAGTATAGCTTGATGCTTAGAAGCAAAGAAGCTTGTCTTCCATCACTTATTAGCTGATGTGACCTTGGGCAAGTTACTTATTTTCTCTGTGCCTCAGTCTTCACATCTGAAGAAAATGCCATAATGGTTATCTACCTCATAGATTTATTGTAGCGATTAAATGAGCTAATATATGTAAAGTACTTAGAACAGTACCTGGCACTTAAATTCTAGATTAGTATTAACTGTTACTATTATTAATTCTTCAGAGTTTTGGGAGAATTAGGTGCTGAGAATTTTTTTTTTGCTTGAACCAGGGAGTGTGCATAACACTTGGATAATCAGGTGAAAAGAATCTAATCTAGCAGATCAGAATGACTTGATAGAGCTGTTCAGAATTGAAGGACCTTTAGGTAAAGCTATACCCCTGAGCTTACAAAGCCAGCCTCTGTAATCTCTGGATATCCGTAGCTACCTTTCTGTATAGATATGTATTTAAGTAGTCTCAGTCTATTCTTACATTCAAGTTTCTGCCCCTGAATCTACAAACATATTTGCTTTTGCACTCACCTTTCAGCCTTCTTTTTTGTTAAAAAAAAAAAGAGGCATTTTTACTCTTGTCTAAAGGCAGTGTTGCTCCCTGTGTTCTTAATTCCACCAGGCAACCATCACATGTTTTAGACCTATCCTATGATAGGCACTAAGGGGTGCTAGGTGAACAGGACAGGTGGTCCCAGTCCTCGTGCAGCTTATGTACCAGTGGGCAAGACAGATGATTTAAAATGCAATTATAATAAATACAGTGTGATAAGCACTACTGGGGTGTATGGAATTCTGCTGTAGGAGCACAATTATTTTTGGAAACCATGGGAGGATGAAAATGCCCAAGGAGAGTAGAAATTGAGACAAGAAGAGAATCTTGAGAAGGATCAACATTCAGAGATTGTGGAGAATGAAGAATTGCTGGTGGAGAGGTAGGAGGGAAACAAGGAGAGTCTGGTGTCACAGAAGCTAAACAGAGGAGTGCATCTCAGGACAGAGGTAGTTAGTGATCAACAGATACTGCTCAGCAGCCAGGTAAGGTCCTTTTCCCTCTTTAATTTTCAGATATTTGGCTCTATCCGTATTCCTTACGTCTCAGTTCCATGCTTCCTTATTATTATCTGTTCAGCTCCTGAACTTCTAGTAAGTGTTTGTTTAGTGAGTTTGGTAGGTGAGGGATACTGCATCCTCTGAATTCATTTGTTTTCTAGTGTCAAATTATAAGTAGCACAAGTTTGGATAAAGAGAGATTTGTCAAACTCTGAATCTATTTGCCTCTGGTATTGGCATGGGGAGAGTCGGTATAGCTAGGGATACCTCTGTTTCCTTTTACCCTGGTTCAGTGAAACTTGTTCAGGTCCATTTGACAAAACAATTATTCTTTGATTCCATGTTTCCCTTCAGTGTTCTGGGAAGAGTTGTTTTAACTCCTTGTTGCCACCTATGGCCCTCCCACTGAGTGCCGACCCCCCGCCCCCCCCATTTGTTCGGTAGCATAGTCTCATCACTTCTCATTCTGCATGTTTCCTGGGGGACCTCATTCACTACTGTGACATTAAATTAAAGCTTTTGGACAGTAAATAAGTCATATGACACTGCAGTAAATCTGTAAAGATTACCATGTCTATTTTTTAAGATTTATTTTTTATTTATTTATTTAATTTATTTTCGGCTGTGTCGGGTCTTGGTTGCTGCACGCTGGCTCTTTGTTGTGGTGCGCAGGCTTCTCTCTAGTTGTGGCGTGTGGGTTTTCTCTCTCTAGTTGTGGCACTCAGGCTTCAGGGCGCGTGGGCTCTGTAGTTCGTGACACGCGGGCTCTAGTTGGGAAGCGGGAGCTCAGTAGTTGTGGCGCATGTTGGCTTAGTTGCCCCGCGCCGTGTGGGATCTTAGTTCCCTGACCAGGGATCGAACCTGCATCCCCTGCATTGTAAGGCGGATTCTTTACCACTGGACCACCAGGGAAGTCCCAAGAGTACCGTGTTTTTATATGTATATTTTAAATGTAAAATAAAATTTTCCAGACTACACAAAAGTTAGCTTCTACATATCTGTGTATATGAATGTAATGAACTCGTAAGTGCAGCAGTAATTGAAATACTGCTGTTATTTAGGCGAGAATTGAACCCAAATTTAGGAGCTGTTTACATTATTCTTGAATACTCAGAAAGTATAAGTTTTGTATCCTTTTCTTAGCTGGATGTAAGAATCTACAAGTAAAGAAATAGATGTATTAGGTACACTTTAGAAAAACAGATTTATTTTATCATACTGTAATTCTGTGTAGTGTTGATTTTAATTCTTCTGAACAGTTATTCAGTTTGCCATAAAATAGTTGCTAAAAATTGTTTTGTAGATTAATGAACAATTCCAATGGAATGATGTTTTGTTTGATAAACACTGCCCTCCTGTGGTTAAAGTAAACTAAATGTTTTGTGAAACTACTATAGTCTTTCCACTTAAATTAACTCCTGGTAAAATAATGTAATAGTAATAGCTATACAGTAATAGTGTTGTAATGGTAATGGAGTTTGGTATTTTTGCTCAGAAATATATGTGGCCGTTTTGTTTTCCTCTGCATCTCTCCCTCTTGGGTTTCTCTAGTGTGCCTCTGAACATTTTTTCTCACTGTTTATGTACAATTTCTTATAATTAAAAGAGTTAATTGTAAATGGAAAGATGGAGGAATGTTAAGCTATTGAAGGGAGGGAAACTGCACTTAAACATAGACGTGCTAAAAGAAATCAAAAGAAAAGACCAGTGAGTTATAAGACATGAAACTAATAAAAGCCTCCATGGAAAAAACAGTAATGAAAAGATGAAGAATAAAAGGGAAAAAGTATTTGCAGTAAGTGTGACAGTAAAAGTTTTAATATATTTAATAATTTAATATGAAAACTAGAGCTCATACAAGTGGTATATATACAAGCAGACAGTGGTTATGAATAACCAGTTTACAAGTGAGGAAATACAGTAATTAAAGCACAAAAATATATTAAGATTCATAATGGTATTCCATAAAATGGTATTCATAATATTCCTAATGGTGTGTCAGATAAACAGACAAAAAAGCCCCATTCACTTTTGGAGTATACTAGAAAAAGTAGCTAACTATTCTGATAATTAATAAATAGGACAGAATCAAGCACTTATCCTGCTTTTTTCTATATGAGTTGTATGTACTTCAGATAACCAACTAGTAGATGGAGGAAAGCATTTATTTTTAGAAGGATTCTAGCTTATAAATGAAGAAGGAAAGATAGGCTATCACCATTTTTCAACACCTAAATAATGAGTCTGAATAGTGGCTACTAATCAGTGGTTACTAAAGCAATTAGGTTGGAATGCTGATGGGAAACTTTGTAATGGGTGGATCAGGAGGACATCTGTTCCCCTGATTCATCTTGACATCTCAAAAAAGAGACCACAGATATTTCTCATGTGTGTGGGGTGGGGGGAGGGGGAGGGGAAGTAAACAACACTGTCTATGAAGTTCTTTTGGTAAAACAAAATCTGAATCTGAGCAGCCCTCTAGGTAATTCTAATTTTCAGGAAATATGAGGGACAGAGTACCATACAATTAGCAAAATACAGAATGTGGGAAACTATAGTACAGTTTTCTTGGTTTCTTCAGTAAATAAATTGGAAGAAAACAAGGAGAAATCCATAGATTAACAGAGACTTTAAGACATGTGTTAACCAAATGTGGTATGTATGGGTCTTCTTTGGATACCGATTTGAACAAACTAACTGTTAAAAGTGTTTTTCCCCCCATGAAAATGGAAGACATTGTGTAAATAATTTGATAATGAAGGAACTATAGTTACATTCTGAGGTATAAAATGGTATTTTTATCTTTAAAAAAATGAGTCCTTATCCTTTTTTAGAGATCTGTACTAAAGTATTTATGAATGAAATGTTTGAGATTTGCTTCAGGATAATCCACTTTGTAGAGGTAGAGTGGCTGGAGGTATAGATGAAACAAAGTAAGCCATGTGTCGACAATTGTTGATTGCAGTGTTCCCAATAATTTTTTTTTTTTCAAAACAATTTTTTTTTTAAATTTTTTGGCCACACGTCAAGGCCCGTGGGATCTTAGTTCCCCTACCAGGGATCGAACCCACACCGCCTGCAGTGGAAGTGCAGAGTCTTAACCACTGAATGGCCAGGGAAGTTCCTCTCTACTTTTGTATATATTTTAAAATGTTCATACTAAAAAGTTAAAAAGTAGAATACTTAAGTCTTTAGTTGAAAAACATTTCTCTTTCTCTCCCAAACTAAATGATTTATAGTTTTAAATATTGAGAAAATTTAGCATAAATAATTTTCTAAATTAAAATTAATTTCAGATGCCTAGTATGTAAAGGTACTAGTCATAAACTTTTTTTTTTTAAGGAAAGTAAACATCCCTTAAGCAGTTTTAACTAACTGGTTTCTTCTATTTTATTTCTTGAAAAAACAGTATACCTAGAAAGTCAATGAAATTAATTTTCATTAAAAAGGCACACAGAAATTTTAGGTCTCTGTTTCCAATAGCTTAATGTCCTATGTCAGCATACTTAAGTATTTTTATATAAATAGTAAAATTCACCCATATTAAAATAAAGTAATTCCTTGCTCTAGATAATAAATCAAAATATTTTTATTATTACCATTACCATGGATAATATAAATGTTTTAAATTCTAAATAGAGTTCATTCTGATAGTGGATTAATAGTTACCTTTCTATTAAGATTTGATATGCCAGAGAAATTTTTATTAATTTCCATTTTGTAGCTTCTTGGACAGAAAGCCACCAGTTCAGATGAACAGTAGGGCAGCCACATTCCCCAGTTTGCTCATCACCACTTTCTGGTAGAGTTGGGATTTGAACTCTGATATTCTGCCTCATTATGATGAATTAATCAAAATATTTTTGCATATGAATGTAAGTGCCTTATTCCGTGATATTTTGTGCTTGTTTTTCTTGCAGAATAGCTTAATATCTAGTCTTTATATTTGGATATCTGTAATGTAAATAGGATTTAAAGAACATACAAGTGACTTTATAGGGACTGAAGTCTTGGCATTTAACTTAAAGCTGTTTCATATTTTTGTAAATTTTAGTTTTTGTCTAATGTTTAGTATTATTGGCAGTATAGGGCATTGTTAACTACTTGTGAAAAAAAATAGTGGAAAAATCAAAGGGGCAGCCGGAGAAAAACATGCTATCTTTTGTATTTTTCATCCCCCTTAAGAATACTGGTGAAATTTTAGATCAGGATATCAAATGTGACTGGAAAAGATTTTTGTCATATAATTTATTAGTAATAACAAAAGCTACCATTTATGTCACTTGTGCTAAGTTAAGAATACTGCAGAATGTTTTACTTAATGTTCCTATCTATGAGGGTGTTACTACCCTCATTATACAGATGAAGGGTTAAGATTGAGAGCTTTTAGTCATCAATATTATGTCTTAGAGCTATTAGGTGCAGGCTATTTGAGCTCTATACACTTTGAAGCACTTTCATATTTTGCATCGATTAAACTTTTTCCCCCCAACTGAAACCTCTTAATTATGTTAATAACATCCTTTACAGAGACCACCAAAACTGAGTCTTAGTCAATCCATTGTATGCTGGTTTGGAGTATTTGTTATAAAAACTTGAAATGTGGAAGAAAATAAAGCAAATCCCACATTTGTAGTGTTATGTAAATTTGTGTCATACATTTTAGTATTCAGGATTTCCTAATGATAGTAACAGAGTAAAATTTAATTGCCAGGTAGATGATTATATCAGTTTCCCTAGAAATCCCTTCTATTTTTTGATTAAGGCAAGCATAACACCTGTTGCACAAGGTGTTTTTCTTGTATCAACTCCAGCGTTTTTCAGTATGGTTTACAAAAATCTCTATATCTTCCCACTTTTCTTAAGCAGAAGTTGTAGCAACAGAGTTCTTAGACTTCAGTGGCAGTATGTTTTCTTCCAGTAACCAAATGGGCTGTTTGAGGGGGAGTTCTGTGTTAGAAGTGAATCGGCCTGGAATAGCAACTAAATATAAAGCCTCACTTATACCTACACCAATGCTTTTTAAGTCTTTTAAAAATTAATTAATTAATTTTTGGCTGCGTTGGGTCTTCGTTGCTGCGCACAGGCTTTCTCTAGTTGTGGTGAGCGGGGGCTACTCTTCGTTGCGGTGCGGTGGCTTCTCTTGTTGCGGATCACAGGCTCTAGGTGTGCGGGCTTCAGTAGTTGTGGCATGTGGCTTCAGTAGTTGTGGCTCGCAGGCCCAGTAGTTGTGGCGCACAGGCTTAGTTGCTCCACGGCATGTGGGATCTTCCCAGACCAGGGCTTGAACCCGTGTCCCCTGCAATGGCAGGCAAATTCTTAACCACTGCGCCACCAGGGAAGTCCCTACACCAATGCTTTTGATGCATTTTTGCTTTTGTCCAATAGGTTGTGCATTTTCACTCTTTTAATTTGTTGGCAGAAATAAATTTTGTTTAGGTAGAGTTGTAATTTTATCTGACAAATCATTGAATATACTACTTTCTGTAATGGAAATAAAAGGAATGTATTTCTGATGTTCAAACAGACCTCTGATTTTTTTTTGCGTGTGATGTAGCTATTAAATTTTATAATTTTATTTTATTTATTTTTTGGGGGGAGGGGTGCGCGGGCCTCTCACTGTTGTGGCCTCTCCCGTTGAGGAGCACAGGCTCCGGACGCGCAGGCTCAGCGGCCATGGGTCACGGGCCCAGCCGCTCCGCGGCATGTGGGATCTTCCCAGACGGGGGCACAAACTCGTGTCCCCTGCATCGGCAGGCGGACTCTCAACCACTGCGCCACCAGGGAAGCCCTATAATTTTATTTTTTAATCTGATTTTTATTTAGATCAGATAGCTTATTTCAAAAAGAGGAAATATGAAAGTCTAAAAACGTAGCACAAGTTCAACTTCATTAGTAGCTAAAATTAAAAATTTTTTATATATTTTTTCAAATAATTACCAAGGATTTAAAAAGTAATATGAATGTTGGTTAATGGTTAACAGTAGTGAAACTCCCGTACACATGGTGGAAAGCAATTTGGCAATATTATATATTAAAATAACTTTATACAGCAGTTCCAGTTGTTAGAAGACTTTGAAAATAGTCAGAAGCACTTGGTGGCATTTGTTACAGTTAAAGAAAAAAAAAGGAGACAATAGCACACATTTATTGAGAATTTTATATATCCTCAAATTCTGAGCTAAGCAGCTCAAAATAAAATATTCTGTTTGTCTCCCATGGCCACTCCATGAGTTATAGATGTTTTTCTTGTTTTGATTTTACTGATGAAACTAAGACCCAGAGATTAACTTTCTAAGGTCACAGAGCTTTAAATTTTAGAGTCAGGTATAAAATTAAGATCTGTCTCACTCTAAACATGTGTTGGTAACCATCGGGAAAGAGTGCCTCTTTAAGCAGTCTAAATGTGCAACAGTAGGAAATGGATTAAGTGATTTAGTGTGTATATGTATGTGTGTATATATGTATATATATCAATCAGTGGAGTATCATGCTGCTATGAAATATATCAATAATAACTGTTGCAAGATTTGCAAAAAGGGCTTTTAAAAAGAGGTACAAACTAGTATATGCAGAAGGATGTCAACTGCAAAATGTTATAGAAAAAACCTGTGGAAGGGACAGCCAAAATGTTAAATCTTATTCTCTCATGGCAGAATCCCCCTTTGCATATAATTTGAGGTGGGGGGGGAGTATGGTCTAAATTTTCTAGAATGAATATGTATTACCATTGGGGGGAAGCCCTTGTTGCTTTATATATGGTATATATGACTGTGTATAGGTTTAACTCAGCACATGAAATGAATTTCTGTGTGGAATACTATGAAATATCACTGTAAGTTGGTGGAACACCGTTGTCTAGAGTTTGAGAACCACAGTTTGAGAAATACAAAGAATCTTCCTAGGCCCCACCAGGATCTTATTTTTCAGTTTTATGTTCTTGTTCACTATCAAAGACACAGCCAGGAACCCACCTCTTAAGATATTGACTTAATTATAGATATATGTGGGGGCTGCCATTTGCATTAAGCTAGTTTTGTCACATTTCAGAAAAGACCTGTGAGAAAAAGGTCTGTATCTGATCTTTATACTTGATGGTCACAATCCCCATCTTAACCAAAATATCAAGCAACGTTTCTGCAGTCCTCTTAGTTTTTCTGCCTCAGCAAGTAAGAACCTACCCATCATTCAGCAGAAGTATAGTTTTCATCATTCCAATGCATATTTTAGTTGACAAAAGAAAATTTTTTTCCTCATTGAAATCTTTGCTTTATATAAAGCTTTATTAGTACCCTCTTTAGTGTGGGGAATTAAGAGTTCTGACATCTTAAGTTTAGGCTATGCTATTCTCTTGAGTCTTACTTTCCTTTCTGGTAAAATTATAACTAAACCTGCTCTGCTGTTTCTTGGATTGTTGTGAGGGGCATATGAAATAGAATGGCTACATGATGTTTGTAACTGTAAGGCAGTTGTATGTAGGAATTAAGAGAAAGATGTAAAATTTTTGTATGTATTATCTGGGCAGCACTATAGGAAGATATGTCTTTAATGTTTGGGGTGAGCTCGAGTTTTTCTTTGAAAGGGATATCAGTCTTTTGTGTTCTTTTTTGGCCATCTTTTATGTGTGTATCTCTACGTAAGAACTCTTTTTATGTTACGTAAATTGGTACAGCATTATGGAAAACAGTTTGTAGGTTCCTCAAAAATTTAAAAATAGAACTACCATATGATCCAGCAGTCCTACTTCTGGGGATATATCCGAAGGAAATGAAATTACTGTCTTGGAGAGAGATCTGCACCCTTGGTTCATTGCAGGATTTTTCACAGTAGCCAAGACATGGAAAAAACGTAAGTGTCCAACAACAGATGACTGGATAAAGAAAATTTATATATATATATGTATGTAATAATATTATTCAGCCATAAAAAGAGGAAAATGTACCATATGCGATAACTTAGATGAACCTTGAAGGCATTCTGCTAAGTGAAATAAGTCAGACAGAGACAAATACTGCATGATCTCATTTATATATGGAATCCAAAGAAGTTAAACTCTTAAAAACAGTATAGATTGATGATTACCAGGAGTTGAGTGGTAGGAGGAATTGGGAGATGTTGGTCGAAGGATACAAATGAGCAGTTATAAGATGAATATGTTCTGGGGATCTGATGCACAGCATGATGACTATCGTTAACAATACTGCATTATATACTTGAAATTTGCTTACAGAGTAGGTCTGAAATGTTGTCACCACACACAGGAAAGGGTACCTGTGTGAGGCAATGAATGTGCTAATCAACCTTAATGTGGTAATCATTGAACAATATATATGTATATCAAATCATCACGTTGTACACCTTAAACTTACATAGTGTTGTTTGTCGATTATATCTCAGTAAAGCTGGGGGGAAAATCTGGCTAAAGTAATAAAATGTGTGTGTGTGTGTGTTTAGCAGTGGTGGTGCTTGTGAGTGTCTGAGTGTATTTTAGAGTGGTCAGGAATATCTCTGAAGAAGTGAAGTGAGGGAGAGAGTCCATGAATCTCTGGGGAAAAACATTGCAAGAGGAGGGAGCAGGTATAGAGACCCTGAATAAGGAATGAATTGGTTATGTTTGAGAAAGGGCAAGAAGGTAATGTGAGAAAAGCGAGATGTAGAGTTTCATGTAGAATCTTTTAAACTGTATTGGGAATTCAGATTTTATTTTAATTTTAGTTAATTTTTTTAAAAAAGTGACAGGGAGCTTAAAAATCAGAGGAATAGAGGCTTCCCTGGTGGTGCAGTGGTTGAGAGTCTGCCTGCCGATGCAGGGGACACGGGTTCATGCCCCAGTCCGGGAAGATCCCACATGCCGCAGAGCGGCTGGGCCCGTGAGCCATGGCCGCTGGGCCTGCACGTCCGGAGCCTGTGCTCCGCAACGGGAGAGGCCACAGCAGTGAGAGGCCCGTGTACCGCAAAAAAACAAAAAAAACCCAGAGGAATATGTAATTTAAGTTTTAGGACGATTACTTAAGTGTCATGTGAATAGATTGGTGAGTCATATTAGGCATAACTTTGGCTGCCTATAACAGTTCCTTAAATGATTTGGAAGTTTATTTCTCTTTCATGCAACAGTCTGGAGGTGTAGTTAGTCCACCGTTCTTAGGGTGCATCCTTATCTGTATGGTTCAGAATGGCTTTGTTACCTCCTCCACTTTAAAATCAACAGGGTGGAGGAAGGGCCAAAGAGGGATGTGTCCCTGCCTTTTGAAAATCTGGGTTTTTGAAGTTATCACTCCCTATCACTCCCCCTCACATTCTGTTGTCCAGAACCTGTATTCCACACCAAGATTTGAGGAAGACTGAAAGAAGACCCCCTGTCCCCAGCCCCCACACAGTGTCTTTTCATATATAGCTATATAATATTCAATTGTGTAGGTATACCAGTTTTGTTAATATCTTATTATTAGATAAGAAGCCTTTAAACTTTTTTCTTTATTGAGTAATATAATGAATATTTTCTTATATTATCAATAGATTGTGTGTACATTTCCATTTCATGGTGTTCATTTACTATTGCCACGTTTTTGCTATCCAAAATAGTAGGGGAAAAAACCATTGAAAAGTGATTTTTTTTTGTATTTAATTGTTAGTGAAGTCAGACATTCAATATCGTTTTTCCCATAAAATTTTATTCTGGGATATTGAATGTGTACACAAAAGCCAACAATAATATAATATCTTTGTACCCATCTTGTAGCTTCTATAATTATCAGCTTATAGCCAGTCTTGCAATACTTAAACTCCTATCTAAATTTCTTCTTGTGTAATTTTGAAGCAAATCCCCAACATCATATAATTTCATCTGTAAGTATTTCAGTATGCAAATATTTTTTCATGTCTTTTATCCAGTTGTTTTAACTCTTTTATGAGCTATCTGCTCATGTCCATGGTGTATTTTTTTTCTTTTTCAGTAATTTTATACAATTTTATAATAGTATATAGACAGTAAATACAGGTCCAGTTTTCTGTATGGGCCTTAATTTGGATAAAGGTAGTAAGTTAAATTTTGGACATGTTAAGTTTGAGATGGAACATCCGAGGTTGATGTTTAAAAGCAGTTATAAACGGACTGTGCTGCTTCTTTTCATTTATCAAAATAGGGGTGATTGATGAAGTCTTGGGAATGGATGATTTTATTCAGGGAGGGTTGGAGTGAAAAGCAAAAGCTGCAAAATGATGCTTGTAAAGTATTTAAGGGATGGCCACAGAAAAAGACCAAGAAGAAACATTTTGGGAAAAAAAGGTCTGGAGAGAGCAGTGTCTAAGGAGGGAAAGGTTAATAACATTTATCTGATGTAGTATAGAGCTCAGGGAGGATGACAAACAGAAATATATTTGTTGGATTTTATGATTAAACAAATGAAAAAAGAGATGCAGACCAGGACACAGTGAGCTGTAGGGTGCAGGATATCCCTGAGTTTGAATGCCGACTGCCACTTGTCTTGCTGCATTATGTTTGGAAATTTGCTTATTGAGCATTAGTTATCCCACTTTTTAAATGGGGGTAATAAGGCTTGTCTTTTAAGGTTGCTGAGACGTTTAACCGAGAGAATGATCTGCACTTGTTTGTGTCTTCTTTATAAATGGTAGTTGTTGACATCACATTTTGATACCTTACTGGCTGATCTAGGATATCTGACTTCAAGTGGTTTCTATTACACAAGTCCTGTATCTGTTGTTTTTGACTTGCTGTACTAATGGATATTCTTTTGATAGTATAGTATAGATTATTCAGAATTGGTTCAATTTTAGCTTTCACTTGCATTTGTTAATTGCCAAGGGTTCTAAGAATAGAAAGTGATTTAGGTATAAGAGAGTTTCTACCTAAAATTTGGATTAAAAAAAAAAAAAAGTAAAGAAACCAGAATTGACTTAAAAGAAGTCAATTTAAAGTAAGCCTGTTAGGACTCCCCTGGTGGCACAGTGGTTAAGAATCTGCCTGCCAGTGCAGGAGACACGGGTTCGAGCCTTGGTCTGGGAAGAGCCCACATGCCACAGAGGCAACTAAGCCCGTGCGCCACAACTACTGAGCCACAGCTACTGAAGCCTGCGCGCCTGGAGCCCGTGCCCCACAACAAGAGAAGCCACCACAATGAGAAGCCCTCGCACTGCAACGGAGAGTAGTCCCCGCTCGCTGCAACTAGAGAAAGCCGGCGTGCAGCAACGAAGACCCAACGCAGCCAAAAATAAATAAATAAATTTAAAAATAAATAAAATAAAATAGAAGTCTGTTAATGGCAAATACTCTTCATTTCCCTTTAATCTAAGAATGTCTTGATTTCCCCTTCATTTTTGGAGGATATTTTTGCTAGATAGGAATTTTGGAATTAAGTCCTTCCCTTTCAGCACTTAAAAATGTTCTTCACTGTTTCTGCCTTCCATAGTTTCTGATGAGAAACCCACAGTCAGTGGAATTGTTTTTCTCCTAAGTGGAAGGTTGTTTTTCCTTGGCTGCCTTCAAGATTTTAAAATTTTCTTTAGTTTTCAGTAATTTGATTATGATATATCTGGGTACAGGTTTCTTTGAATTTATGTTGTTTGAGATTCATTGATTCTTTTGAAATTGTAAGTGTATATCTTTCACCAAATTTGGGAAGTTTTCTGCTGCTATTTCTTTAAGTATGTTTTCTGTGTGCTACTCTTTATCTTCTCCTTTGGGGACTCTGATGACATGAATGTTAAACCTTTTGATATTGTCCCGTTGGCTTTGTTCATTTATTTTTTCTATCATTTTTCTCTCTGTACATCAGATTGGATAGTTTCTATTGCTCTATCTTCAGGTTTACTGATTCTCTCCTCTGTTATCTCCCTTCTACAGTCGAGCCCCTCCAGAGAATTTTGGGTTTACTTTGGATATTGTGGTTTTTAGTCTTAAATTTTTATTTGCTTTATACACCACATAGGCACACACACAATAATGTAATGAATCTTACTTCTCTGCTGAGACTCTTAACTATTTTTTTTCCCCCCAAGAATCATCTTTCTGGCTTCTTGAAGCATGGTTATAGTAGCTGCCTTAAAGTCTTTGTCTGAAAATTCCAGAGTCTGTAGCATCTTGGGTTTGTTGTGTGTAGGTTGTCTTTTCTCTTGTGAGTTATTGAGATTTTCCTGGTTCTTCATATGTCAAGTAATTTTGGATCATATATTAGACATTTTGATGTTAACGTTATGATACTCTGTCTCATTTAAATGATATGGAGAATGTTGTTGTTGTTATTACTTTATTTTTAGGGATGGGAGGATTTTTTTAAGCGGGCATTTGGTCCTGTTAGGTTCAGGTCATAAGTTTCTGCCTACCCTTCTGTGCACTAAAATTCCAATGACTAGTTTTCAAAGCCTTTGTTTCTATCTGTCCCGCATGTACACCACCGAGTGGCAAATTTGGGAACCTGATAGTATGTTTAGGGTCAGATCCACATAGGCATAGTTCTTGGGTGACCCCAGGAGTGTTTATAGAACTTCATGGTGTCACTTTCTTGAGCTCCTTTCTCTTTGCAAGTTCCCTGACACTTTCTGGCTCTTAGAGACCCTTCTTCCTTGTCCTATGGCTAGATAACTAAGGTTTTCATTTTGGTGTTTTGCTGCACACTTCCACAACTGCATCTGCCTTTGATGCCAAGCAACAGGATGGTGGAGAAAGAATATAAACCATGGGAATTCCCTCCACACTCATGGGATCGGAAGGAATCTGCTTTCTTGAAGTTTTAGGTCCCTGTCCAGCCACTGCTGGTATCATCACTGCCACAGCTGCTGCCTTTGGATTCCTTGGGGGCAGGGTCTGAGAGAAAGGGAAAAAAACCCTCAGAGGATTGTCCTCCCTTTTAGGGGCCCCCTTTACTGCTTTTTGGACAAAAAAAATAGAAGACTTCTCTTGGAGCCATTTCTGTCTGCACTTACTGTGCAGTTCTGAGTTTGGACTGCCCTTGAGTCTACCTAGGGGAAACAAAACCAGGAAACTCACTGCTGGGTTAGTAGTACTTCTAATTTTGGTTTCCTCCCTGAAACCAACTGCTACCATTTTCAGAGTCCTCAGATAGCTGCTCCATGCATTCTGTCCAGGTTTTTAGTTGTATTCGGGAGAGACAGGATAATTTATGCTTATTACATCATCTTCACCAGAACCAGAACACGGATACCATTTTAATTTCATTATAACTGTATTGTTCTTTTGTTTTGGTTAAGAAATTACTGAGCAACCAAGATGTACTAGACTTTGTTTGGAGATGTAAAGATGGATAATCTTTAAGGTGCTTCCAGTAAGTCCACAGGTAGTCATGTGATGAGGGAGTGGAGGCAGAAAGTAAACATAATTTCACATTATGCATTAATAATAATTGAATTATTAATCTTATCCTTTTTGATCCGTTTCTGCTTCAGGATTTGACTTAGGGTTTGTGACTGAAGGAGAGAATATCCTATTTACGTTTCATTAATTTTCCACTTATTATCCAAAAATTTAAGGGATGAAAAGTCTCTGGATTTGTATATGCTGGAGGAAATTAATACATAGCTATAATAAATATAATTTATATATGTAATTATAATAAGAAATTAAAATAATTTACTATTATATACTTGTTTCTCAGGTCTTAGAAAAATATCCCAATACACCCATGAGTCATAAAGAAATTCTTCAAGTTATCCAGAGAGAAGGACTAAAAGAAATCAGGTGAGTTATTTAAGTATTATTAGTAATAATTATAATACTTGATTAGAATATTTTATAGTATATAGCAGTCTACTTTAGTCCTGAAGATTGATTATTTAGTAATAACTGCTTTGTTAATTTATGATTTATTCAGCTCAGATCTTTGGAGTTTTCAGTCATAGCACAGTTACAAAACCAAAAGTAAGTTAGAAAAAAATTCTTAGAAGGTTGCTATCTCCACACCCATGCACTTTAATTCTTAGGAAGGCCTGGAGCCATCTTCAAGCCTTCATCTATCAGTTCAGGCTTTTGATTTAATAAGCTTAGTCATTAGCAAATTTAGAAGTCCTCTAGTTCAGGGAGAATGGTAGATGTAAACAGTCTAGGAAAAAATAACCTTGGCCAAAAAGAATTAAATGGAAAAGATACATAAAGCAGTATGTGTTTCAAGTAATCGTCTTACTATGTTCAAATAAAACAGCCTGGGGTCAATTAATATAGGACCAAAGATAGAACACACTTTAATTTCTAAGAGCTTTATTATATTACAATAGCACATAATAGTCACTGTTCATAGTCAAGACCCTCTGCCATCAAGAAATATTAAAATTATGTTCATTATATTTTATATGTTAAGGCAGAAATCCGGGTGTCTACATTAGAGATATTTTCATTAAGAGAAAAAGGTTACAGTGCTACTAGTTGTTCTCACCTGGGGCTGGTATAGTGCAGGGGTCCCCAACCCCACGGGCCACAGACCACTAGTGGTCCATGGCCTATTAGGAACTGGGCCGCACAGCAGGAGGTGAGTGGCGGGCGAGCGAGTGAAGCTTCATCTGTATTTACAGCCGCTCCCCATCACTTGCATTACCGCCTGAGCTCTGCCTCCTGTCAGATCAGCTGCAGCATTAGATTTTTAAAGGAACCCTACTGTGAACTGCTCATGCGAGGGTCTAGGTTGCGTGCTCCTTATGCGAATCTAATGCCTGATGATCTGAGGTGGAGCTGAGGCTGTGATGCAAGTGCTGGGGAGCGGCTGCAAATACAGATTATCATTAGTGAGGTTTGACTGCACAGAGACCGTAATAAATCAATTGCTTGCAGACTCATATCAAAATCCTATCAGTGAGTGACAAGTGAAAACAAGCTCAGGGCTCCCACTGATTCTGCATTAAGGTGAGTTGTACAATTATTTCATTATATATTACAATGTAATAATGGAAAAAAAGTGCACAATAAGTGTAATGTACTTGAATCATCCCCAAATCATCCTCCACCCACCCCACCCCCTGCCCCAGTTAATGGAAAAATTGTCTTCCATGAAACTAGTCCCTGGTGTCAAAAAGGTTGGGGACCTCTGGTATAGTGTAATACCCATAGCGAAAGTGGTTAGGATTTTGGGGGGCTATTTTTGATTGTCACAATGATGAGAAAGGAGGGAGCACTATGGCATTTGGTTATTACTCTGAGGAACAAATTCTACTAACGTATTCTAATTTTCTTTATAACACTATTGGGTTTTATAGAACAGGAATGAGCAAGAGATTTCATTTCTTTTCATAAAATTAGACTATTCGTAAAAATTTCATAAAATTTTCTATTCCTAAAAATACACACTGGGGAAATAGACCAGGAAATCTTATGTAAAGAGATCAGACTCGGGCTTCCCTGGTGGCGCAGTGGTTGAGAGTCCACCTGCCGATGCAGGGGACACGGGTTCATGCCCTGGTCCAGGAAGATCCACATGCCGCGGAGCGGCTGGGCCCGTGAGCCATGGCCGCTGAGCCTGCGCGTCCAGAGCCTGGGCTCCGCAACGGGGGAGGCCACAGCAGTGAGAGGCCTGCGTACCGCAAAAAAAAAATAAAAAAAAATAAAAGAGATCCGACTCCATCAGTGTCCTAGGTCTAAATGACAATTGCAGGATCATTTATCTCTAACTCAGTAAGGCTCTGACTTTAAACTTGTCATTATTATTTCTAGAGAGTAGGCAAGAACAGTAAATAAGAAAGAATACTAAATAAATAAAGAACAGAAGGGGAAAAAAAGAAGAACTTAAAAAAAAAAATGTAGCAAGATGGTGGAGTCATCAAAAATAGCTTCTGACTTCACTTAGTAACAACTCACAAGAAGCTATTCTTGGTTAAACTATATTGTGGTGATACAGTTACGTGACCACAAAGCAGTACTTTTAAAGTCACCAGTGACTTCCATTTTGTCACCTCCACTGGCCTTTTAGTTTTGCCTCTCTTGTTACCTCTCAGCATTACTTAACACAGATGACTACTGCTTCCTTTTGAAACTCTGTATCATTACCTGAAGTGACCAAACATTCCTGCTTTCCTTCCTTGCTCTGCAAGCTCCTTCTCAGTTTATTTGCTTATTATCTTCTCTCTAACTGAAGTGCAATCGACATTCCCATAGCTTTTTTGGGGTCACTTTCGTTTTGTCACTTCCCAGTTGTGTAGGGAAGCTAATTCCCACCTCAGCCTTTGTACATGCTGACCCCTTTACTTAGTTAACTGTTGTTTTTTTTCAGGTGTCAGCTTGAACATGTCTCTTCCAGAGAACTTTGGCTGACTTCCCAATCTAGATCACATTTTCCGTTTTTAGTTTGGTATATAGTGTTCTGTGTTCTTTCTTTATAGCACTTAAGATTTGAAATTACATATCGCTTTGGTCTTTCAAAAAAATCATGTAGCTTCTCTATAGCTTACATTAAGCTAGTAGCTCCATGAGGGCAGTGACATTTATCTCCCCCCCGCCCCCGGCTTGGCACGTAACAGGCCTTGCAAACCTACTTGTTAATGAATATATGAAGTATCAGTGATTGGAAGATGACATTCAAATGTAGTTCTAGCTTATCCTCTTGCTGCATGATGTGTCTTAAATGGTAGTCTTAAAATCTTTAGAGTTTTCAGGTACATTATGGAACGAAGTAACTATGCTTATTGAAGATGTGCTCTTTTTTTTGAACCAGTCTTAGCATTTAATTAACCAGGAAGGGGGATTATTGGGAGGGGCACCCCTGTAAAAATGTACAAAAGGTCTGTGGGGCTATGTGGAAGGGGGAGATAAATATGTACATGGAACCCCGCCTTCCTTTAGCCCTTCCTCCCCCAGCCCTGAGAGGGCATGAGGACTTGGGTGGTAGGTGAAGGGGGGGGCACTTTGGCCTCTGGTTTAGTGAGCCTCTGGGGAGGCAGGCCAAGGGCCTGGGGGCCCTCAGAAGCGACGATGGTAGGATGTGCTCCTTTTTACAGTTTTATTTTCATTCCTTAATCCTCAATACAAGACTTTTTAGCTATTTTTCCCTTTGCTGTTTTCCCTCTGCTCCCCCATTTTGAAGATTCTCGCTTGATTTTGATTATTCCATACTATATTGTTTTATTCTAAAATGTATTAAAATGGAAGCAGCTCAAATGTCCATCAGAAGATGAATGGATAAATAAAATGTGGTATATACAGTCAATGTAGTAGTATTCAGCCTTAAGAAGGAATGAAATTCTGATACATGCTACATAGATGAACCTTAAAAACATGCTGAGTATATGTATAACTGATTCATTTTGATGTACAGTAGTAAGTAACACAACATTGTAAATCGATTAAAAATTTTAAAAAAATATGAAAGAGAATGTATATATGTATTTAAAAAAATGCTGAGTGAAATAAGCCAGACACAAAAGGACAAATATTGTAGAATTCCACTTACATGAGATACCTAGAATAGGCAAGCTCCTAGAGACAGAAAATGGAATAGAGGTTACCAGGGGCTGAGAGTAGGGGAGAATAGGGAGTTATTGTTTAATTGGTAGAATTTCTCTCTGGGATGATGAAAAAGTTCTTGAAATGGGTAGTGGTAATGGTTGCACAACAGTGTAAATACTTAGTGCCACTAAATCGTACACTTATACAAGTTACCATTTTAGCCATTTTATTATGTATATTTTGCCACAACCAGTCAACAAAAAGAAGTATTAAAAATGAAGTGATTGGCTCCTGGCTGAGAAGGATTGAGGTACTAGTCCCTTTAAGAAGTTAGGTGATAAGATTGAAAATCATTTACCCAAAATATGGAATTTTGAATGAATGAATTAGAAACGTACAGTATTCTTAGAATATTATAACATTTAAATTAAATACTGTTTTATAACTGTAAAGCATATCAGCATTTTAGAAAATGGAGAAAAAAAAGGGTCCTTGAATTTTCCCCCTCATAATAGCTTATGACTTCGTGTATTCCTTTTTTTTTTTTTTCCGATACCTAAACGAACTCCTTTTAAAGATAGAGTTTCCCATGGGAGTCATAGGGAAGATATGGATTTTGTTGTTTCAGGTGAAAGGAACATTTTGAAGTGTTCTAAAAGGAGCTTAGTTCTGTTTAGAACAGATAAGGAGATGTGAAAAGGGTTGAAGTAGCCCCTAGGAAGAAGAAAAGATAGAGAGATTTTAAAAGAAAGAAGAATTTGGGACTTGTAGGTTGTAGCAGTTATTGGTAATTTAGATAGATAGATGCTCTAACTACAGTATTTGGTCACTCCTAAAGAAAAAGACTTTAGTTTCTGTACTGTTTGCCAGTAAATAGTTATTTCAGAAAATTAAAAATGGTTTTTAAACAATTTGTTGTGACATCTCACTTCCTTGTTCAATTTTCCATGTCTGAAATATAGCCTACTTGTTCTTTCTCTTAACTTATATAGTAATGATAACTTAGCAGTAGTTTCCTAGGGTTGAGCTCTTCGACACAGAATTGCTAGTTCCAAATGTGAAGTACTGTTAGAACCTTTTGAAAAAATTCTGTAAGCTTTTAATCATTTGTTTTTACGTAGACAGTTTCCTTTTTAAAAAGTCAGCATTGTTGACTGAATAGAGAGTTTTTTCGAGTTTACTTGGTTGAAAAACCCCCATTCACATTATAGCTGATGTGTTATTGAGTCTAGATCATGCTATACATTTATGTGAATCTAAATATTGAAGGAATAGTTAGTTATTTTTGTTTCCCTCTCAAGATACTACAAATGAAATCAAGGGTTCAGAGAGACAGATGTATCCACTTCATACAGTTTGTGTACTTCAGTTTCTTTCTAAGGGAAATTATTCAGGGTTTTATTTTATCTTGAATCAATGTAACTTGTACAGTAAATGGCTGTCATTAGCCATCAGTGTTTAAAATAGCCTTTCAAAAACTTAAGATGTTTCCTTTTTGTCTGATGATGATGTCTTAAGATATTTACAGTTTACAGGAAAACTCTCTCAGTGCCTCCCTTTATTCCTGTTTTCTCCTGATTTGAGTCCATACTTCTTCCTGTGATTACAAACTATCCCATCGGTCATGAATACAAACCCCAGAGGTAATTCAAACTCCAGCCTCCTGAATATACTCACACAGCTTCATGGAGCTGTTTCTGGACTTTGGGGCATTCTTTTTTTAATCTTTTAAAATTAAGTTTGTAAAAGATCTCTGCATCTTTGAGCTATATTCTGTAGTTCTCAGGGTCCAATCAGCAGACAAAAGCTACATGGTTTGAACAGGGAAGTTATTAACTGGTTAATTTATTAACTGGAAGTTAATAACTGGTAACCAAGAGTTAACTATTGAAAGGTAAAGATAACACAGAAGAATACAGTAATAACAGATATGGGAAGCAGCTGCTACCTGTAGGGCTGAGGCAGCATGCCCCAGGAAGGAATAACTTTCAAGGAGGCCCCTCCATGTCCATAGGGGTTGTGATTCAGCTCTCCCTGGAGAAGGTGGGGCTCTGGTCCAGTGGATGACAAAGTTCACTGGTGCCATAGCCGGGGGTGGCACATAGAAAACTGCCTTCTGGGTAGTAGAAGAACTTGCTGGAAAGCCTCCTGCTGGCTTCTCAACTGGGGAGCCAGCTGAGGCAGCAGCAGAATTTTCTGGGAAGGCACCCACAGGCATTCTGCTGAACATTGCTGAAGGGTGAGCACCATTGAGTGTCCCTCATATTGCTGGGTGCTGCAAGCCATGAGAGCAAGCAGGCAAAAGCACACTAAAACTGGAAAGAAAAGACCCCCTTTTTTCTTTCTGCAGTGTTCTCCCAGCACTATACTGACAAAACTAACAGTGAGCCAGCTGGCAAAGGAGAAATGTTTATAGAATCCAACTCCATTGTCACAGAGAAGGGCAAAGAAGGTTGGATTTGGAGCTAAAAGTCAATAAATCGGTAACTGGCACAGAAGCCTTCAGTAGTTTTTCCATAGAATAACTGAGGTCATTGAGTGGTCCCGTGTACCACTTTTGTTTACTTGATTTCTTTCCATCTGCACCCCAGCTAAACTGATGCAGTGCTGTTGCGTGTATAGGATCTGAGATTTCTTGTCTTTACTCAGGACATTAAGCCAGCATTTATCTTCCTCTCTTTATGAAAAAATCTTGACAATCTTTTACAATCAACTCAGTTATTACCTCCACAAAGCTGATGGCCTTTTCCTCTGCATTTTATTTTTTTTATTTTTTATTTTATTTTACTTTTTTTGCGGTATGCGGGCCTCTCACTGTTGTGGCCTCTCCCTTTGCGGAGCACAGGCTCCGGACGCGCAGGCTCAGCGGCCATGGCTCACGGGCCCAGCTGCTCTGCGGCATGTGGGATCTTCCCGGACCGGGGCACGAACCCGTGTCGCCTGCAGTGGCAGGCAGACTCTCAACCACTGCGCCACCGGGGAAGCCCTCCTCTGCATTTTAACATATCTTCCCCCTCTCAATATTTTTCTTTTTTTTTTTTTTTAATATTTTTCTTTTTTAAAGGAGAATTATCACCTTATATTTTAATATTATCCTCACTCTCTTACTAGATTAATTTTTAAGATTTATGATCAGTTTCCATCAGAAGAATAGGCTCTCAACACCAGAGACAAATGGGACTTCACTATTTTAATTATTTTATTCATAGAATTACAGAGAAAATAGACGAGAAATATAGTTATGCTTTTAAATGGAAAATTCACGTTCTTTATACTTAAGGTTTAAAAAATTGAGTGATAAATTTGTACATGGGAGAAAGTAAAAAAACGTAAGAACTGAGGTGACTTTAGAGATTATCTGATTCCAACGTATAATTTTGGATAGAATGAGGCCCCAAAAGCCAGTGTCTCCAAATTGGAATTTGCTTTTTCTTGAAATCCTCTCCTATTATTGTTTTGTTCTGGGTTAAGCTAAAATTGTATTATTCTAAACTTAGAATATATGTAACAAATACATAAATTATGAAACATAATAGTAAAAACACTTGTGAAATGTCCTTATCACCAAATATCATTGGAGTTGCCTCTGTGCTTCTACACTATCCCATTCGCTTCTCTTATTTTGCTGTTATGAACTCCCAGTACTATGTTGAGATAGAATGGTGAGCACACACTTCTTTGCCTGCTTGTTCGTAAGGGGAAAGCATTCCCTCTTCTGTATTCTGGAAGATATTTTGTAAAATTGGTGTTAGTTCTTTAAATCTTTGGTGGAATTCTCAATTGAAAACCATCTGGACTTGGAGGTTTCTTTTTCAGGAGATTTTAAGTAACAAATTTGATTTCTTTAATGGTTATAGGACTATGCAAATTATTTGTTTCTTATTAGTTGAGTTTTGGTAGTTTGTTGTTTCTGAAGCATTTGTCCATTTCTTCTAAGTTGTCAAATTAATTTGTGTAAAATTGTTTGCACTGTTCCCTCACTGTCTTTTTTATGGTTGCAGAATATATAGTGACATCTCTGTTTTGTTCTTTTGGTTTTTTGGGGGGTGAGGGTGGGGCTGTGCCACATGGCATGTGGGATCTTAGTTCCCAACCAGGGATGGAACCGCCAGCAAAGTCCCCTGTTTTGTTCCTGATATTGGTAATTTTTATTTTCTCTCCTGTCTTTGTCAGTCTTGCTAGAGATTTGTTAATTTTATTGTTTTTTTTTCAAAAAGAGACCAGGGCTTCCCTGGTGGCGCAGTGGTTGAGAGTCCGCCTGCCGATGCAGGGGACACGGGTTCGTGCCCCGGTCCGGGAAGATCCCACATGCCGCGGAGTGGCTGGGCCCGTTAGCCATGGCCGCTGAGCCTGCGCGTCCGGAGCCTGTGCTCCGCAGCGGGAGAGGCCACAACAGTGAGAGGCCCGCGTATCGCAAAAAAAAAAAAAAAACCAAAAAAAGAGACCAGAATTTTGTTTCACTGCTTTTTTTCTATTGTTTTTGTCTTTTTTTTTTTTTAATCATTTTATGATTCAGGTTATGGTCTATCTTGGTGCATTAAATATTCCATACATGCTTGAAAAGCATGTGTATATGTTTTCTTCTGGGGTAGAGTGTTCTGTAAATGTAAGGTCATTTTGGTTAATAGGGTGTTCAGATGGTCTATATCCTTACTGATTTTGTCTACTTGTTTTATTGATAATTGAAAGAAGGGTGTTGAAGTCTCCAGGTATAATTGTGCATTTGTTTATTTCTCTTTTTTGTTATTTCTGTTTTTGCTTCAGGTATTTTACATATTTGTTGTTAGGTACATATGCATTAAGGGCATTGTTTTCTTAGTCAATTGACCCTGTGTTCATTCTGTAATTACCCTCTTTATCCCTGATAATAGTCTTTGTTTTGAAGTTTATTTGGATACTAATAGAATACCTTTTTTTCCCGTTTTGGTGGTGAGGCACGAGGCTCCTAGGATTAAGGATCTTAGTTCCCCGACCAGGGATTGAACCCAGGCCCTTGGCAGTGAAAGCACGGGGTCCTAACCACTGGGCCACCAGGGAATTTCCTAATAGAATACTTTTGATTAGTGTTTGTGTGATATTTATTTTTTCCATTCTTTTAATTTATCTGTATTTTTATTTTGTAAAATAAATATTTATTTTTGGCTGCATTGGGTCTTTGTTGCCGTGCGTGGGCTTTCTCTAGTTGTGGTTAGCAGGGGCTACTCTTCATTGCGGTGCACGGGCTTCTCATTGCGGTGGCTTCTCTTGTTGTGGAGCACGGACTCTAGGCACGCTAGCTTCAGTAGTTGTGGCTCCCGGGCTCTAGAGAGCAGGCTCAGTAGTTGTGGCGCACAGGCTTAGTTGCTCCGTGGCATGTGGGATCTTCCTGGACCAGGACTCGAACCCGTGTCTCCTGCATTGGCAGGCAGATTCTTAACCACTGCGCCACCAAGGAAACCCCACTGCCTTCTTTTGAACTGAGTATTTTGCACTGTATTTTATTTATTGACTTTCTGTCACTCTCTTTGTGTGTGCGTGTGTTTAAAGTGGGTGTTCTAGAGATTATAATACATATCCAATCTTTCACAGAATTCTTGGGATTGATATTTTACCATCTTAAATAAAGTGTAGATGCCTTACAACCATTTAGGTCCCTTTATCCATCCTGTATATGTTATAGTTGTCATATGTGTTCCATCTCATACATGGAATTACCCACCAGACAATATTATTAGTTTTGCTTTCAGGCCATAAATAGTTGAAAGACTATTTTTACCCAGATGTTTACCGTTTCTTTTGCTCTTCCTTGTTCCCTTAAGTTCCACATTTCCCTCTAGTATCATTTCTCTTTAGCCTGCAGAACTTTCCTTTTAGTATTTCTTTAAGAGCAGTTCTGTGCTGGTGATGAATTCTCTTAGTTTTCCTTCATCTGAGTATGTCTTTTTTTTTTTTTTTTTGGCCTTCATTTTGAAGAATTTTTTTGTTGGATATAGAATTCGGTATTGATAGTTCTTGTCTTTCAGTACTTTAAAAATGTTGCTCCACTGCCTTCTGGCCTCCATGGTTTTTGATGAGAAATACATGCTGTTTGAATCATTGCTCTCCTGTAAGCAGTACATGGTTTTCTCTGGTTGCTTTCAAGATAATTTCTTTACGCTTAGCTTTCAGCAGTTTGATTTTTAATGTGTCTAGGTGTGGGTTTCTTTGTGTTTAGATCTGTTTAGCATTCACTGAGCTTCTTGAATCTGTAGCTTTATGTCTTTTGCCAAATTTGGCAAGTTTTCAGCCATTCTTCAGATGTTTTTTCTTCACCACATTCTTTCTCTTCTTCCAGTGTCGGGATTACCTCTGGGTATTTTACCACAGTTCCCTGAGTCTCTGCTCATTTTTTCCCAACCTTTTTTGTCTGTATTTCAGATTGGATCACTTCTGTTGCTCTCTTGTCACATCACCTGACACTTTTCTCTATCTTCTGCATTCAGCTGTTGAGCCCATCCAGTGAGATTTTTTCAAATTTCTGATGTTATGTCTTTTAATTCCAAAATTTCTGGGTTGTTTGTTTGTTTGTTTTTGGTTTTTTGTTTGTTTGTGGTACGCGGGCCTCTCACTGTTGTGGCCTCTCCCATTGTGAAGCACAGGCTCCGGACTCACAGGCTCAGCGGCCATGGCTTACGGGCCCAGCCGCTCCACGGCATGTGGGATCTTCCCGGATCGGGGCACGAACCCGCGTCCCCCGCATCGGCAGGCGGGCTCTGAACCACTGTGCCACTAGGGAAGCCCTGGGGTTTTTTTAATAGTTTCTATTTCTCTGCTGAAAACCTGTCTTCGCATTAATTTCAAGTTCATTTATCCTAACCTCATGGGTATAGTAATAATGAATGCTTTAAAGTTTTAGTCTGATAAGTCCAACATCTGGGTAATCTCAGGATTGGCAGCTGTTGATTGTCTTTTCCCTTGAGAATTTGTCACATTTTCCTGGATCTTTGCTTATTGAGAAATTTAAGGTAGTATTCTGGACGTTTTGAATAATATGTTGTTTTATGTTCTGTTTTTCTGTTAAAAACTTCTGGAGAATGGTGATTTCTTTGTTTTTTTAAAGTACGTAGCCCAGCTATTCTGACTATTCTGTTACCTTTTGTAAGTTTCAGTTTGATAATCAGTTCAGTTTTCAAAGCCTTTGCTCTGCTGTTCTGCATCTGTTCCATGCATGTGCCACTCAGGGTGAGTCTGAGATGTGAGTAGTGGTTCAGTTCTTAAAGCCTTTGCTGTGTTAATTGGGAATGTCCTAAGTATACACAGCTCAGGGGTGAGCCCAGGCCTCATGTGGAAATTAGGGGACTCCCTTGTCTGGTTCTTTTCTCTCAGGAATTCCACGCCTCCCCCCACTCCCCAATTCTTAGAATTTTATCTGTCCCCTACAGTAGTACATCTCCTCAACTAGGACCTGTTTTTTAGGCAAAGTGTTGAGAAATAAACCCCAGAAAATTCACTCTGTGAGAGTTTAGCCAACTGAAGTTAGAGGGTATAGTCCACATGACTGCCCTCACTTATTATACCAACTGCATAGTTCACGGGTTTCTAAGACTACTCTCAAGGCTTGATAATTTGCTAGAGGAACTTGTATAACTCACTGAAAACAAACACTTGGTTTTGGGAAGGTTACAGATTAAGATTCGTCAAGGGAAGAGACACATAAGGTAGAGTCAAATCTAGTACCCAACACAGAGCTTCCAGTCATCCTCTCCCCGTGACTTAGGACAGTGTTAATTGTCAACATCAGTGTGTGACAATAAGCACAGAGTATTGCCCCCAAGGAAGCTTACTTGAGCCTTGATGTCTAGAGTTTCTATTGGGGGTCCATCGCATTATTCAGTTTTCAGTGTCTAGCCCCTCTAGTGGTCAACCGATACCATGTGACCCAAGCCCCCACCCTAAATCACATTATTGGTATGTCTCAAAGCCCCCACTCCGAATTACAGTGTTACTATCTGGCTGGCCCAAGGCCTTCATAGGGCCTAGCAGTTATCTCTTGGAAGCCAAGGGCAAGGCCAGCCTTCTCTGTGGGTATGGGTAAATTCTATTCTATATATTCTCATATGAGTTAGGTTTTGACTTCCCAATGTGCCAGCTTTCTTAATTTTCAGTGTTTTAAGTAGTTGCTTTTAAAAAATTGACGTGTAAGTCACATACCATAGAAGTCACCATTTAAAAAACATACAGCTCAGTGGGTTTTTTGTTTGTTTGTTAAGTATATTCACCCAAAACATTTTCATCACCCTGAAAAGAAACCCTGTACTGATTAGCCACTCCCCTTCTTTGTCCCCTGCAATTCTCCCCGTGCCTCAGCCATAGGCAATCACTAACATACTTTCTGTCTCCATGGATTTGCCAATTCTGGATATTTCGTGTTATGAAATCATACACTATTGGGTCTTCTGTGACTGGCTTCTTTCGTTTGTTATAATGATTTGAAGGATCATTCATGTGGTAGCATTTATCAGTACTTCATTCCTTCATTGTGGAATAATATTCCATTGTACACATATGCCACATTTTGTTTACCCATTCATCCATTGATGGACATTTGGTTATTTTCACTTTTTGGCTATGATGAATTATGTTACTGTGAACATTCATGTATAAGTTTTTGTGTGGGAAGTTGCTTTTTACATTTTTGTCCACAGTCTTTTGTTGTAACTAGCCAGAGAGAGAGAGACAGAGAGACAGATACAGGCAGACAGGCAGACAGACATGGGCAGGCAGGAAGGCTGGCTGGCTATTGTGGGCCTGCTTTGTCTTCACCAGCACCAGAAATTCCGGTCAATTTTAAATCATGAAATTGGACTGAGCTTTAAATTCATGGAATCTTCCATTGATTAACCACAAATTTCAAGTCAGAATCATGGTATTTTTCTTTGGCTTAGAATAGAATTCTAGATTTTGGTGTAGCCTTTGTTTTCCAGTCATTTTTAAATTGCAATAAGGGGGGTGGTATCACAGACAGTCTGGTGTAGGCCATTTAACACAGCTGTTTTATGACTAGGTGTTTGGAACCTCAGTGTTGACTAGTTCCATAATTGGAGCCTGTTTTTCCTACCAAATAAGTAAGTGAATAGTACACAATAAACCAGTATGAATCCATTGGCATGGTTAAATGTTTAAGCATTGCTCTGTCCAAATGTGTAGTCAGTCCTCAAATGGAAATAAACCTACCCCAAATACTTACATCTGATAATTACTTTATATCTGATAATTACAAGATGATATGTAGTCTGACATTATTTTATTTTATTTTTTTTTGCGGTATGCGGGCCTCCCACTGTTGTGGCCTCTCCCATTGCGGAGCACAGGCTCCGGACGCGCAGGCTCAGCGGCCATGGCTCACGGGCCCAGCTGCTCCGCGGCATGTGGGATCTTCCCAGACCGGGGCACGAACCCGTGTCCCCTGCATCGGCAGGCGGACTCTCAACCACTGCGCCACCAGGAAGCCCCTGACATTTTATATATATATATATATGAAGAATGCACTGCAGCATTTAGGAGTTGAAGGGATTAAGGAGACGAATAAAGAGGATGTTATACTAGATTATGCAAGATGTAGTGGTTTGGATTAGGATGAAGAGAATAGACAGATTTGAGATCATGTTTCAGGACTTGCTGATGGATTGGATATGAGAGGTGTAAGGAAGGAGGAAATAAAACATTATTTCTAGGCTGCCTGATTGTACAGCTGCCATTTACCATAGAGAGGAAGAACAGAGGAATAAACTGCGAAAGTGAAGAGGGTTGATTAGTAAAGAATTCGTTGAGTATATTTTGTAGATTCAGAAAAAAAGGTTTGAACCTTATGAGAGGTGAGGGGACGTATTCAAGTGTGGGGACTGGTTTTGTTATACTTGTCAGGACAGCAGTTAAAAGGTAGTAATGATCTGGAGCTGTAGAGTAGGTATCTGTTTTCAGAGATTAATATTTAATACCTGTTTCGGATGTTGATGAATAAATAGTTCCAGGTATGTTATAGAATCTAAAAATACATTCTTTTCCTTCTGTGGTAATAAACTTTAACTTACGTTATAAGTCTAGGTTTGTAAGTTAGGTACTGAAGACAGTTTTTTTAATGTAAATTTTTACTTTTGGAAAATTCCAAACTAAAACAAAAGTATGTATCCTCCAGCATAAATTATAAATAGTCCTCTCACCCCAGACTGTTTTGGGGTGAATTTCAGGTATTTTATTACCTCGGCATTCCAGTATGTATTTAACAGATAAGAACTAGAGAGACTATTTATGTACAGTTGGATATTCTGGTTTATTTTTAAAAACAGAGCAACTAAACATACACGTTAAACATACATACTGTTGATAAAACATACACAATAGTACATAGTACATAAATCAAGTGCTTATGTACACTTTGAGACCATTCCTGCTAATCCTTAAAACGTTATCACTTGTTACTACTTCTATCCTTAATCTGTTGTACAACAAGTTTTTCCTGCCAGTCAGCTGTGGCTGCCATTATTGTTTACAAATGTGCTTTTACAGCGTTAAGTTTAGGACTTCAAGCCTTCCTTCTGAAGTAACCATTGCTTTTAATAACTACCACCACGCCCCCCACCCCCCCAGAGTTCTTTTACCTGCTTTGCTTATTCTGTTGGCTGTATTATCTTGACTCTTTTTATATCAGCTAATAGAGAAAGAGTTTTTAGGAAGGAAGAAAATGGTATTCATTTCCTGAGACCCAATTCTTTTACTCCTTTTTGTTTTTGTTTTTTTTGGTCTTGCCATTCATGAGTAGAAGAGGAAAGAGAAAGAAAAAAGATTCTGGGTGTTCATGAATTTATTATCCACAGATTGAGTATATTCTGAATTAGACCATTTATGAGTTGTCCCAAGGGTTTATGATACATAATAATTAGTAATTTTGGTGAGGCCCATATGAATTTGAATCCTTTACACCATAAAATCGTGTGGGTGAATAAGTTGTGCAGCTAATAAATGAGTATAGCCAACTGCCTAGCTTTTAAATAAGGTTGAGCATTACTTATTTGTCACCTCTGAAACAAGCCAGGAAGTATTTAAAAGCATTGGTTCTTCATGGGAAAAGACCTGGAAAGGAAGACTAAGTGCTACTTATATAGTAGTATTGGCAGATTTGGGGACAAGCACGTCACTTGGATGTGCATTCCTCACAAATGAAGCCTACCTAGTTCTATTACAACATTATGCCCCTGATTAATTACACCCCCAAATGGGTAATCTCTTTTGCATTCCTCATCTTCTTCTCCCTCCTCAACCTCTTTTCCAAACCAGTCACGTTATTTTAGTCACAGAATGATATAGCTGGAAAAGATAATTAGGATATTATAGTCGTATACCATTTTATTACTGAAGAATTAAGGCCCATAGAGATTGAGACTCGGCCAGGGTAGGACAAGTAGCTTAGTGAAACTAAAACTCAGGCTTATTACTCGCTTTTGTTCTTTTCTTCAGTATATACTGCCTCTACATCTATAGTTCTCCCTTCCCTTCTGACTAGTATATTTGCTCTATTGTTTTTTAAATAAAATTGATACCATGTGCTAACATAGAACATTAGGTTAGTTGCTGTCTAACTGTAAATTGCTTTCTGGAAGAATTTGAAATAAAAACCCCAGCCATTATAGTAACTTGGCTTCTGAAAGGGCCAGTACATTTTTAAAGAACCTATCTTATTGGAACATTTAAATAGATCTTTATATTGTTGTCTTGCAGAGCTCAAAATCGTCATCTAGCAAGGAGTTTTTCTTATGTCTCAGTCTTGTATCCCAAGCAAACTCCTTTAGAGTTGGAATTGTAAAAATCTCTGGGAACCATCTAGCTAAAATCATGCTCAATAAACATTTGCCAGATTAAAATTTTACCTCTTTGGAGGAGTCCCAGCTGCATCTGATTAGTATTAAATGCATTTACTTAGGAACAAAATAATCTCCCTCACATGGTATTTAAGTATGTTTTAGCTCACCTCCCACCAAAAACTAATCCAATTACCTAATTTTTTCCCTCACCTCTTATATAAAAGTATATAGCAAAGGAAATAAAGTCAACGTTTTCTACTACTTTTCAGCAGAAATCATCGCCACAGAGCAGATCATTTGACTGTCTGCAAAACTGAATTGCCTTGAGGTGATTTCACTAGGAAGAGCTTAGTTTAAGAATAAAGAACATTATTAATTAAATTGATACCATATTTATCTAAGGTTGGCTGATACCTTTGAGTTCAGCCTGCATTTTCTTTACCTGCTAGTTGCAGTCTACTTTCAAGCCTGCAAACCTTGTAGGGATGTCAAAAGGATTAATTATGAAAAAACAAACACAAAATGCTTGGATATTAACAGAAAAGAGTATTCTTATCTATTGTTATTTAGCTTCATAATGAGTTCCATTATGGAACAAAGGGGAAGCTAATAAACCTTAGGGTCTATAGCTGATGGCTTTATGATGGCTCCTTGAAATTTGAAATGCATGGGAAGGATATTAAAGAGTGGGGAATATTCACTGGATCCACATTAACTTTAAGCTGCTGTAATAGTTTTACTCTGCCACGTAATTGAGGTGCTGCAACTGTTATCTGAAATGGTTTAGACTATTGATGTATTTTAGACACTGATATTTGAGACTAACTTGTAAATTCTAAAGAAGAAATTAATGTTTTATGTAGCAAAGTGTTGGGGAGGGTACTAATTTGAAGAATTGTATGTTCTGGGAGGGGAGGGGAGAGTTTATTTTTTGGCTTTATTGTTGCTTTGTAAAGAAAAATTAAAAGCTCTTTTTTTTTTCCTTCTTTCATTTTCTTGGGGTGCATTCCAACTCCAGAAGGTAAGAATTACTTTATTCTAAAGAAGTATTATACAGTTATAAAGCACTCTTTTACAAGTTTAATTTAACTTTACCCTTGGTTGCATGATTTTTACTTTATAAAACTAAATAATTAGTCTAGAAGCTATTATAAATAAGAGTGATATTACTATGTAAATATTGGCTGTATGTGCTTTTTTTTTTTCTTCTCGCAATTTATTATAATCATTGGTCATATTTTTAGAAACCCAATCTACATTTAGTTTTATTAAAATCATTATTTGACTTTCTAGCATTAGGATACCTAATATTATACAGATTAATAAATGAAAATATTTCAGAGATTGGAAATGTGTGAGCTAACACTTGCTGTTTGGCTATAAGGTTGAAATGTATGTTTATGCTCTTACTGATTTAGAGAATACTGGTAAATCCTTTACGGGATTGACACGTACTTAAAACAAGGCCCAGAACAGGTTAAAATTCATAGTCTGGATCTTTACTGAATTGGTTTTTTATCTGTGTTTCTGTAACATTTTAAGTACACCTCTGTTATAGCAGTTCTTATGTTATATTATAGTTACTTCTTATAATGATCTCACTTGCCTGTGATACTAGACAGTAGAAACCATATCCATGTGTTTTCATTTCACTTGGACGTGACATGCTTGGCTTTTAGTTAGAGCTTGATAAATCAATTTAACTGATTAAATTTGTATCCCATTAAGTTTGTTTACAAGAACCTATTCATTTTTGAGTATTAGTTTATGGAGGAAACCTTAATTCAGGTCATACAAACAGAATTATAATTTAAAAAATTTTAAAGTAGGTAAGAAAAAATTTTTTGTTTTCGTTTTTTGAGGGGGGCTTATTCTTGATTAGGTTATTTAGGTATGAATAATAGGAACCAAATGTAAATAACTTAAGCAAAATGGAAGTTATTTGAAGAATGTGGGGTAGCTCACAGGCTCAAAGGAAAGAAACAAGCTCTGAAATAAAGAGAACTAAGGTAGCTGCAGAGATCAGGTAGCTCAAACTAATGGATGGACTCATCAAGGCACTCCAGCTGGGATGAATTAGTCTATGTCTACTCTGCTCAAGGTTAAAAATTCAAAGAAGAGTGAACTTGGCTGGCCTAAAGTCCAGGGATGGTGAGGCATCTTTGATGGACAGTCCTACAAAGACTATTTCCAGTGGGGTAAGGCATAGTTCTCCAAAGCAAGATTGCACATTCTTTCCAGAGGAAGAGAGAATATATATTGACCAGGCAGAAACAACAGATGTCCACTACATTGCTTACTGTAGAAGATAAGAGTACAGCAGAAAAACTTAAGCCACAAGCAATTGTAAGAACTCGTTGGGTTTTTTAAAAATAAATTTATTTATTTATTTTATTTTTATTTTTGTCTGTGTTGAGTCTTCGTTACTGTGCACAGGCTTTCTCTAGTTGCCGTGAGCAGGGGCTACTCTTTGTTGTGGTGCGCGGGCTTCTCATTGCAGTGGCTTCTCTTGTTGCGGAGCACAGGCTCTAGGCACGCAGCCTTCAGTAGTTGCAGCACGTGGGCTCAGTAGTTGTGGCGCACGGGCATGTGGGATCCTCCTGGACCAGGGTTCGAACCTGTGTCCCCTGCATTGGCAGGCAAATTCTTAACCACTGGCCCACCAGGGATGTCCGTAATTACGATATGTCTTGATGTTGGACTATTTTGAGTTTATCTTATTTAGATTCACTGAGCTTCCTGCATATGTAGGTTTATTTTTCACCAAGTAAGAGTTTTTCAGCCCTTAGTTCTTTGAATACTCTTTCTCCTTTCCTTCTGAGACTCTGATGATGTAAACTTTGAATCTTTTGTTATTATCCCACAACTCCCTGAGGTTCTGTTAAATTTTTTTCAGTTTTATTTTTCTCTCTGTTGTTCACATCAGGTAAATTTTATTGATCTGTCATTAAGGTCATTGACTCTATCCTCTGTCATCTCCATTCCACTATTGAGCCAATCTAGAAGTTTTATTTAATTTTCAATTTAATTTAATTTTCAAAGCCTTTGCTGTGCTATTTTGGTCTTCTTGTTTTATTTGGTGACACAGAGTCTCTTAGTGATCTCTGCTGCATCTTTCTGAAGGAGTGGGAGGAGTTACCACAGAACAGGCTGCCTGATGGCTCTAGGTGTAGGGAAAAGGAAGTCTCCAGCTTGTAGGGACAGAGAGGCTTCCTGGGCTGGGCTGCTTCTTGTGGTTTGATCCCACTCGCTGGTGCCACCTTGCCCTTCCTATTTTATTTTATTTTATTTTATTTTATTATTATTTTTTATATTTATTTATTTTGCGGTACGCGGGCCTCTCACTGTTGTGGCCTCTCCCGTTGTGGAGCACAGGCTCTGGACGCGCAGGCTCAGCGGCCATGGCTCACGGGCCCAGCCGCTCCGTGGCATGTGGGATCCTCCCGGACCGGGGCACGAACCCGTGTCCCCTGCATCGGCAGGCAGACTCTCAACCACTGCGCCACCAGGGAAGCCCTGCCCTTCCTATTTTAGTCTTTATTTTTGAGGATTGAGGGAAGATACTCGCAGTCAAAGCCATTTAATTATATGAACTTTACTGTAACTCTAAGTTACTTCTGTGAGTTGGAAAATGCCAAGAATTGGTAAAATTCATCGATCAATTGACTACTTCAAAACTCTGAATCTCGACATAAATGGCTATGTCAAGACCGACAGCTCCTGTTCAAAAGCAGAAAATAATTGTAGTCGATATTTTGGCTGTTTAGGTGTATAAACTACATTGCTAAATGGACAAGAATACCAAATGGAACAGATAGAAAATTAAACAAACGCTTACTTTTTTGATGCGCCTAATCAAAGTCGTTAGATTTTATTCTTTCCCTAGCTCATTTCTTTCAGGACTATTTCTATAACTTATACTGACAAGTATTTTATTTTCAGTTCCTGTTTTCCTCACTAATTCTTCTTTTACCTCAAATAATATGTCCTCACGTGTAACCTTCTGTATATCTTTAGTTCAGAGATGTATGGCTGTTTAGGAACTTGGCTCAGCCAGTTAAGAAATGTTAGCATCCTGATGAGCTGAAATAAAAGCGGTTGGTATTTCTTTATATGCAGTAGTTAGAGTGACAAGTACTGTGTTTGTCTTAAAGTCTACTTTTTCTTACCTCTTTCTCATCAGACTGAAAAGCAACATGCTGTAGTGAACGAATAGTGGAAATGGCCATGGACTAAATAAGATAGGAGTCAAGTACTTTATGTTCCATATATTTACTTTAAAATAAGTCATAGAAACACTGGACTCCTTTTTTTTTCCCTCCCCTTTTGAAGTGGTTTTGCTCATTTCTTACTGGTAGTGGACAAGCCATGCTTTTTAAAAAACAGTAGTGGGAAAAAAAAGACAATAAGAGGAAGGTGAAGAGAATGAAGATTTATAGTGAAGTATTAAAAGGATAGAGAGAGTATATAAGCACAGTTTCTGAAGAATCTTTTTTTGTTTCTATGACCTCCCTCTCCTTGCTATTCCTAGATTACTCTTACTTGTTTCGTGCCCTTTCACTACTCTGTTAATCCATATTTCTCATTTTGTGGTCCCAACTGGGCCTCCTTCTCCCAGAATGCCTGTTTGAAAGTTTTCCTGCATACCCTTTTACCCTTTCTCCAGTGGGTTTATTTCTGTTTCATGGCATGTTTGGGGAGGAAAATAGTGTGAAGAAACTAATTCACTAAAGGATAGATAAGTCGGATGCTACTCTTTAAATTTAAAAACTACATTTATGTTATTTCTTTTTAAAAAGTAGGTTAGTTGTTAACCCAAATGAACTTCTCATTGGAAGAATTGCAGGTAGTATGACCAAGAGAAGGCAAGCAAAAGATTTTAATGAAAGCGTTTGTAAGAATACAAAAATTTTCAGTGAATTTAAAGCCTACCAAGACTATTAATTTAATGATTTCTAAACTCACTATTTTCCATCATAAGGGTGCTGTTGAGTTCAGTTTTGTTTTGTGTACTCTGTCAGGTAAGCATGCCACAAATCAGCTGTTGATTTTGAAGTTATGTGGTGCTGATTTGTTTTAGCTAGTATGTGGATAATGATTACTGTGTGTGTGGGTAGATACACGTATATCACATGAGTGAAAGATTCTTATAAGTTTATTGTCTTTTTACATTTAATATTGACCGGAAATAGGGTTTAGTCAAGCATCTGTTTGGGGAACTAGATAATTCTTCATTTCTTTTAACCTTGGAAGTCTGAGTCCATTATTTAATCCTACTGGAATTCAGGGGATTGAACTTCGAAGGACAGAGTGTATAATAGTTGAGTCAGGGATAGGGAAGCTGATTATGTCTTAGTTTTGACAAGGCTGTTCTGTAGGAAGGAGTGCAGAAAAATGAACAAGAGATTGGGATTAAAGTCAAGATAAGGCAGGGTTATCTATTGCGAAGTGTAGTATGTCTAGGATTAAATAAATTAGGCTGACGATGTCCCTTAAAGCTCTTTATCAAAGGCTTGAACTGGGGATAATAAATGTTGGAAGACATTGGTGAATTTTGAGGATGGATTGTAAAAGTTTTTTTTTTTTTTTTTTTTTTTTTTTTTTTTTTTTTGTAAAAGTTTTTTATATTAAATTTCTTTAGCTTGGTTGCAGGGGAGGAGATGCCAGTGAGGAGACGAGAGACCAAAAATCTGAAAAAGACTTCAGGGTTTCATGAAGAGTCTTAAAGTACTTGAAGGGCTGTCATATGGATTAGTGAAGAAATAATGTTAAATTTGTTTCCCCCACTTACAAAGATAGTTTATTACAAGGTCATTTTAGCAAATTTAGACAGTAGAGAAAATCACAGAGAGGAAGGAAAAGATCCTCCTAAATTTTTCCACCATGATAACCACTGATTTACATCATAAAATCAGGGCTAAAAAATGGAAGATGTATTTGGCTTAACTTAAGGAAGAATTTATGAATATTTGGAAATGCTTGAGGACATAGTGATTCTCCACCACATTATATGCTTGTGCAAAAGACTGGATGATTAATCTGTTTATGACGTTTTAGGAGGGGATATATAAGCATCTGTAGGTAAATGGCCTAGATGACCTATGAAGCTCCTTGTCAACCTGTGGATTTTATCTGATTCTTGTCTGTAGGTATTTGCACCTGAGAGATGGTTATGTAAAGTGAGAGTAAGGTAAAGAATGATTAAAAGTTGTAGGATTTGGGGCTTCCCTGGTGGCGCAGTGGTTGAGAGTCCGCCTGCCAATGCAGGGGACACAGGTTCGTGCCCCAGTCCGGGAAGATCCCGCATGCCGCAGAGCGGCTAGGCCCGTGAGCCATGGCCACTGAGCCTGCACGTCTGGAGCCTGTGCTCCGCAACGGGAGAGGCCACAACAGTGAGAGGCCCGTGTACCACAATTAAAAAAAAAAAAAAATGTTGTAGGATTTTATTTGACCCAGTAATTCCACTTCTGGGTATATACACAAAAGAATAAAAAGCAAGGACTTGAATAGATAATTTTACACCAGTGTTCATAGCAGCATTATTCACAGTAGGCAAAAGATGGGAGCAACCCAAATGTTTATTGACAGATGAATGGATAAACAAAGTGTGGCATATACATTCAATGGAATATTTTTCAGCCTTTAAAAAGAAGGAAATTCTAACATATTCTACAACATGCATGAACTTCAGGACATTATACTAAGTGAAATAATGCAGACACAAGAGGACAAGCATTGTATGATTTCACTTACATGAGAGACCTCAAGTATAAGTCATATTTATAGAGACAGAAAGTAGAGGGTGGTTGCCAGGGGCTGGTGTAGGGGGGAAGTGGGGAGTTATTTAATGGGTGTAGAGTTTCAGTTTTGCAAGGTGAGAAGAGTTCTGGTGCTTGGTTGTGTAACAGTGTGAATGTACTTAAGTGAAGGTGAACTGTACACTTAGAAGTGGTTGAGATGGTAAATTTTATGTTATCTATATTTTACCACAATAAAGTTGTAGGATTTTGTTGTAATTTGAGTAGGGTACATTTTTATCTAATGTGGGAGAAACAACCATTGTATTGTATTGGTAGGAAATAATAAGACATTTGCCTAAGGTAGAGGGGATGAGCAGAAGTACTTCTTTAAATTTTTATAGAAGGTAGTAAATGTTTATCTTGCCCTGTTAAATTTAAAATCTAAGCAGTGATAGAAGATTGTAGAAGAATGTGAGTGTGAATTTTTTAAAATTTCTGCCTACAATGTGATGATACAGAATTGGTATAACAAGTGAGTAAATTCTTTAAGAGTGCCAGAAAGACCTATGGAATTAGGAGAGCTATAGACAAGATAAAGAAAGCTAAAGATTTTTACTGAGAGTTGATGGGCTTTGTATGTTTATGAACCCTTTTGCAGACTTCACTTACAGTTTTATTTGTATCCTCAAGCTCCAGAAAGAAACTAAAAATGAAAGAAAACAATAGTGAAAATGTCCAGACTTTCAGTGGAGAAATTTGGCGTGATTAGTTATGAGAAAGGTGGTTATCAGTTAATTTTTAGAAGATATCTTTAGTAAGTTCTAAACCTAAGTTTCTGATTTTGTTCAGTTCCTGAATTGATAGCAAATTTGCATTTGTGGCTAAAATTTTTACATTACTGAACATTTAAAATCTGTACCAACTTGCCTCATCTTTCTGGTGGGAGGGAAATGTTAATCATAAATTAAATGATAATATAGTGTGTATGTGCACACACACACACACACACTAGGAAATAAAGAGTCATATCGTTTGGCTGCGCTCAGTCCCAGTTCTTTTTTTTTTTTTTTTTTTTTTTGCGGTATGCGTGCCTCTCACTGCTGTGGCCACTCCGCGGCATGTGGGATCCTCCCGGACCGGGGCACGAACCCGTGTCCCCTGCATTGGCAGGCGGACTCCCAGCCACTGCGCCACCAAGGAAGCCCCCAGTTCATTTATTTTTACATTAAAATGTAAGAATATGTGCTTACGGAAACTTCCACTTTTTTTTTTTATATCACCAGCACTTACCCCCGTGCAGTTACACGGTAGCTATTCTGTAAATGTTCAATGAATGAGAAACCAAGTTCGCTTCTTTTCCACATCATCTTTTTTTAAAAACTTTATTGAGGTGTAAAGTACATACCATAAATTTCACCCATCTTAACTGTACAGTTCAGTGATTTTTAGTAAATTTACTGAGTTGTGCAACTAACACTGTAATCCATCCCCAGTAAGATTTTTCATACGTGTATACAGTTAATACTAGTTCCCACTGCCAGCCTCTAATCTACTTTCTGTCTCTGTAGATTGCCCATTTCTGGACATCTCATATAAATGGAATCATATAATATGTGGTCTTTTGAGGTTAATCCATGTTGTAGCACTTACTAGCACTTCATGCTTTTTCATTGGTCCATATTGTTTTTATAGACTTCTTATATATATTACATATTTTTAACTTTTTATTTATTCATTTGGGTTATTAATTTTAGACTTAAAAGTTGCAAAAGCAGTACAAAGAATTTTATATAACTTTACCTAGATGCCACAAATGTTAACATTTTATATACTTTATCTATCTATCTATCTAGTTTGTGTTACTGAAATGTCTGAGAATTGTAGACATGCTGCCCCATTCACATTTAAACACTTGAGTATACTTTCTAAAGGCAAGTATATTCTTTTACATAATCACAGTGTAACTATCAAAATCTGGATATTAATATAATATTACTTTCTAATCAACAGGCTTTATTTAAATTTGATAATTCTTCCACTGATGTCCCAATCCAGGATCACACATTGCATTTACATTTAGTTTTCATGTATCTTTACAGTCTCCTTTAATGTGGGAATATTCTTTTAGTCTTTGTCTTTCATGAGCTTGATATTTTTGAAGAGTTCAGACCAGCTATTTTGTAGACTGTCCTTCAGTTTGGATATATCTGATGTTTACTCATGATTAGATTCAGGTTGTACATTTTTGGCAGGAATGTCACAGAAATGATATGTCATTTTCACTACATCATATCAAAAAGTGTGTGGTTTCAGTTTATCCCATTATTGGTGTTGATTACGCCAGTCCCTTATTTTATGTGATGTCTGCCAAGGTTCTCCACTATAAAGATATGATTTTTCCCCCTTTGTAATTAACATCTTGTGTGTGGAGGGAGATACTTTGAGACTGTGTAAATATCTTGTTTCTCATTGTATCTTTGCCCACTGGTTTTAGCATCTCATTGTTAGTTATCTGTTGCTGCTTAACAACATTATCATAGATTTAGGAGCTTAAAACAACACACATTTATTATCTCAGTTTCTGTGTGTCGGCAGTCTGGGCGCATGGTTTTACTGGGTTCTCTGCAAGGCTGCAGCCAAGGTGTTGGTTCTTATCTGAAGGCTTAATTGGAGAAGGAACCACTTCTAAGCTAGGTGGTTGTTGGCAGGTTTCAGATCCTTGGGGTTTATCAAAATGGGGTGATTCAGTTCCTAGCTGGCTGTTGGCTAGAGGCTGCCATGGGTTCTTTGCCACTTGGGCCTCCCCAACCTGTATACTTCCTTAAAGCCAGCAAGGGAGAGTCAGAGTCACTTTGCAAGGATACTGCAGTCTTTCTCGTAACGTAGTCACTGTTCTGCCTGCTCTGCTGTATTCTGTATTGGTTAGAAGCAAGTCACAGGTTTCACCTACATCAAGGGGAGGGGATTACACAGGGTATACCGGGAAGTGATGATAATTAGGATCATTTTAGAGTATGTCCACCACAACTTCCACTGATAATACTTGCCTGCAGTGTGGTGGCCACATATGGTGATTTTCTAATTCCATCGTTTCTTCTTTGTTAGTTGGAATTACATGCAAAGAATTCTCCCCCATTCATTGATTTGTTCATTTATTTATATTAGTATGAACTCATAGATTCTTCTCTTATTCTGTGGGTTATTATTTTCTACTATATTCATTTATTTTATTGCTTAAGTAGAAAGTAACAGTTTAATCCCTACACAAACAGCATTAAGAGAAGTCTTTAGCATGGGTGCCTAAACAGATTTGTAGTATAATGAATCATTTATCAAACATACTTTAGATTAAAGGTAAATTTTAACATGTAAGCTGTTCTGTCATAGGTTTGCAAAGCCTTTGTAATTCTATTTGAAAATATACTTCGATGTAACAAACTTTTCGCGTTATTATCAAAATGTCATGATTGCATTTATATTGATATTCTTCAAGGGAATAGCTGATTTTCCCCCTAACAATCATTACCCTATAATTGAAATAATTACAAGCTTTGGTGATACAATCTAAACATACTCATTCTAAAACCACTGAATCCTCCCAGCCCCTTCATCTTTGGCTTGTCTCTTGATCTTTAAATGTTATATATAGGTATCCCTATTCTTTGCATTTGTGGGCATCTGTGACTGACTCTCTTTTTGAGTGTGTCTCTTCTTGTACAAAATACTTGGTCAACAAATACCTTGCTATTCATTGTGTCTTTTCTCTTTGGAAGTCTTGCACTTCAGTCTATATATAGTCTCCCTGCCCCCTTACCTGCTGTTCTAATTTTTGTTTTGTTTTAAATAGCATGCCCTGTGAAAAGGAAGTGATTTTGAAAAAGAGCCTTACTCTGTTTCAGAAGTTATATTGTTTTAGTAATTTATTCATATATTTTGGACTGTTTAATATTTTTGTAAAAATGATTCCTGATGACCAAAAAAAGGTCAATCAGTAATGAAAAAAATGTACACTAGAAAAGTATCCTGAAATTCACTAGCCAGGACTAACCACTGTTTATTGCATTTAATTGAAGAAACTAAGAAAATTGCTAATTTTTTCACTGAAGATTATAAATATATTTCATTTAGGATATTAATTCCTAAATAATCTCTGAAGTTGAGGGAAAAGAAAATAGAAAAATTCTGAAGGTGTGTTGTCATTTTTAAAATGAAAGTTGAAAAAATTAGAAAGCATTTGCATTTCTCTTATATCACTATAATTGCAGCTGTTTACTTTTTTTTCTCTAAACATTTCTCCATTCCTGAATTTTTTTATTTCTTTGTTGGCTAGATTTAAGTTTATGGGTGGTCTTTTCCCTGAGTTTTCATGGGCTTAATATCTTTCTGTTGCTTCTTTGTTTGAATGACATCTTGGCTGGAGATAAATTTTTTACTGTCCGGTATTGAGTATTGCTAAGAAGGCAGATGTTCCTTGCATTATACAGGGCTTATCAGTCAGTTTTTGCTGCGTAAGTCTTAATTTCAGTGGTTTATAACAACGAATAGTTCCTTTTCTTCTTCACGTCTTTAGAGGAGCTGGGGCTCAGTTATTGTTGCCTAGGCCTGGCTCTAGGCTGTGGGTTCTCTGTTCTCCTAGAATCAGTGGCCTGCTCTTGTGGCAGTCAGGAGTAAGTCAGACTGTGCAACCACATGTTAGCTGCTGTTTCTGTCATTTCTGTTATCATTTCATTGATCAAGTCTTACGGCCAAGCCCAACATCAGTGGGGCAGGGAAATAAATATATTTTCTTTACTGTAAGGTGGCATGATACAGGGAGTGAATGATGAATTAAAAACAGTAATTCATTCTGCCACTTTTGCTTTTCATGCCTAGGTCTCAGCTTGATTCTTTCTTAGTCCTTGAAGTTTAAGATTTAGAAAAAAGTTAAGATAAATATTTCTGAGTATCTTGGGTGCTTGAGTTCGTCTGTACAGGTTTAGTAGCACTTTGCCTCTTCTTATTCAGTATACACTGTGTATTCATAAACATATTTTCTCATTGGTAGGAGAGAGTTGTCACCTTTGAATATCCTACACTTTTCTTCTGCATCCTTTTCATATCTCTGTCAATATGAATGCTTTCGACCTAGATGCTTTGTCAGTTAAGGTATTTTCAGTTGTAAATAACAGGAAATGCAATGTAAACTGGCTTAAACATCAAAGGAAATTAATTGTGTGATGTAAGTGAAGAAAACCTGGCAGAACTTGATCCAGGTGCTCTGGCAGTTTGATCAGTTTCTCAGCTCTGCTTCCTTCATTTTTGTTCCATTTTCATCAGGCCCATCCATCATAGTTGCAGAATTGTTTGTAGGTCCTGGAGCCTATATGCTTTCGGGTTTGAATATAGAAGAGAAGAGAGAATCTGCTTCCCAGAGCTTCGGTGAAATCACATGCTGTTGAATCTGGCTGGCCCACAATGGAGTCACATGTTAAATTAAAACTTTTTCCTTACAATATATGTAGTTATAAATGATATGTATTTAGGAAAAGTATTGGATTCTATATAACATTGGCATGGCTTCCTTAAACAGGGTACATTGAGGCTGAAATCTGAAGAGTGAATTAATTGGAGCTTGCTAGGAGAAAAGGTGAGGGTTATCATTACAAGCAGAAGCATTAATTAGTACAAAGGCCAAGAAGTCAGGAGAATTGTAAGTTACAAAATGGAAAGAAGGCTAGAGTAGGCCAGAGTGGAGAGGGGGAAGGCGGGTCAGGTCACTTTGATAATTCTGGACTTCATTCTAAGAACATTGTTATATCATGGATGAATTTTAAGCTGGGCAGAGGTGGCACGATCATACTTGTTTTTATTTACTTATTATTATTATTTTTTCTTTTGGGTGGGTTGGTTGCTGTGCGCGGGCTTTCTCTAGTTGCGGCGAGCGGGGGCTACTCTTCATTGCCGTGCGCGGGCTTCTTCTCATTGCAGTGGCTTCTCTTGTTGTGGAGCACAGGCTCTAGGTGTGCGGGCTCAGTAGTTGCAGTACGCGGGCCCTAGAGTGCGTGGGCTCAGTAGTTGTGGCATGTGCGCTCTAGGGCGCATGGGCTTCAGTAGTTATGGCACGTGGGCCCTAGAGTGCGCAGGCCTCACTAGTTGTGGCTCACGGGCTTAATTGCTCCGCGGCATGTGGAATCTTCCCAGACCAGGGATCGAACCTGTGTCCCCTGCATTGGCAGGCAGATTCTTAACCACTACACCACCAGGGAAGTGTCCCATGCTTGTTTTTAAAAGGTCACTCTGGCTTCAGAGTGGAGAATTGATGGGGGTGAGAGAAGTTACTGTCACTTGAGATAGGTAGGGAACACTGGAACATTATGAAACTGGAATGGGGGAGCAAGTTGTTAAGGTAACTACCACAGTTACTGAATCACTTCTCTGTGGCATACACTTTATATATGAATTGAGATTCTGCACAAATTACAGATTAGATGGTATTTCCTCAGTTTCACAGATGAGAAAATTAAGGGTGTTTACAGTGACTTGCCCATGGCCACACTCAGATATAAATTCACATTGGTATGAATACATAAATCTGGCTCTCTTGGCCACACAGTGATGTCTCTTTTCATGAGTTACTATGTTGTTTCCTCTGAGCAGTGTGATTATAGGCCTCAGGTCTTTTCAGCCCTGCTGGCTACTGCTAAGGAACCACTTTTACTGCAGAGAGAATTAAATAAGGCTGTTGACAGCATGACTGAAGTTACTTTTGTTCTTGGGCCTTGTGTATGTTTCCTTCATGGGGTAGATCAGCATAAAATTACAGCACTGCATTTGTTCCTTTCCTTGAGAGCTGGCCCCAACCCCTGCCCCAACGCCAGTCTCCTGAGCATGGACAAAAAAATTAAAAGCTAAATTATCTCATGATAGTTATGTAATATTTTGAGGTGTTCTTGTTTCAGCTGCTACAGGTGTCAGGACTTAAGCCCATATTATATTTACTTGACTTTACGTCAGTATGATCTCCTTAGTACCAGTGTTTTATCACTCATGCAGGTGATGCCTATTCCTTCAAGTTATTCCGTTATTTTTATTTCATTATATCGTTCTGGAGTTACTTCCCTTGAAGGTATATTCCTGCCATCATGGGCAGTGTAGCCTATTTTACTTCTCTGCCATTGCTTCATTATTAATAAAAATAAACTCTGCAAGTATTCTCTGGTTTTTTATGTTTTCTTGAAATCAAATCTATATTATTGTTTTAAACAGTATAGTGTTCTGTGTATATTGTGGGTTTTTCGAAACTTTATTTCCTTCAAAGGAAAATTACATTGGATTTGCAAGGAAAATATGATCGTGTCTGTAAATCTGTTACCACATCTTTTCACCAGATGTACATGTGTGCCATTTGCTTTCATTTTTATGGGTTTTACTGTAAGGAGTTTTTTTTTGTTTTGGTTTGATTGAGTTGGGATTTTTTTGTTTGTTTTTTTTGGCTTTTTGTTTGTTTGGTTTTGTTTTTGGTTCTAGGTACTAAGCCCTAGAAGAGATTGTTTCTTTCTCTCTGACCTAAAGTACTTTATATATACACAAGCCTGTGTTCTCGATTCTATAATTCCAAAATCCAAAATGCTTGAAAAAGTTTTTTAGTCTTTTGGTAACAAACCTCATTTGTCAACAACACCTTCTCTTGAAACTGACATAAAACTATATGTAGTCTTTGTTTCTCCCACTTAGTGTGAATATTGATGTGTTTCACTGTGTTTGGTTATGGGATTGCTGCCACTAATCTCTGGTGATATTACATAGTATATGGCATATCATGTTGCCTTTCTAAAATCCAAACAGATTTTTATGTCTGAAACATTTGGCCTTAAGTGTTTGGGGTCAGGGATTGTGGACTTCGGTCTGTATTGGTAGCACTGGTTACAGGTGCTTGTGGCAGTTTATTCCCTTGTCTGTCTTTCCCATTAGACTTTGAACTAAGAAAGCTTTCCTCCTTGGCCCCACAGACCCTAGTTTATTGTGTACTTAGTAAACAGTACTAAACAGAGTTGGTACTTAATATTGAAATTGAATACCAAAAATTGGGGCAAAGCTTTACCCAGATAGGTTATTGAACTACAGATTATAGCATGTTTTCTTTTCACTTGATTATATGTTCTTTTTAAACAGTCTCTTTCCTGTTCTGCTTCTCTTTTCTTTCTTCTTACTGGAATCTTGGCTTCACCATTGACTAATCACTGTGTGATCTTGAACAGCTTACTTAACACCTCAATACATTCATTTGTTCATTTGTAAAAATGGTGTCATAATTTTGCTTACCTCAAAGGATTGTTGTGAGGGCTAACCAGAATGCTTCCTGGAATTTAGCAGTCCTTTTGCTGTTAATGTTGCTGTTATTGATTCATATCCTGTTGGTTACCTTACTAACATATGGTGAACCATCCTCTTACTGACTTGGAGGTCATTTTTAGTGTTTTGACGCTTTTAACAATGCTGGAGTTAATCCTTGCATAGATGTCCATAAGTCTTTGTGGCCTTATTTTTGTAGGATAGATTGAAGTGGGAATGTTGCATCAGTGGCCCCTAATATTTTTAATTTTAGTGGATATTTGCGTGTTACTTTCTTAAGGCAGAATTGAGAAATGGGGGGGTGGGGTAGCAGTTTTCAGTCCCACCAACAGTCTATATAAGAGTGCTCATTTCCCCATAACCTTACCTGCAATGGATTTTATCAATTCATTTTTAAAAAGTAATTATAAACTCATGGGAAATTATAAAAATAGTCCCATGGCTACCTCACCCCGCTTCCTCCAGTGGTAATGTCTTATATAACTACAGTACAATATCAAAACCAGGAAACTGACCTTAGTACAGTACTGCTAACAAAGACCTGAATATATTTGATTTTTACAAGTCTGACCAGTGGTGTCTCGGTTTCATTTGTTTTCCTTTAACCACTGTAAAGTTTGGGCAGCTTTTCATGTATTCTGTTGGCCATTTATATTGCATTTTCATATCCTTTATCCATTTTTTTCTAATTGGTTGTTTGTATTTTCCTAGAAAGCTCTTTTAGGTATGCTTGGTATAGTTTTGTTGATGATTTTTTTTCCTGTACAGAAATTTTTATTTTTATTTAGTTATTAAGGTTTTCTTTTGTGGTTTGGGTTTTTTTCTCTTTTATGTAGAAAGGTTGCTCTATACTGTAGGTTATACTGTTTTCCTTCTACTTTTTATATTTTGGCCTTGAATCCATTTGGAATATGTTTTTATATAAGCTGTGAGAATTAAATAATTATTTAATTAATTATTAAATAAACTATTTTATTTAGGACTCTCTCGGTTGTTTGTGACTTAAAACCTCAACAAAATTCCAAAGGTGGGACTGGCTTAAGGCAAGCCTGGATACAGTGGCATTAACTAATATTGCTAAAAAAAAGAATGTTGCTGTTTTCCTCTTTTCTCAGGTCTGCCTTTTTGGGTGTTGAGTTTTCCTCTATAATCCTTACCTAGCCCTTCCTTTCTCTCTCCTTTGTGTTGTTCCACCCAAATTCCAGATACTCCCCTCATGGTCATATGACTGAAAGTCTTACGTATTATTTTCTCATACTGCTTAGGGGAAGAGAAAGATTCTCACCACAGGTGACCGTGTCATAACTCAGTCTTCTTCCTGCTGCACAGAAATAGTACCTTTTACATTTATTGTGATCTGTTTCTATATTTTCTATTTTGTTCCACCAGCAGTCTGTAAGAGTGAACATTTGCCTGTTTATCCTGTCCCAGAAACACATTGCTTCAATAAAACTCTAATTTAATTATTATTATTCAATAATTATTCAATTCAATAATTCATTATTCACTAATATTCTAATAATGTGCTTAGAGTACATTTTAATATCTTCTTAAGCAAGTCTCTCATCATTTATTTCCCAGAAATTTCTTGGCAATTTTTATATGTTTATTTGATACAAACTTGGGAGTTTTGACTAGAATTGCATTATGTGTATTTTTAACATGGAAATATCTAAATTAGAGAAACATAACTGAAAATCAGCCTGAAGATACTCAGTGTTTTTCTTTTTCTTTTTCTTTTTTTTTTTTTTTGAGGTACGCGGACCTCTCACTGCCGTGGCCTCTCCCTTCGCGGAGCACAGGCTCCGGACATGCAGGCCCAGCGGCCATGGCCCACGGGTCAAGCCGCTCCATGGCACGTGGGATCCTCCCGGACCGTGGCACGAACCCATGTCCCCTGCATCGGCAGGCGGACTCCCAACCACTGCGCCACCAGGGAAGCCCTTCTTTTTCTTTTTAATTAATTAATTAATTTTTATTTTTACCTCCGTTGGGTCTTTGTTGCTGTGTGTGGGCTCTCTCTAATTGTGGCGAGAGGGGCATACTCTTCGTTGTGGGGCGCAGGCTTCTCATTGTGGTGGCTTTTCTTGTTGCAGAGCACGGGCTTTGGGCAAGCAGGCTTCAGTAGTTGTGGCTTGTGGGCTCTAGAGTGTAGGCTCAGTAGTTGTGGCACACGGGCTTAGTTGCTCCGCGGCATGTGGGATCTTCCCGGACCAGGGCTCGAACCCGTGTCCCCTGCATTGGTAGGCAGATTCTTAACCACTGCGCCACCAGGGAAGTCCCTCTTTTTCTTTTTTTTTTTAATATTTTATTTATTTACTTATTTGATTGGCCTGGGTCTTAGTTGCGTCAGGCAAGCTCCTTAGTTGCGGCTCACGGGCTCCTTAGTTGTGGCATGCAAACTCTTAGTTACGGCATGCATGTGGGATCTAGTTCCCTGACCAGAGATCGAACCCAGGCCCCCTGCATTGGGAGCACGGAGTCTTAACCACCGTGCCACCAGGGAAGTCTCCTCATCATTTTCTTTAACAAAAGGTTTTCCTTTATTTTCTTTGTTGTCCTCCATCTTTTCAGTTTATTTTATTTTATTTATTTACTTATTTATTTATTTATGGCTGCGTTGGGTCTTCGCTGCTATTAGCGGGCTTTTTCTAGCTGCGGCGAGTGTGGAGCACGGGCTCTAGGTGCGTGGGCTTCAGTAGTTGTGGTACACAGGCTCAGTAGTTGTGGCTCGCGGGCTCTAGAGCGCAGGCTCAGTAGTTGTGGCGCACGGGCTTAGTTGCTCCGTGGCATGTGGGATCTTCCTGGACCAGGGCTCGAACCAGTGTCCCCTGCATTGGCAGGCGGATTCTTAACCACTGCGCCACCAGGGAAGTCCCCATCTTTTCAGTTTTTGACCCTCAGCACCTTCATAGTACCAAAAGACAGTGGTCCTGCTCTCTCCCACAGAGAACTCTTATCTTTAGATACCCAAGATATCTAGCAGCCTCTTCCAGTAGGCTTCTTTGGGTTATTGAGTAGTACCAGCAGAGAACTGAGATGGGAGATACGGAAATGTGCGAATAAGTTGCCTTATCCCTCAGATATTGTGAGTTGGTTTTTTTTTTTAAATTTAAGGATGCCACACATTTCCATTTATATCACTATAGGAAAATGAAATTGATTACAATTAGAAAGGAAAATGATATATGTACATTTTCAACAGATAATTTATTATATACCTAAAACTCTAGAAAATATGATAAATGTATATTAGAATTAGTAAACTTTTAACCAGGTTTCTACATAGAAGATGAATATTCCAAAGCCTGCTTTATGTCTTTTAAAGTGGTCTCATGATAGGTCTAAAGACCATCGTAATATAGATAACTATGGAATCATTATATTTTACACCTGACACTAATACAATGTTACATGTCAATGATATCTCAATTTAAAAAAAGGGAGCATGGAAATGTGTTCGTTCCATAACTCAGATTCAGTCTGGTGCAGCAGTATGCAGGGAGATTAATATTATTTATTTCTGTGTGTGTTTTCTTTTTCTTCCCTGTTTTACTTCTGGGCATTTAAGGCTTGTGCTAAATGAAATAGATTAAAAAATTTTTTTTCAGCTTTATTGAGGTGTATTAACAAATAAAATTGTAAGTGAAATAGAATCTTTAGAGATATATTTGTGATGCTTCTGTGAGAGAAATTTGTCTTGACTGAAATGTTAGATGCTAAATTGGGATTAAGAAAATTATAGAATTATTTTTTCTTTAGATAACTGGGAAGGAATTTTACATCCATTTTCTCCATGGCAGCCTTTCTAGATTTATAGACTTTTTTTAGTTTATAAAATGTGTTTATGTCAAATGAGTGTTGATTTGTTAATTTTATCTTAATTCAGTGTTACATAGGATATTCAGAGACAGAAACTAATCATTGTGTTCTCTCTCTCTCTCTCTTTTTTTTTTTTTTGGCAGTGGAACTTCCCCTCTTGCATGCCTGAATGCAATGCTGCACACAAACTCCCGAGGTGAAGAGGGCATCTTCTATAAGGTTCCAGGTAGAATGGGAGTGTATACTTTGAAGGTAAATATTTTTGTTAGGGAGTCATTTTAAAAGTGAAAACAGGAAGTAACTACGTGTAATGAATAATACTTCCATCATAGAGACAGAATTCTGTTCTTGAAGAGCTTATTTTCAGGAAGAGGTAAAATTTTCAATCCTGTATCCAATACATTTTTTTTTTTAATTACTCTGTAACCATCTGTAGGTAGATTGGAGAAGTAACTTCATTTTTCATTCTTTGCCATAGTTTTTTTTTTTTTCATTCTTTGCCATAGTATTATTTTGAAAGGATGAAATGAAAATGACTTCCAGTGACTTTTAAAGGGTGTCACATATTTAAATAATAATGAGTATTACTGTGGAGTATACAGCCTTGATGCTTTATATTACTTTCTGATTTAATTCTCCATTACAATTCAGAGTTGTGTTTATTATTCCTTTATTATGATAGAGAAAGCCAAAGTTCAGAAGATTGGATTTTCTTGCTCAGTGTTGGCCAGATAGTATCAGAACCAGAATATGAATCCATATCTGACTGAATTCCCATGTTCTTTTACCATAACAGGCTTGCTAAGTTCTAATTTCTGCACTAAAAAGGGACCTTGACTTATCAGTGTCCTTTCGGTTACAAACAGAAAAACCAACTCAAATGAGCTTGAGTGAAACAGAGAAGTTATTAGTTCACATAACTGAAAATTCTAGGGAAACTCAGCCTGAATTCGGGAGCTCAAATGATTGTCATCAGGGATGGGTCTCTCCGCTTTCTTTTGGCTTCAGTCTCAGGCAGGCCCTCTCCTCATGGTACATGACTTCACTCCCAGCCCCCACTCTGCAATCTGTAAGTCTGGAGAGAAGGAGTCTCAGGAACTGAAGCCGGAGCCCTTTAGTTAGTTCTGATGTGGCTTAATTGGTTTGGCTTGGCCCATGTGCCTATACCAGAATGATTGCCGTTACCAAACATATGGAGTCTTCTGATTGGCCACTCTTCGGTTCATGATCACCCTTGATGTGAAAGTGTGGTTAAGCCCTCTCAAGCCTGATGAATTGAGGCAAGGGTTGTTTCCCAAAGAAAATTTATCAGCAGAAGGAGAATTAATGCTTGGCATGCAATGACTATGTCCATGTGTATGTGGGACTCTGTCCCCTCTTACCTTTTTAGTTTTGGCTGTAGTCTTCTCTGTGCTCACTGGTTGTGTGTAGCCCACTAACATTAAAAAGATCTAACTTACCCATAATACCTCCTTTTAAAACACCTTGTTGAACTTCACAGGGTTACAGGGATCTAGTCCCACATAGAGCTTTCTGTGTTTCTTTTAGGTTTTAGTTGTTCTAGACCTTCTGTATTGTTAATAACATTTATTAAATGCCTATTCTATACCTGACACTGTAGAGGCTATAAAGAAGGATAAACTATGGTCCCTGATCTCTTGCAGCTCACATAGTTACTGAAATAATAGCATGCTCACAAAACACACAGTGCTGTAAAGTACTGTGAGAGCATAGAGAAGTAAAGATGAACCTCGAATAAAGGGATCTGGAAGATTTAGTTTGTTTTTCTGTTGTTTTAAAGTTGTAAAATTTGAGTTGAACTTTGGCCGATAAATAATGGAAGGAAGGGCCTTCCAGGACAAGGGAATAGCTTAAGCAAAGGCACAGATAAAAGGATTCAGAATGGATTTGAAAGTAAATTGGAGTGGTTAGACCATAATCTGTGTGTGGGCTAGTGTGGTAAGGAGTCAGGATGGGGTAAATGTTAGGTGAAGAACAAACTTTGGAGGCTTTTGAAAACCTGACTGAGCGGTTAAGAAAGAGAAGGAGGGAGGGTAGGTATGTGTTGAGGAAACGGCAGAGGTTTTTTTGGAGAATAGCATGATCAAATCATGTTTAGGAAGATAATTCAAGTAGGATACACTTAAGAGTAAAGCAAGAAAATTTGTCAAAAGGATGGTTATGATTGTTTGGAAGAGATAATTGGCCTAAACTGTGAGAGTGGTGAAAGAGATGGAGGCAAGGAACATTAGAGAAATGAAACATAAACTATTTGGAGTGGGTAAAAGAAGGGGTGCAGTGATTCTAAGATTTGGGGCATGAGTTGATCCTGGAGGGATCACAAGTTTAAGAAGACAGTTAGGGGGGGCTTCCCTGGTGGCTCAGTGGTTGAGAGTCCACCTGCCGATGCAGGGGACATGGGTTCGTGCCCCGGTCCGGGAGGATCCCACATGCCGCGGAGCGGCTGGGCCCGTGAGCCATGGCCGCTGAGCCTGCGTGTCCAGAGCCTGTGCTCCGCAACGGGAGAGGCCACAACAGTGAGAGGCCCGTGTACCGGAAAAAAAAAAAAAAAGAAGAAGACAGTTATATTTGTATTTAAAGTGCGTGTTGAACTTACAGATCAAGAGGTCTTGTTTGCAACTAACTCTATAAAAGTTTCCTGTATTTTGAAGGAAAGGATATGTATTTTAAGAAAGTGTATAACATGTGAAATGGCACTAGAGTATAAACGTAAGTGGAAAAAGACAGTTCCTTATTAGATCAGAGGTTACTATCTTGACTGTAATGTTGTGAGTACTAGTTATAGATAGGAGGGTCATGTGTCAGAATTACTTTTTATCTGATTATAAAAATAAATTATGTGGGCAAACAAAAAATATATTGAGAAGAAAAAAGAATCATCCATAGTTTTATAACTCAGAAATAACATTCACTAATGTGTTTATTTATATGTATATATTTCACATACTACATAAATACATAGTAGCTAATATTTATTGAGCTCTTATCATATGCCAGGCCTTGTTCTAAGCATCTTATATTTATTAACTCATTTAATTTCAGAATGATCTTTTAAGGTAGGTACTGTCACCCCATCTTATAGACAGGGAAACTGAGGCATGAGAGTTTAAGACTTTGACCAAGGCTGCATAATTAGGAGAAGATAAAGCCAGAATTCAAACCCCCAAAGTCTTAATTTCCTAGTTCTTGATCTTACAACTACCCTGTTATATCTCTCGCATACTGTGGCTGACACAGGTGTCCTTTCTGATTAGCATTCTCACTGTCCAGTGCAGAAACCAAAGATTCGTGTGATTTTTTTTTTTTTTTTTTTAAACCATTCCTTTTGTGTTTGACTCTTTCTACTTACCAATTTTTGGAACCAGTTAGATTCAAATAATGCACTATCACTTGCTATCCAGACTTTTTATAATACGTAATGGTACTTACATACACACAAATATATATATATATATATTACATGGATGATGGGTGTACATACATTTTTAAAAATTGTTATTATATAGATTTTATCCTGAACATTTCATCATTTACCTGGATTTAAATATACCAAGTTTTTTGTCCAATTTAAGCCTCTGTGTTGTGCCTGCATAAGATTGTCATGTATATTTTTTATCTTTGAGTATGGATGGAAGCATTAACTAATTTGACCCAAAGAAGAGAGATGACAGGAATTCAGAAATTATTGCTGGTTCTGCTACTGAATTTTATGATACTAAAAATTAATCAGCACAATTAAAAGTCACAACAATGCATATCAGAAATTTAATTCCTATTTGCTGAAATGGTAATGATTAATCCTAATTGGATGCCTACATTTTCAGAAAGATGTGCCGGATGGGGTGAAAGAGCTATCAGAAGGTTCAGAAGAAAGCAGTGATGGTCAGTCAGATTCCCAGAGTTCTGAGAACAGCAGCAGCAGCAGTGATGGTGGCAGCAACAAGGAGGGAAAAAAGAGCAGGTGGAAAAGGAAAGGTAAATCCACCTGATCCCTCCATAAAGTACTGAATGCTGTAGGACAAATGCCCTTGTTAATAGTTCCTCTTTTTCTAGACCCCACGTCAGTTAGTCTCTTTCCCTTACCAGTTAGATCAGTACTGTCCCGTGGAATTTCCTGCAGTGATGGAAGTGTTCTGCATCTACGCTGTCCAACTCAACAAAGTAGCCACTAGCTACATGTGTCTTTTGAGCACTTGAAATATAGCTAGTGTGACAGAGGAACTGAATTTGTAATTTTATTTTAACTAAAATTTAAATAGCTACATGTGGCTAGTGGCCATCACATTGGATAACATGGCTCTGGGTTTTACCGGGGTTTATTTTTAGCTCTTGGCTGCCCGTAGCCTTTTTTAGGATGCTCTTATTTTATTTACCTCTCTAATGCTTTCTTTTAAAATTTGAGGACTTAATTGCTCTAAGAACTCTCTCCTTACTAGGAAAGCAATGCTTTTCATTTCTACTGGCAAAGACTAAATTTAGTCTGCTGGTCTTTGCTCTCATCTCCTGCTTGGTTTCTGCTTCATAACTTACCCAAAAACTTTCTTTAGGGAATAATATCTTTGTTGCTGCAGCTTCCCTGGGATGAATTTTCCACTTAAGGATACATTTTATTACCTCTTCTTCTAATTATTTGTAACTCCTTGTCAGGAGTCTTTTTGAAGAGGGCAAATCGTTTTTATCCCAATATTGATAAATTTAGCCATACATGGCGGGGCAGATTTTAAGCCAGCTCATGCTGGTTCCTTTATAAGGACTGATATAGTGATATTCCAGAGCAAAATAGACATCCAGGAGTTTCCCTAGCTTGGATGACCTCTTACGTTTGAGTCATAGGTGAGTTGCCTTTGGATCTAGAAGTTAGAGTGATGCTTGTTGGAATACTTGACTCATTAATTTTAAGTACCTCTAGAACTATTGATTTTGAACTATAACAGAAAAATCATCTTCTTTATTATCATTTCTGTGTTAATGTGTGTGCTACTCCTGGAGAAGATTTAGATAATTGGTGACATTATCTGTGCTCTCTCATACAGCTACTACACTTGCAAGTTGGGCAAATTTTGAAACCAGAGGATCCTAGCTTTAAGATCACAACCACTTAGAGAGCAGCTCAGACATCATGTGTTAGGAACAAATGGAATAAAGGCAAGGCAAGGTTGGGACCTGTGACATATTCTTGATATGTGTTTTTTAAAGTAATTCCTGTCAGTAGTGAAAGGAGATGTGTCCAGGACTTTACGTTTCTCAGAGTGTACTAAAGACCTCTTTTTTTGGAAGGATGGAGCCAAAAGTATTAAGGGCTCTGTCTCTCCTCGGCTTCTCCCCAGTTTAAATTTTTCTTTTTAAGTTTGGGAATTGTTGATCTAGGATTAGGAACCAAGCCAAGTCATCAGGCAAGAGAGACAGCTAGATTCATAATATCTGGATGTGGCTGGAAACAGGGAAGTCGATACTAAAGGAGGTCAGACTAGTAAACTGGGAACAAAACCTTGGTTGTGGAAGTCTTTGCTTTTCAGTAGCTCATATGCTGCAGTGGCTGTTTGTTTTTGTTTTTTTAACATCTTTATTGGAGTATAATTGCTTTACAATGGTGTGTCAGTTTCTGCTTTATAACTGCAGTGGCTATTTGAAGTAGTGGTTGTTACGTGGTTGTGAAAGGCTCTCTCTAAATGTATTATGATACGGGAGGATTTAAAATAACAATAGAACCCCATTGTCTGTAGCTTAATGGGTAGATTAAAATAGTATAACCTTGCCCCACCCTTGGCATAATAATAGAAGATATTAACAGCAAGGTAACAGCAAATTCAAAATTGTGGTCCACATAAATTATTTTTGAACTGCCTCTGATTCATTCTTCTAGAAATTGTCACAATATTACTTAGCCTCAGTTTACATTAAGATGAGATGTTCAGTAAAGATCTTTTCTGATTGTAGCCTATTAAACTGAGTATAGAATGGCCTTTATGTGGTGTTTGGAAGGTGGAGATGAGAGGTGCACATGATGGCATATGGACATGCTAACTACTCTAGCAGCTCTCATAGTCTTCAGAAATGGATAAATGCTGAGCTAGCAATAATGAAGAATGATTTAGTCTCTCATAGGATGTGCTTCTCTCATTCATGGGTCATGCATATGACATAGGCATAGAAATGTAGAATTTTAGGTTTATATTATATATTTATGAATGTTTTTATAGTCCAGTGCAAGTTAAAATGGAAAACTTGTAGTTAGCAGTGATAGTAGCAGCGTGCTGCACAGCAGTTCTAAGTCAGTTGCAGTTAATAAAGGTAAAACAAACTAAATGCGCCTATTCCTTTTTCTTATTTAGGGCTTTTACTCTCAATCTGACATCACTTTATTTCAAATGCATTGTAAGACAGGAAGAACACTGAGATGGTATCAAAACCCACTTCCTTTTATGTACAAAAATAAAGAGCTCTGACAGCAAAACTGATACTTCTAGTTGGAAATCGATAGAAACTCTTGATATAGGTATACCTTTTAGCCAGATAGGGACAGAGAATAGAACTTTGAAATTCAGTCCAATGTTAACACTGGTTTATTGATTTCTGTGTAAGGTGGAAGAACTTAGAAGTTTGTAGTTCTGGTTCCTAATTTTCAGACAGGAAACAATGTTCAGAGACGAGCTTTTTGGAATTCCAATCCAAGGTAAGATGGAATAACGCCAGAAAAATGATTAAAATCAACTTTTCTGTTGCTTTTTTGTAGGATTGTAGCTAAGTGAAGTCTCTGCCTTTCCCCTAAAATATAAATACTGCAGCATGAAGCAACTGCAAAAGCATTATTTTTATCTTCTGAAAAAAGTTTTGTTAAATTTTGGTCTGCTTTCAAAATGTCAAAAAAAAAATTAAGTGAAATATGCTTTTTCACTTATAAGGTGTTACTAATTCTTTCCAGGAACATGAGCTCATGTTAATTTTACTGCTTCAGGAATTTGATACATAGTGTGTTTGGAGTTACTTAAAATACCGTAGACCTGTCTGCCCTCTAACAGCATTTATATATGTGTTAAGTTACTGAATAGTGATGATTATATAGAGAGAGAAATGTCACCTTTAAAAAGTATACTGGAGAGAAAAACTCCTTTGGGCAAAGTTAACTTATATGGTGAGAGACCTTTGGGAGAGATGCTCTCTTCTCTCCTGGGGTGATTAGTGTCTGAGTTGGAGGTTTTAGCTTTGTCATGTATTAAAGACAGCTACACTACTAGGACTTGGATAGTTAGGGTACCCAGAAGCAAGGGAAGGTGTTCAGGTAAGGCCTCTTCATCTTTGGTTAGGGGACTGTTTGAATGTAATCAGGAGCCACAGCCTGCTCAGTTTGGAGTAGACTGTACTTGGTGTGAGGAGAAGGGATTTAGAACTAAAACGGTCTGTTACTTCTGGAAATGAAGTTCCTCTAAAGAAAGACTACTGTGAAAATAAAACTCTCCCTTAAGAGAAGGATTGCTGTTTTTGACCATGCACTCTTTCAACTATTAATCCTTCAACTATATAAAGCTCAATTTCAATTTTGATATTACTGCTCCATTATTTCTGATAGTGTCTCTAATACTTCAGAGGGGCCCATTGAATGTCTTCAGGAGAAACCAAAATGCTAAGTCAGAGATTATTTACTAAAGCTTTTAATTCAAATGCATCTAATATGAATAGTCCATTACCCTTTTGACCTTGTTCAATATGTTAATCATTTGTTGAAATGGAAAATTCCCAGTGCTATAATGTATCTGAAAGATGGTACCTTATGATCTTATACTCAGGGGATGGTACATATGTATCCAACAGCCTGAAACTACTTCCAGTAAACTGTGTAAAACTGGCTTTAATAAGCCTCAGTTCTAAAATTTGTTTCAAATATTTTTCTGAAAACTCTTAAATTTGAGTTTAAAAAGATCTCTACTAGGTCGCTGTTTGGTTTTTGTGTGTGACATTTTTGGTTTTTTAAATCAAATAATGAGTGCTTTTGATCAGAACTTGTTAATCTTTTGTTATGTCTATATGTTTATATGAAAGCAAGCATTTTTGTTTCCAATCAGATACTAAATAAGTTCTTAAATGAGTGCTTTTGACTCTGTTGCGCCGTCCACATTGGAGGACTAGTAGTTCAGGATATAATCTTGAGAACTGTTGTTTAAGCAGTTAGTTTATTTGCAGAACCAAAGAGTTTTAAGCTCTTTGGTTTTCAGGAGTTTTTGGTTCTTTTGGCTCATCTCATTTCCATGTAAATTTTAGAATCAGCTAGTCAGTTTTCACAGGCCCCCGCTTCCATTAACCTGCTAGGATTTTGATCGGGATTGCATTAAAACTGTATGTCATGGGCTTCCCTGGTGGCGCAGTGGTTGAGAGTTCGTCTGCCGATGCAGCGGACACAGGTTCGTGCCCCGGTCCGGGAAGATCCCACATGCCGCGGAGCAGCTGGGCCCGTGAGCCATGGCCGCTGAGCCTGCGCGTCTGGAGCCTGTGCTCTGCAACGGGAGAGGCCACAACAGTGAGAGGCCCGCGTACCGCCAAAAAATAAATAAATAAATAAATAAATTTTTTTCCTTGTGATGAGAACTTTCAGGGTGTACTTTCTTAACTTTCATGTATAACATACAGTGGTATTAATTGTATTTATCATGTTGTACATTACATCCCTAGTACTTATTTATCTTCTAACTGGAAGTTTGTACCTTCATCAGTCCCCGCAACCTCCCCACCTCTGGTAATCACAAATCTGATCATTTTTTCTATGAGTTTGTTTTTGAAGTATAGTTGACCTACAACACTGTCAGTTCCTGGTACAAAACATAGTGATTCCATATTTCTGTATTTCAGAATGATAACCATGATAAGTCTAGTTGTCCTCTGTCACCAAAGATATTATACCATTATTGACTATATTCCCCATAGGGTAGGATATATTACATACCTGTGGCTCATTTATTTGGTAACAAAGTTTGTACCTCTTAATCTGCCTCACCTGTTTCTTTCTTCCCCTCACCACCACTCTCCCCTCTGGCAACCACCTGTTTGTTCTCCTTATCTGTGGGTCTGTTTCTGGGTTTTTTTGGGGTTTTTTTTGGTTTTTTTTTGGCCACAATGCACAGCTTACAGGATCTTAGTTCCCTGACCAGGGATTGAACTTGGGCCACGGCAGTGAAAGTGCCAAGTCCTTACCATTGGACTGCCAAGGAGTTCCCATTCTGTTTCTGTTTAGTTTTGGTTGTTCATTTGTTTTGTTTTTTAGGTTCCACATATAAGTGAAATCATACAGTATTTGTCTTTGTTCTTCTGGCTTCATTTAGTATAATATGCCCTCTGGATCCATCATTGTTGCCACACATGGTGACAAGATTTCATTCTTTTTTATTGCTGAGTAATGTGCCACGTTGTGTGTGTGTGTGTGCATGTGCTGTGTGTTTGTACGTACGTGCATACATACATAGCACATCTTCTTTATCCATTCATCTGTTGGTGGGCACTTAGATTGCTTCCATATCTTGGCTGTTATAAATAATGCTGAAGTGAACATAGGGGTGCATATATCTTTCCTGATTATGTTTTTGTTTTGTTTGGATAAATACCCAGGAGTGGAACTGCTGGATCATGTGGTAGTTCTATTTTTAATTTTTTGAGGAATCTTTGTTCTGTTTTTCCATAGTGGCTGCACCAATTTACATTCCCACTAACAGTACATGAGGGTTTCGTTTCTCCACATCCTCGCCAGCACTTGTTATTTGCTGTCTTTTTGATGATAGCTGTTCTGACAAGTGTGAGGTGATATCTCATTATGGTTTTGACTTTCATATCTTTGATGATTAGTCATGTTAAGCATCTTTCCATGTGCCTGTTGGCCAGCTCTGTGTCTCCTTTCAGGGCTTTTAAATAGTAAGTGGAAGCAAGCCTACTTTGGGAAGAGTTACTGCCTTCTCTCAGAGTTGCTGACTGTAAATACAGCATCCAGGGACTTGCATTCTTGGCATACCCAGCAAGTACTTGTAGCAACACTGAGGGATTGCCTCTCCCAACATTGATATTGTATCCAGCAACATTTCTAAATTATTTTCTAATCTAATGGTTTATATATAGGTTTATTCTTAGGATTGTCCACATATGCAAACATGTGATTTATGAGTAGTGGCAGTTTTATTTTTTTGCCATGTTATACTGGCTAGGGCTTCCAGTAAAGAGTGACATAGGAGTGGTAATGTCAATCATCCTTTTCTCTATATTTATAAGGTAAAGTTTTGAATATTATGCCATTTTAAGAATGATGTTGACTACAGTAGGTTATTGTAGACACTCTTTATTAGATGAAGTTAGTTCCTTTCTATTTGTAGTCTAAGAGATTTTATAACAAACAGTTGTTGAATTTTATCAGTTGCTTTTCCTTCATCTACTATTTCAGTAGATATATTTTTTTCCTTTATTCTGTTAATGTGGTAAATTATGTTGGAACTCTCATATATTGCTGGTAGGAGTATAAATCGGTACAACCACTTTGGAAAACTGTTTCTCCGTATATACTATAGTTGAACATGCATCAGAATCACCTGGAGAGCTTATTATGATGCAGATTCCTGGGCCCCACCTTCAGAGTTTCTGGTTCAGTAGATCTGGACTGGGATCTAGTAATTTGCATTCTAAAAGATTTTTAGATAGTTATGGTTTTGTTCTTGGTACAACACCTTAGAAACCGCTGGTTAAGACATTGTAGTAATAAGAGCAAAAGACTAGAAATTACCAAAACAAGAGTCCAGCTGAAGAAATTATGGTACATCTGCCAGTGGAATCTTTTGCAGGTGTTAAGAGGAAGATCTCTTATGTTCTCTTCTGTTTTCTTCCCCAGGATATATTATATTGATTATATTTTAAAAATCAAGGGTATGGACAATTTCTAGTACATGGTTTATTTTGCTTAAAGAAGTGAGTTAACATATTAAAATACACACACACACACACACACACACACACACACACACTATGTTTTCACCAAAACAAAAATGCAAATAAAAAACAATGGAAGGATAAAAACTAATATAAATTATTTCCTTTAAGGGAAAGGAGGTAATAAAGTGGTATAGACAGGGGAGGGAGCTAGACTTATGAAAGTAACTTGTTTTATAGTTTTACATAATTAAGCCAATTAAAAATTTAAAATGCACTTTCTAGAAATATCAAACAACTTAAAGCAAACTCAAGTATATGTCAAATTTGAACATAATGACATAGGTAATTACTGTAGGATATGTCTTAGGTGTGGGAGACCAGACTCAGAGAAATCTTAAACTGCCTTCAGCAGTCTTCTTTTCAGTAATTATATTGATATGATTTCTTTGAAATTAAATCTATAATAGAAAACAAGTTAATAGTTACAGTAATGTTATTAGAAACCAGGATTATCTGGGAAGAAAAGCGATAGAAATATAAAATCAGAAAAGTTAAGTGACAATGCTGTAATCATAAATTCCGATTTATCTTTTGCATGAATTTAAAAAATTTTTTCCTTTGAAAAAAATTCTTTTTTTTTTTTTTGTTCCACTCACTGAGAAGTTCTAGAACCAGTGGTAACTGAGTAGCATCAAGTGCAGTGTTTTAATACCATTTTCAATAAAAAGGTATCAGGTCTCCTTGGAGAAGGGGGTGTTCCAAGTCTGGGCAAAAAAATTATGCAAGATTTGCCTAGGACTCTTTCTGTGCCAGATAGCAAGGAAGTGGTTGGATACTGCTGGGGCCATGTCCCAAAGATGGTTTACAACTTGAAGGAACTCCCACTACCCCAAAAGTGCACAGTTTGAGTGCCAAAGTTTTAATAATTGCTAATGATGTAAACATTTCAAATATGTAAACATCTATGAGTTGATACTTTAAAAAAATAAAATCAGTTTTAAGTGCTGTATTACTTTTCTGAGGCTGCTGTAACAGATTACCACAAACCAGGAGGCTTAAAACAACAGAAATTTATTTATTTTCTCACAGTTCTAGAGGCCAGAAGTCGGAAGTCAAGGTGTCATCAGGGCTATACTCTATGCAGAGACTCTAAGGGAGAAGTCTGTTCTGTGTATTTTCTAGCTTCTGGTGTTTGCTGACATACTTTCCCTATGGCCACATCCTCCAGTCTCTGCCTCTGTCCACATGGCCTTCTCCTCTGTGTCTTGTGTCTGCGGTCACTTGTCATTTGATTTAAGGCCCACTGGAATAATCCACGATGATCTCCTTATCTCAAAATCCTTAATTAAATCAGCCAAGACTCCTTTTCCAAATAATGTAACATTTCCACGTTCTGGGGGTTGGGACATGGACATGACTTTTGGTGGCCACCACTTAGCTCACTACAAGTACTCACTCATTCTGAAACTATACAGAGTCCAAATCTCGGTTGTGCTCCTTACTAGCTGTGTCCTTTGTCAGGCTAATTAAATTTCCAGATAGGGAAAATTTAGATAATACCATCACAATATGCAGGTGTGTATATTTATTTATTTATAAATGTATATCCTTGAAATTTTTTCTTTTCTTTTTTTTTTTTGCACAGAAAAATGTCAGCAAGGATGCCATCCCAACTATATTATTTAGTTGTCTCAGAGGATAGAATTGGAGGAGATTGGGTGGGGGTAGAAAGAGAAGTTGTACCCATCTTAGAGGGTAGTTACAAGAGTTCAATGAAATTCTGTTCAAATGAAGCTAGCGCAGCATTAGGCACATAGACGATGTTTAATTCATGGTTGCTCTTAATAAAGTTATGTGTCTTGGAGACAATGTAGACACTAAAAGGAATTAAAAGAGATGAGTTTCTCAACATGTGTTTAAATCTTATTTGCTGTTTGTAGTTCTGAATCTTTAATATTTAAAAGTTAGAGTAAAGTTTAAGTTTCATTAAAGTTATGAGACCAGTGCTTGGCATTAAGTACTGGGAGGTATTTCTCATTGGTGGGTCCTGGAATTTTCGTGATTTATTTCAGTTGGCTTTGAGATACGTTTATGGATTCATTTGTTAGAAAGGGCTTTTGCCTTAAAGGGAAACATTCCAAACAGTTTGCCCTGTTAATTACAGATAGCTTTATTATCTCTTTTCCAGGCTACAAAGTAGAATTCTTATGTTCTTTAATAGGGTCATTTTGGCTTGGTCGTTTGTTTTGTTTATTTTCAGACAGTTATTGGGACAGGTGAGGACGTGAATAATCTCAGATTTCTGCAAACCATTAAAAAGAAAATAAATATAGTTAAATATTAATAGTTGTTAGCTTTATTTTCATAATGTCCCTTTAAAAACATTGGTGAAATAAAAAAGACAGACAATATCAGATGTTGGCAAGGATATGGAGAAATTAGAACCCTCATACATTTCTGGTGGAATTGTAAAAAATGGTTCAGCCATCTTGGAAATCAGTTTAGCACTTCCTCAAAGAGTTTAAACATAGAGTTACTGGAAAAAACAGCAATTTCACTTTTAGGTATGAACCCAGGAGAATTGAAAACATCTGTCCAACACAAAATTCTGCTAACGAGTGTTCGTAATGGCAAAAAGTGGAAGTAACTCAAATGTCCTTTTGAGCAACTCAAATGTCAAATCAGCTAATGAATAACAAAATGTGGCTGTGCATACAATAGAATATTAATTGATGATAAAAAGGAATAAAGTATTGATACATGCTCTAACAGAGGTGAATCTTTAAAACATGCTAAGTAAAAAAAGCCATTCACAAAACAGCACATATTGTATGATACCATTTATATGAAATGTCCAGAATAGGCAAGTGCATAGGGACAAAAAACAGATTGCTGATTACCTTGGACTAGGGCAGTGGGTTAGGGGAAAGAGGAGTGACAGCTAACCAGTACAGGGTTTTTTTAGTGGGTGATGAAAATTGATTGTGATGATGGTTACACAACTTTGCAAATATATTAAAAGCCATTGAATTGTGCACTTTAGGTGAATTGTGTGGCATATAAGTTATATCTCAGTGAAACTGTTATTTTAAAAAAATTGGTCAACATCTAAGTGCACTAGGATATGGTTTCTTTTTGTTGCTTAACCATCTCAAGAATTATCCAACTCCATTTTTTGTATTGTATATTACGGTGAATTTTTTTTTTTTAACGCCACGCTTACTGTATGTCAGTTCTTTCCCATATATAACCTGATTATAAGGATTGGGATACAAAGTTAAAGCTAACTATGATAGGTCTTAAGATAGGTCTTAACATTGTCTACTGTTGTCCTCTTTAAATGTTGTCTACTGTGCATTCCTTTCTTAGGACATCTGAGAGTCCATTGAAATGCCATATTCCAAAACTTATGTATTCCAGTGAACCATGTTTCTACATTCTTATGTCAGGTAGCTACCTGCCAGCATACTTCATATGGTATCTTTAGACCCGTTAGCCATACCATGAGATGCCATTTTGCTATCCAGGCCCTTTCAGTCCAGCTACTTTGAAAGAAGGCATTAGTAAACATGGATTCTTTGAGAGTCATCACTAGCAGTAGTGATTATTATTTTTATTATTAAGGGGTCTGAATCAGCAATTTCTTTTGTTATCTCATATCATAAATAATACATTGTTGAACTTTATAGAACATGAAGATCTAATTGCTATTTATTATTAAGAGGTATAGGCCCTTGAAGGGAAAACCCTCATTCACGTAATACTAAGGTTTGGCTAAGCTCTGATGAGGTATAAAACAGCTGGTGATGAAGTAAAGAGTGGTTACATCCTGTGCAAACCTACACTGATTCCATCAGAGAAATCCTAAAGTACCCTTTCACATGGGTAGACCTAAAACTATTGATGTAAGAGATGAAGGAATATAAAAATTAAAGCTATGGTAGTGTTTGAGGTGGAATGGCCTTATTGCCTTCCATTTTAAAGATAGGGAGAACTGGAACCCATTCTATCAATCCAGGGCTCTTCCACAATATCATGTTGTTATTAGATTTACCTTAAGAACACAGATACTGTCCAACGGGCTCTAGCATCTTTTCTAAGTTTTATCTTAGTTGATGACTCATGGTTTATATTCTACTTCCTGCTTCTTCAGTCAGTTCTATTGAAAAATTAAAGAATGAAAAGTAATGAATACTAACATCCATCCCTTCCCCATCCTATCATCCTTCACTAGAGCTTTCTGAGGAAATAAACTGAAAAGGGAGGCTGTTTGCAGTAGAACTCCAAAAAGAAGATCCTTCCCAAAAGTGTTTGGTCACAGTTCTTAATACAGGTAGCAGCATATGATTGGGGAAGGAATGGTGCTTGATATCAACTCTAATAACAAAACTTTTCATTGTCATTTTCCCCCCTAGTATCGTCTAGACTGTCACAACCATCCTCTCCTCAGTCAGGCTGCCCATCACCCACCATTCCAGCAGGTAAAGTCATTTCTCCATCACAGAAGCACAGCAAGAAGGCACTAAAGCAGGTAATCATGCTATTCTGTTTATCAGAATTATAATCTCCTACATTAAAAATGCATGATTCTGGCAGTCAGTGAAAATTTCTTGAAAGGACGTTAGGGAGAAATTTTGTGTGGTTTCCCACTTTGTATTTAATAAGTTATGCACCTCTGTGTTATAGGTTTATGATAGGTACTCTTTTTATCACATTTTAAAAGTTCCTCATTAGTTTCCAATTTGCTAAGAGGGGTGTGTGTATGTGTGTGTGTGTTTAAATAAGAGTAGGTATTGAAATTTTCAGGTTGAGTTTCTTCAGCATTTATGAAGATGACCATGTAGCCTTTCTCTTTAAGTCAACCAATATACAGAATTCCAGGGCTAGACTTTCTAATGTTAATGTATTGTTAGCTCTCTGGAATAAACCCTATATGTTTTTTATATAATTTTTAATATGTTAATGGAATTTTATTATTTAAGATTTTAGCTTCGATTTTATTATTTTCTTGCACTATCCTTATACAGTTTTGGAATCAGGATTGTTCTTAGCATCTAAAATAAGTTGTATAGCCCTCTATTATTTTTCTGATTTTTGGAAAAAATAGAAAGTATTTTTTTCCCTGAAAGTTCTGCAAATCTCACTTTTACAACTGTTTTCCTAGCATTTCAATTTCATCTACTACTACTGATCTCTTGATTTTTCTGATTTTTGAGCCAATTTTGGAAATTACTTTTCTTAGAAAATGCTCCATTTCACTTGATTTTTTTTCAAATATTGGTATAAAGTTGTACATAGTATTGTTTTTTATGTTTCTCTTTTGTTCATCAGTGTTGTTCATTTGTGATGTATCTTCTTTTTTCTCAATGTTACTTGCCGACTATTTTATTGGGCTTTTCAAAGAACTTGCTTTCTATTTTTTGAAATGCAAATTATCAGTAAATTTAAATTTGACTAATAATTAAGGACACAGACTAATTTTATCCTCAGATTAGTATATATAATACAGCTTAATTATAACATCAAGCACAAGCACTGTCAAGTATGTGGGGAAATGACTACTTGTAGTTTGCTGGTGGAATATAAATTCTTATGGCTACTTTGGAGAGAAATTTTATGTTTATTAAAATTTTAAATGCATATCCCCCATGACTAAGTAGTTAAATATTTGGGAACTTATCTTAGAAAAATGCATGTATTCATACATACTTACATACACACACACACAGGAAAATGTTTGCATTAAAGTTTGTAATAGCAAAAACTTGCAAGTGGATATATATATATATATATATATGAATTCCTTAATAAACAGCGGCATATCCAGATGCTAGAAAATTATACAGGGTTAAAAGTTTACCTTGTAATTAAGTTTTTCTGTATGCATAGACATGGAAACATCACCACACTATAATGTTTAATCATTAAAATCAAGTTGTGTTACAACATTCATTAAAAACATACACATAGCCACATACATACCCAGAACAATAGTATATTTATTTATTTTTTTTTTTAACATCTTTATTGGAGTATAATTGCTTTACAATGGTATGTTAGTTTCAGCTTCACAACAAAATGAATCAGTTATATATATACATATATTCCCATATCTCTTCCCGCTTGCGTCTCCCTCCCTCCCACCCTCCCTATCCCACCCCTCCAGGCGGTCACAAAGCACCGAGCTGATCTCCCTGTGCTATGCGGCTGCTTCCCACTAGCTATCTACCTTACGTTTGGTAGTGTATATATGTCCATGCCTCTTTATCGCTTTGTCACCGTTTACACTTCCCCCTCCCCATAGCCTCAAGTCCATTCTCTAGTAACTCTGTGTCTTTATTCCTGTTTCACCCCTAGGTTTTTCATGACATTTTTTTTTTAAATTCCATATATATGTGTTAGCATACGGTATTTGTCTCTCTCTTTCTGACTTACTTCACTCTGTATGACAGACTCTAGGTCTATCCACCTCATTACAAATAGCTCAATTTTTAATGGAAATATGAATCTGTATATACACAGAAACACATACATACAATGTAAGTGTAAAAAAAGCTCAATGAGGAAAAATAAATTGATGACTGTGGTTATCTTTGAGGATTGGGGAACAAGACTGAGTGGTGGGCAAAAGAGACTTTAGCTTTATGTTTGAATTAAATGGTAAAAATGTATTCATGTCATAACTGTTTAATTAAAATTTTAAGGGAATTCTCTGGCAGTCCAGTGGTTAGGACTCAGCGCTTTCACTGCTGGGACCCAGGTTCAATCCCTGGTCAGGGAACTAAGATCCCATAAGCTGTGTAGTGCAACCCTAGATAGATGATAGATAGATAGATAGATAGATGGATGGATGGATGGATGAGATAAAATTTTTTTAATTATGGGCTTCCCTGGTGGCGCAGTGGTTGAGAGTCTGCCTGCTGATGCAGGAGACCCGGGTTCGTGCCCTGGTCCGGGAAGATCCCACATGCCGCGGAGCGGCTGGGCCTGTGAGCCATGGCTGCTGAGCCTGTGCGTCCGGAGCCTGTGCTCCGCAACGGGAGAGGCCACAACAGTGAGAGGCCCACGTACCGCAAAAAAAAAAAAAAAAAAAAAAAAATTTAAGTAGGTCTTAAAGTGTTTAAACCAAAAGTGCTTTTATTAAAAGATGTCCAAAAATTTGATAAGGTTAATTACAATCTGCCTGGGTATCCTGCAGCACTTGTATTTTTACACATTCTTTGCAAGAGTTTAAGAAGTATGAGATGCACTTTGTTATAAAGCAGAAACTAACACACCATTGTAAAGCAGTTATACTCCAATAAAGATGTTAATTTTAAAAAAAAAAGAAGTATGAGATGCCTCTTTTCCACAGAGAAAAGGCAAGTATTTTAGTAAAACTTGTTACCTTATTCACGACATATATACTACTCTGTATTATTCTCCTGTAATCTCAGGAGTCAAATACTATATTTTCTTTAAGGAATACCAGTATGAGAAATTATATAAATTAGACTGTTGGTATATAAAGTAAGGCCTTGCCTCCAGTATATGTTTTTCATATTATTAGGTGAGAAAACGTATTTCAGTGTAAGTTATCCTTTACCCCAGTGAAGGTTTTTTTTGTTGCTTGCTTTTTAAATTTTATACAGAATTAGAACAGGGTTTGTAAGGTACTGAGGGAGGGGAAAACCGAGTACAGTTCTTAAACAGAGAGGCTGTAAGTTATTTTGTTTTCATCATATATCTGAATTTACATGATCATAGCAGAAATAGATAAGATCAAATGGTTCTATTAAATTTTGCATTAACTTAGAATGACCTAGGTACTGTGAATAGAAAGGAATGAATACTAATGGATGCCACACAGGAAGCTTGCAAACATTTTCTGTTTTGATTGCAAAGAATGAGAGACAAGCTGTATGTAATCAGTGATCAGACAGCACTGACATTATGCTTCTGCCTCACCTATTATAAATGTTGTAGGTGAATGTAAGCCAGATACCTGACTCTCTCAGTTTCTTTTCTCCACTGACAGCTTAGATCAAGGAGATCAAGTGTTGCCACTGTGCTTGCATGGCATAGCCAGAGGTATATGTGAATGTGAAAAGGAGAAAACCATATTGTGAAAAGGGAAAGACAAGTAGGCAGTTATTCCACACCTTTCTACATGATGGTCATGAAGGTTAAAGCTTAAACTGGCATTTTAATGAGGTCGTAGATGTTCAACTTTTTCCTGAAATGTAGTTTTACTTTCTTAGTTTGTCTTTTTTTCTTTTTAAACCCTTGAGTTTAAATATAGCCTTTATATATCTTTATGATTAAAATCTGGGAAGCTATTTGTCTTTCTGTTCATTCTAAATAGTTTAGTATATTCTCTAAACTGAGAACATCATGGAAATTAAAATATTCTGAAATAACCAGAAGGAATCACACTGTTCTTAGAGCCCATGTTTTCCAGTCTTCCTTCCCTTCAGTTTACTGCGTTGCTATAAATTGCTGAGATTTATTTGGTCTTTGGGCCAAATCTTACTGCTCTTACCTGAGATCAAATTCAAGTAGTTATTTGCAACCTTTTGTTCAAATGCAGAACCTCTGAAACATACGTAAGCTAAATATTTACATTTCTACATAAAGTTGATGCAAATGGGACTCTTCTTGGTCCAGGGCTTAGAATTCTGTTTTCAGAATGATTGAAAACATCTAATTCTCTGCTACTACAAGTATGAGAAGTCCATGGCTTACTGGTGATTTTTAAGCTCTAAAAATGTTAATGACAATTTCTCACATTTATTTAAAGGAGAACATTGGTAAAAAAAATATCCAAACTCTTAAGGATTATTTAAGCCTTGTGTTTAATTAATTTAGTTTAGATTTTTGTTTACTTTGATGGATTTCAAAGAAATTCGATAATCAGCATACTCTTCTTCACCACTTAAAGTCATTTATTGTTTTGTTATTACTAAAAACGGATTTGTTTTGTTTCTTACAGTCAGTTTTCTCTTTATAGGCTCTAAAACAGCAACAGCAGAAGAAACAGCAGCAGCAGCAATGCAGGCCAAGCATGTCCATCTCCTCCAACCAGCACCTCTCTCTGAAGACTGTCAAAGCAGCCAGTGACTCTGTACCTGCCAAACCTGGTAGGCAGACTGAATGTCTTTTCAGTGAAAGTTTCTTTTTCCAGTATTTTTGTATACCAAATTCATACACTATATCCTTTATTTTTTAATTACTGTATTATATTACTGCCAGATCATCAGTATAAATCCTTCTAGGGTAAAGGGGGAAATTTATGCAGAGTAATCATACAGTTGTTAAAAAATACATCATTGGGATTTGCATGTTAGAATAAGATCAATGACTAACTTCCAATATGTCTAAACTAATAATATTTGAAAGCCTCTAATTAGTAACTTTATAAAGCTGATGTTTCCAAGATGCTCACACTGAACTCTTCACTGGTTCTCTTCTTTAAAAATAAAAGGTTTTCCTAAGACTTCTTGATACATTTGGGTTTCCATTGGACATATCCAGAGGCCTTTGGATTTTTTGTTGTTGTTGCTTATTTTGTTTTGAATTTAAACTGGTCTAGATACAGGCTTTGTATTTTATTACACAGTTTAGTTTGATGCCAGCTGATTATATGAGTTGGCCAGATTTAAACTGTCTTGCAGAACTGCATTTTTGTTAGGAAGGAAATTTACCACCAGAAGCAAATAATGTGCTGGGAGGAGGAAAGGGATTTTATTTTACTTTTTGACTCCTAATTCTCAGACTCAGAACACATTTGAAGGGTCACATTGCCTCATACATAACTCCTTTGCTTAGCGTTGAATGATTTAATTGTTCATTTGATTATTTGTTTCTGTTTATACCCTCAGGGTCATATTTTATATATATTTTTAATATACTTTTATATATATATTTTTCCCCTAGCGATATGGGAAGGAAAGCAATCTGACGGACAGTCAAGCAGCCCTCAGAACTCAAACTCTAGCTTTTCTTCTTCAGTTAAAGTGGAAAATCCTTTGCTAGGCCTGGGAAAGAAGTCATTCCAGAGGTCTGACAGGCTTCACACAAGTAAGTTTATTTACAAAGACCTCAGTTCTCGCACCTTAAATTTTCAACTCTGTGTTTGAAATACATCAACTGTTTGGCTTAATTACTCCTTCCTGTTCACCTTTGAGCTCTTGACTGTTTTCGTGTTCTTCCTATCCTGTCTATCAAACTTCATTTCAGAATAAGATCTGTTATCAGCCATTTTGTAGTTTATTTCTCTTTCTGACAAGAGGTTTCTTTATCCAGCATTATTTACCTTTTATCTCTGTGTACAGAAAGGTAGAAGGGCTTATAATTAAACATGGCAAACTGAACCCCTTTTCCTGCTTCCTCTAAAATCCCACTATAAAATGAGAATATGGAAATACAAAAGATTAAACCCATTAGGGTGAAGAAAATAAGGAGATAACAGATGGACAGGAAATATCAACAGATTTTGAAAGATAAAAAAACTGGATGGAGTCTTTCACAGAGCTGAGGAGCAGATGCCAGTAGTCAGCAAGCCAGCTGAGCCTGTAGAGCACCAGAAAGGTTTATGAATTGGAGATACCATATCAAGGATTGAGATATCCTTCTCATAGTAGAGAAAGATGAAGCATAGGGTTGAAAAGAAAAACCTTTGAAAGTTAATAAGAAGAAGTTTGATGCCTCAGCCTAGCAGGAGACAGGAGATTTATTTTGAGGTGAAATTAAACCATCTAGACTTGAGATTCAGAGACACCACACATAACTGAGGACAGATAATGAGGCAATGTACCAGACTCAGGGAAATCAAGTAAAATACAAATACTAAATAGTGAATCTCCTGCTTGCTTGGTTTCCAGAATGTTAGTAGTGAGGCATATTTCTACCTCCATTACTCTGTTCCTCCTCCACACCTATGCTTCAGCAAGAGATTGTGGGATTGGTACCTAAAGAAATTGAATAGTCTCAGAAAAAAAATCTCCAGGCAAATTTATAGATTCACAACTAAAAGAAATCATCTTGATCATACTTCTGTGGAGCTCACCAGTCTACAAGATGCACCCAGGCACCCAAAATTTTCAGTCTTTTTAGTGCCTCTCTTTTACTTGTGATTGCTAAGGATCACCTTTGAAGAAAACCTCCATCATGAGAGAATCTGAAATACAGACTCAGAAGAAACAGACAGTTCAGGAAGGAGAAAACTTAATAAACAAATAACTTTAAAAACTATAATATCCACAGAAAGAAAAGATGATACTGCATCCATGAAAGAACAGAATACTATTTTAAAAATCAGAAAATAAAGAGTACCAGGATATTAAATAACATGGTAGCAAAAATAAAAAAATTTTAATAGAAATACTAAAAGTTAGAGGTGAAGACATTTCCCAGAACATAGGTCAAAGGAGAGAGAAGGTAAGAAAGTAGGAACACCAATCTAGGCTGTCCAATGTCTTAAATAGTAGGAGTATCAGAAAGGAAGAACAGAAATTGAAAGGAAGGTAAATGATAAGAGAAATAATACAAGAAAATTCTGTAGAATTGAAAGCCACAGATTCCAGACTGAAAGTACGTGATTCCTGTCAAGAAACAGGAACATAAAGAAACCTGTTCCAAGACCATTCTTTTGAAATTTCAAAACATCTAGGATAACGAGAAGATTCCAAAGAGAAAAAAGTAGTTCACATATAAAGATTCAAGAATTGGGATGGCAGACATGTCAACAGCAACATAGAAGCTAAACGATAGTGCAGCAATGCCAACAAAATTCTAAAGGAAAGTTATTTTACATTCATTTATATAAAACAGACCCTTCCAAAGTATTAAGCGTGAGAATAGAATTAATATTTTCAGACAAGTTCTTTGTAAAAATCTGGTTTGAATCTAGGTGGGATTGTACATTGGTACATTTTTCTTAGAGACAGTATCTGCCTTAAACTGAATATGCCCTTTGAGCATCAGTCGCACTGCCAAAGATTAAAAATATTCATTTATTGGGACTTCCTGGTGCTCCAGTGGTTAAGACTCCATGCTTCCAAGGCAGGGGGCACGGGTTCAGTCCCTGGTCGGGGAACTAAGATTGCACATGGTGTGTGGCGTGGCCAAAAATTAAAAAAATAAAAATATTCATTTAGTCAACAAATACTTATAGAAGGTATACTAATATGCCAAGCACAGGTTTAGGGCCCAAGAGATGTGGTGATAAACAGAACAAAGTTTCTTCCTTGTAGAGCCAATATTCTACTTAAATTCAGTTAAAGTCACAATTTTAGTGTCTTCATTCAATTGCAGTTGAAACGTGGAGTTACAAAATTAAAGTATGGGCCAAGAATTTCTGACTTTCATAACACAACAAGAAAAATCAACTATAAAAAAAGAAGGCATGGTATATTTAATTTTGACCTAATGGCCAAGAAATAAATGAAAATTCATCTTTCATGCAAATAAGGTTGTATGAAAAATAAATGAGTTCATACATGTCAGTGTTTAAAATAGTGCCTGACACTTAGGAAGCCCTATATAAATGTGTTTACTGCTGCTGTCATCGATCATTGTTGTTATAATTACTACTAATATTTCAAATTTATGGAGACCTGCATTTTTGGAATACTGATAATGAACTTTATAAGTGTACTGTAGTTATTCAACACAGAATTCTGTGTAGATTGGATCAAGCTTGTTTATCTGAAAAATAGTTCAGCCTTTTCCCCCCCTTGTTTTTTGGGCTGCTTTTGGTATGGCTTGATTTATTAATAATTGAGAGAGATGTGTTGAAATCTCCTATCCTAATGGTGGCTTTGTTCAGTTCTCCCTGATGTTCTATCAGTTTTCATTTCACATATTTTGAAGCTACCTTATATTAGATATTTTCAAGTTGAAAATGTTCCTGGTGGATTGAACCCCCCTTTTTTTTTTTTACCTTGTCAATCTCTGATTAAGTATTTTACTTAAAGTGTCTTTCGTTTGATATTACTAGTGGTGCACCAGTTTTCCTATGGTTAGTTTTTGCCTGTTACATTTTTACTTTGTTCATTTCTATGTCCTTGTACATTAGGTATATCTCTTTACACAGCATATAGCTAGCTGAATTTTCTTTATTTTCAATTCAATATGTAAATCTTTTTTCTTTGGTGAATTTTATCCATTTATATTTATTGTGATTGTTAATCTATTTGGACTTGTTTCTACAATCTTATTTTTTTGTTGATCGTTGTCCTGATTTTTTTGTTTGTTTCCCTTTTTTTTTTAATGAATAAGAAATTTTTTTTGGCTTGCCTCGACTTTTTTTTTTTTTTTTTTTATTGGAGGGATTTCCCCGGCGGTCCAGTGGTTAAGAATACGCCCTTCCCCTGCAGGGTGCTCAGATTCCATTCCTGGTTGGGGAACTAAGACCCCACATGCTGCTCAGTGCAGCCAAAATAAATAAATAAATAAATAAATAAATTTTTTTATTGGAGTATAGTTGATTTACAACTTTGTGTTAGTTTCAGGTATACAGCAAAGTGATTCAGTTATACGTATACTTACATTCATTCTTCTTTAGATTCTTTTCTCATATAGGTTATCACAGAATATTGGGTAGAGTTCCTGGTGCTATACAGTAGGTCCTTGTTGGTTATCTGTCTTATATAGTAGTGTGCATGTGTTCATCCCAAGCTCCTGATTTATCCCTCCCCACCACATTTCCCCTTTGGTAACCCTAAGTTTGTTTTCTATATGTATAAGTCTGCTTCTGTTTTGTAAATAAGTTCATTTGTATTTCTTTTTAATTATATTCCACATATGAGTGATATCATATAATATTTGTCTTTGTGTTTCTGACTTCACTTAGTATGATAATCTCTAGGTCCATCTATGTTGCTGCAAATTGCATTATTTCATTCTTTTTTATGGCTGAGTAATATTTCATTGTATATATGTACGATGTTTTCTTTATCCATTTCTCTGTTGATGGACATTTAGGTTGCTTCCATGTCTTGGCTGTTGTAAATAGTGCTGCAATGAACATTAAGGTGCATATATCCCTTCGGGTTGTGATTTTTTTTTTTTTTTTTTTCCAGATATATGCCCAGGAGTGCAATTGCTGGGTCATATGGTAGTTTTTAAGTTTTTTAAGGAGCCTCCATACTGTTCTCCATGGTAGTTGTACCAATTTATATTCCCAACAACAGTGTAGAAGGGTTCCGTTTTCTCCACACAGTCTCCAGTATTTATTGTTTGTAGACTTTTTGATGATGGCCATTCTGCCTGGTGTGAGGTGATACCACATTGTAGTTTTGATGTGTATTTCTCTGATAATTAGTGATGTTGAGCATCTTCTCATGTGTTTTTTGGCCATCTGTATGTCTTCTTTGGGGAACTGTCTATTTAGATTTTGTGCCCATTTTTTGATTGAGTTGTTTTTTTGGCATAGAGCTGCATGAGCTGTTTGTATATTTTGGAGATTAATTCCTTGAGAATTTCTTGAGACTGTCTTTTCTCCATTGTATTTGCTTGCCTCCTTTGTCATAGATTAGTTGACCATAGGTGCATGAATTTATCTCTGGACTTTCTATCCTGTTCCATTAATCTATATTTCTGTTTTTGTGCCAGTACCATGCAATTTTGATTACAGTAGCTTTGTAGTATAGTCTGAAGTCAGGGAGCCTGACTCCTCTAGCTCCATTTTTCTTTCTCAAGATTGCTTTGGCTGTTCTGAGTCTTCTGTGTTTCCATACAAATTGTAAACATTTTTGTTCTAATTCTGTGAAAAATGCCATTGGTAATTTGATAGGTATTGCATTGAATCTGTAGATTGTATTGGGTAGTATAGTCATTTTGACAATATTGATTCTTCTAATCCAGAAACATGGTATATCTCTCCATCTGTTCTGTCATCTTTGAATTCTTTGCTCAGCATTTTATAGTTTTATGAGTACAGGTCTTTTGCCTCCTAAGGTAGATTTATTTCTGTGTATTCTTTTCATTTTGATGCAGTGGTAAATGGAATTGTTTCCTTAATTTCTCTTTCTGATCTTTTGTTGTTAGTGTATAGGAATGCAAGAGATTTCTGTGTATTAATTTTGTATCCTGCAACTTTACCAAATTCATTGGTGAGCTCCAGTCGTTTTCTGGTAGCCTTTAGGATTTTCTGTGTATAGTATCGTGTCATCTGCAAACAGTGATAGTTTTACTTCCTCTTTTCCAATACAGATGCCTTTTATTTCTTTTTCTTCTCTGATTGCCGTGGCTAGAACTTTCAAAACTATGTTGCATGAAAGTGGCGAGAGTGGACATCTGTATCTTGTTCCTGATCTTAGAGGAAGTTCAGTTTTTCACAATTGAGAATGATGTTAGCTGTGGGTTTGTCATATACGGCCTTTATTATGTTGAGGTAGGTTCCCTCTATGCCCACTTCCTGGAAAGTTTTTATCATAAGTGGGTGTTGAATTTTGTCAAAAGATTTTCTGCATCTATTGAGATGATAATATGGTTTTTATTCTTTAGTTTGTTAATGTGGAGTATCACATTGATTGATTTGCATATATCGAAGAATCCTTGCATCCCTAGGATAAATCCCACTTGATCATGGTATATGATCATGGTATATTGTTGGATTCGGTTTGCTAGTATTTTTATATGTTGTTCATTTTAATTCCTTCATAGTTTTTTTCTCTCTCTGCTGGGTTTCATATACATTCTATTTCTGTTCAATTAGTTTTAGGTGTGCAACATGATGATTTATATATGTATATAGTGCGAAATGATTACCACTGTAAGTAAACATTCATCACCTCACGCAGTTACATTTTTTTTATCTTGTGATGAGAACTTTCAAGATTTATTCTTTTAGCAAAAAAGTGGCCATCTTGATTTTCTTCCAGAACTATGGAAGTACTTTATAACAATTTAGAACTGATCTTTTTCTATTTGGACTTAAATAATATTATCTGACATTTCGCTCCTTTGTTTTTAATCTCACAGATCAGGCACTAGAATGCTATTGTTTTATGCAAGCATGTCTATCTTTCTCCATTGTATTCCAGCCCATACATCTGCAGTGATTTTCCTTCCTGTAGTACAGGTTTTTGAGAACTTTATTTAGAGCATGTCTCTTGGTAGAAAATGCCCTCAATTTTTGTTTATTTCTATAAATATCTTTGTTTTATGTTCATTCTTGAAGGAGAGTTTAGTATACATATCATTATAGATTGTTGGTTATTTTCTCTCAGCATTTTATAGTTAACCCATTTGTTACAGATTCCTTCATTGTTAAGATGCTTGCTGTTATTCTGTTCCTTTTTAGGAAATCTTTCCCTTCCTATGGATGCTTCCAAGCTATTTCTTGTTCTTTGATGAGCAGTTTTACTAAGCATGGATTTCTTTTCATCCTGCTTTGAATATGTTTTGCTTCTAGATCTTTAGGTTTGTGGTTTTCATCAGTTATGGTAAATGTATTGCTGAGAATTATTCAAATGTTTCCTTTTCCCATTCTCTTAATTTCTTCTTTCTGGGTCTCCAATCAAGCACACATGTATTAGACCTTCTCATTCTGTCATTCATGTTTCTGCTAAAGCTCTCAAAATGTTTTATCTGTCTTTTCTATATTCTGGATAAATTATTTGGCTATAATTCCCTCCTGTTTAATCCACTCATGGTATCTGATTTCAACAATTTTTAAAATTTAGTTTTTCAAAGTCTTTTTGTTCATTCCTGATTATTTTAGCCTCATCTTTACAATTACATTCTTTACTTCTTTAATTATTTTATACATAGCTATTCTGTATTCTATGTATGTGACAGTTTCAGTGATAGTAGTACTTCTAGGTCTAAATCTTTTATTTCTGGTTACTGCTTATTTTCTGTCATATTGGCATACCTCCTGGTTTGTTAGGGTAATCTTTGTGAGGCAGTGCTGGATTTTAATTTGTAGGAATCCTATGGGCCTAAGTTAAGGGGAATCCTTTCCTATCAAGGGAGATGACTTTTGTTTGTGCCAGGAGCCAGAGGTTACCCACATCCAGGACTGTGTAACTTTATGCAAGTATTCCTAATTGTAGAATTTATGGATCTTAGATTCCTATGCACCTTAAAATTTTGCTGTGTGTTGTTAAATTTTCTTCTAATAAGATTATACTGATTTCAGCCCCACCAGCATTATTTGAAAGGGGTTTTTGCTTTTTCCGTGAATAGTTCCATCACTATACTGCAATATTTGCCATTTGATAGACAAAACATGTTCATTAGTTTAACTGACATTTCTTTAAATATTAATACCTTAGCAGCTGTTTATGGTTAGTCAACTATGAATTGCATGTTCATTCCTTTTGCTCATTTTTCTCTTGGTGATGTTTATCTTTTTCATGTTGATTTATAGATGCACATTTAATATCAAGAATAGTAACCTTCTGGGACTTGCCTGGCGGTCCAGTGCTTAAGACTCTGCCCTTCCTTTGCAGGGAGCATGCGTTCGATCCCTGGATGGGGAACTAAGATGCCGCATGCCGCGTAGGGCAGCCGGAAAAAAAAAAAAAGAATAGTAACCTTTTGTCATGGCTTGCAGATATTTTTCCAAGTTAGTCTTTTTTTTTTTTTGGTGCAAAAGTTTTAAACTTTGTACTCAAATCCATCAGTGTTTTTGAAAGACTGAAACCTTCCTATTGTGAACAGATTTTCTGTTGACTGCTAAGCTATTCAATCATAACATTTTTAGCTAATGCAAATAAAATTGATGAAAATAATTATCATGGGAAGGGAAAAAGAGCCTCAGTATGATTTATATATATATTTGAATTTTTCCATTTTTTAGTCATTCTGTGTATGTGTTATTTATTATAAACTTCCCTAGTGCCATTGAGAAATGATCGAGTCTCAAACATAAAATGTATTTTTAGTATGGGAAAAGATGTACTTTTACAGACTTTATTCCATTTTTGCAGGGAAGATAACTTATATTCTTTTATCCTTTATGAACGAACAAAACTTGGCTTTGTTTATTTCTGAGAACCTTAAATGTTACCTTCTTCACAGTGTGATATTTTAAAGTACTTACAACCGTGGTTTTTTTGCACTGCAGAGGAAGGTATAGTTTAGCTAGAAACAGGAATGTGAAGGAGGCCCAAGTGATTCTTTTCCATATTTTTATAGGGCAAATGAAGAGGACTAAATGTGCTGAAATTGATGTTGAGACACCAGACTCCATTCTGGTTAATACAAACCTACGAGCACTAATCAACAAACACACCTTTTCAGTCCTTCCTGGAGATTGCCAACAGCGACTGCTTCTACTACTTCCAGAGGTGGATCGACAGGTGCGTTCTTTCAGGCATATCAGCAGTTTTATAACCCATCTGGGGCTTCCTTCAATCATTACCTTTAGAACTCCTTAAGACTTTTTAAATGGCTTTTGTGTGTACCTGTAAAGAAGTGATATCAAAGGTGTTAAACAAGAAATAATATTTCTTAATAGGTTGGCCCTGTAAGGCTCATAAAGGAAAAGAACCCTCTTATCAGAAATGTCAAGATTATGGAATAAAATTTGTCTAGCTATCATATTAGGATGTAGACATCCGCAGAATATAGTTCAGGAGGAAGAATTGTCTTAAGGCATTACACTGGGGTTTTTGAATGGATTTTTGATGGGATTAAGAATGTTAATTAATTTTTCCTTCTTTTGTTAAATTTTTCTAAAACAAACATTTATTGCTTCAGTAATAAGTTTTGAAATCCAATATAAGTTATACTCCTTAAAAAAGCAAAACAGTACCCAGAAGAAATGTCAAAGGTTTGGAAGAGTCTAGGCAGGGACCAGAGAGGTTTAGGTTGGTCAGGAATAAGGCAAAAGTCTAAGACTTAGGCTTTCATCAAGGAAGGAGTGACTAGCAAGTCACTCTCCCTTTTGATCTTCTGTTTCCTCCTCTGCAAAAGGATCATTATGATTTTGTGAGGTTTGTTCAATTCTGAGATTTTTTTTTTTTAATTAATGATTATTTCGAAGTACCTATGTTCTAAGTAATCTGTTAGGCACTCCACTTTTTTCTAATTATTATAAAAACATTATGAGAGAGAGTTGTTTTCCCTGGTTTTACAGTAAGAAAACTAGATATATTCCCTAGTCTATAGAAAAGTCAAAACTAAATCTTCCTCATTCTGAAAATCATTCTTCTACTAGATTATATTGATATCAGTTTCATATTGCTATGAATCAGCACCTGTGAAAGGTCAGATTCTATTTCTGGGGAGTTCAGATAAGTCAGGTACACTACCAGCAGTAGGGACAAAGAAGTAAAACTGATCCTTCCCAGCTGCTGCTCTCCCCACCTTAACACTCCTTGGAGAAATTATAGCTTTGGGGATGCCCAGTTCTTGGTTAGAACAAGTTAGGAGACTGAAGTTTTGGCAGAGTTTTTAGAGAGCTTCTCTTCTTGCTAAGGATTGCTCTCATCTTTTTTAAAGACTCAAATTTTAGGTTGGGACTAATAACACAACACCTAACAGAGGATATATCTATAGAATTCTAGTGTGGGTTCCTCAGAACTGTCTTTTGACTAATGGCCCTTATCCTGTCTTAGAAGGAGAATTGCCACATGTAATTTCGGAATTAAAAGGGACCTTAAAACTTACCCAACTTCCCATTCCTGTGGGGTATTTTTAATAGGAGGTTACTTGCCTGTCTTTTTCAGTTACTGTGGTGGAGGACATAGTAATCTGAGAATATGGAATATGGAGTTTATTAGTGAAATTATTAGTGAATTTATTAATGAAATTCTGCTTCATTGTCAGATGAAATTTGGAGTTTATCAAAAATTCTGGTTATTACTAGCATGAAACATTGGAAACCATCTTTTAGTATATGGAGTACTCAACAATGAACAGTCGAAAAACATTATTTAGACCAGAGAAAGGAATAAGGGAGGGGCATGGATTAAAACATCTCTCTTCAGATATATTTGAAGGCCAATCTTTGGAAGAGGTAAACTTCTTCGTTTCTCCAGGAGGCAAATTTGTGGTTAAAATAACATTTTTTTAAACAGTTGGAGCTATTAAATTGTAGAATGGATTGACTTGTTTTGGAGAAACTTGCACAGCACTGGAATATTCAAGGAGATGTTGGATGACCTGTCCTCATAGGGAAGCCTGTTACTCCTCTGCCAAATCTATAGAGTACAAATCAGCAGCCAGCAAACTGTAGCCCACAGGCCAATTTCAGCCCACTGCCTGTTTTTGTAAATAAAGTTTTATTGGCATTCAGCCACTCCCATTAGTTTCTGCATATTATCTATAGCTACTTTCTGCCACAGTGTCAAGAGTTGAGTTGTTGCAACAGAGGGTATATGGCCTATTCGTAGTCTATCTCTTAATAGGAAAAGTTTCCAATTTCTGCTCTAGGGCCAGGGGAAAATAATATTGGCCCAGATAGATTTAGAAAATAAAGTGAGTTGAGTTCCTTAATCCCTAGGATGTCCAAATAGTTACCTAAATTTTCTTCAAAAAATTGTTTATGACTTTAAGCTTAAATTTAGTCTTTTAATCCATCTAGAATATTTTTTATATTATTCTGAAATTGTGGCTCAGCGTATTTTCTACCGACTAGATGGCCAATTGTTCCAGCAGTACCTATTTATATAACCGTCTTTTTCTCTCAGTTTGAAATACCATCTTTGTTACATATTCTATTCATTTACAGGCAGTTTATATTTATAGGCACTCTCTCCTCTTTCACTCATTTCTTTATTCACTCTAATGCTAGTAATAATTGTTTTGATTGCAGTGGTTTTGTGTGGTATGCTTAATAATTGGAAAGGCAATTCCCCCCTCTCAGTTTTTTGTATTAATTTTTTTTCCATGTGAATTTTAAGATCTTTTGTGGGGTTTTTTGGTTTGTTTTTTTTTTTACCGGCACGCGGGCCTCTCACTGTCGCGGCCTCTCCCGCTGCGGAGCACAGGCTCCGGATGCGCGGGCCCAGCAACCATGGCTCACGGGCCCAGCCGCTGCGCGTGCGGCGCGTGGGATCCTCCCGGACTGGGGCACAAACCCGCGTCTCCTGCATCGGCAGGCGGACTCCCAACCACTGCGCCACCTGGGAAGACCAAGATCATTTTATTAATGAAAAATCTGCATAGAGATTCTGGTATAAATCTAGATATGAACTTTGGGCAGAATGACAGTTAATAAAATCTCTAATGCAGAGAAGAATCTTAAAAAAAAAAAAAAACCTTTTGGCAAGACATCACAAATCAAGTCAGTGAACAGATAGATTGGAGGAAATATCTTTAAAGTACGTGGCAGTTTTACTATGTATAACATGCAAAGGATTCTTACAAGATAGTTAAAAATAAGCATCCTCATAGAGTAATGAGCAAATAATAGGAATTGGCATTTCACTAGATGGCAAATCTAAATATTCAATAAACATGCAAAAAGATACACAAAACTCTAGCAGTCAGGATGAAGGAAATTTTAATCATTTCAAACTCATTAATAGGCAAAAATTAAATAGCATGTTAATATCTCTTGTTCACAAGATAAGGAGTATGCTCGTCTATTTCTAGGAGAGATGTGAATTATTTTATTAGCCTTTCTGGAAAATAATCTAATAGTCTTTTAGTTATACACACACACACACACACACACACACACACAAATATTTCTTTGCTTTCAGAACCTATCCCATAGAAAAAAGCACTAGTATATTCATCTTTACTGGAATGCTTATTGCAGCTTTGTTGATTATGGGAAAGCACTGGAAACAAAATATATGTTTATGATCAGGACATTGGTAAATGTATTGAGGGACATTGATACAGGGAAACAATCTGCAGCTATTATAAAGGAGCTAAAACTATGCCAGTTGACTTGGAGAGACTTCCACTTGTATTATGTGAGAAAAGTAAGTTTCAGAGTAGTGTATGTAACTTGGTCACAGTTTTGGAAAACAAATAATGAACCTCTCAGAAAAAACCCCTTATATATGTATTTGTTTGCAGATGATTCTTTGAGTATAATTAACCAGTGGGGAATGGAATTGAAAGGAGAGGAAGAAGGGAGGAGAGGTAAACAGGAAAGAAGTTTTTTAGAAAAAAAATAATATTGCGTTATAAAATAGAAGTGTCCATAATAAGCAGCATGGTATGATACAGTCATGTTTCTGTAAAATTTGACTTACACACATTCTTTTCTAAAAGGACAGGAACGTCAAATTCCACATGATACAATTGGCTTTCTTTCTAAGCTTTCTGTGGCTTATTCTTTGACCCAGGTTGGTCCAGATGGTCTGATGAAGTTAAATGGCTCAGCCCTTAATAATGAGTTCTTCACTTCAGCAGCCCAAGGCTGGAAGGAAAGACTTTCAGAAGGTAAGTGTTCAACTTTACGTGTCTCCTAGGATGTGTATGCACTTGGAGGGCATATTTGCACCTCTGAGCCTCAGTGGGTATTTGCCCAGTTTTGGAAAGCAAAAGATAGAACATTTCATAAGGTAGAACTAGCTATTCTATGTGAAACACATTGCTAGACTTTTATTTAGAGCATGTAACCAGGTTTGGCTCCAGGAGGAGTTCAGCAGCATGTTTCTTTAAGGGTTTAAAGTCACCTGGTAAACTAAAAAATATATAGACTTTTAGGCCCTATTCCTAAAGATTCTGTTTCGTTAATTCTAGCTTAATGCCTAAGAATTGAAATTTTAATAAGCAGAATATAGAATTAGAGTTATTTTATGGTGCTGTGAATCATGGTTTGGTAAGCAGTGAGATAACTTCTTTCTTGCTGCCCAATCTCAATGAAACTAACAGTAAAAAGAATCTAAAAAACTAAGAACTTTTTAAAAAACTGCTTTGAGAAATGTTTCACGTACTATAAAATTCACCCATTTGCAGCATACAGTTCAGTAGCAGCCAGAGCATTTTAATAAATACAGGTTATGATCAAGAATTGCTACCTGTGGTTACTGCTTTGCCGTGTTTCTAATTCTGATCTAACAGATTTATAGAGGGTATATTACAAAGCATAAAAAAGTGATTGATTGACTGCGTAGCGTGTAGTATCGGTCACTATTAGCAGTTCTTAACCCTGACTGCTCATTATAATCACTTGTGGTATTTTTTTAAAATACAGACATCCGGGCCCCAAAAACAATGATTTTGTTTTGCCTGCACTTCAGTGGGTTTTTTTAATATCTCTACTTTTCACAGTAGTTGTTGACTTTTCCCTTCCTGTTTTTCTTTTCAGGGCAAATTCTGTGTAGAAGGGATCTCTTACTGATTACTTTCAACCTTTCTCTTTCTTAAAGATTTCTTTGAGCAGAGACCCCCTTTTTCTGAGTCAGAATCACATGAGCACTTTAAAACATACCTGTTACCAGTACTTTCTTTTAGAATAATTTGGATTTATGTTCCCTACTCCCCAACTTTTAAAAGTAGATATTATCAACAGTGATACCTTGATTATTATGTTACTTTTTTTTTTGCATATGAGCAGTCACTGCTATACCTGTAGTCATGTGATCATATTTCGTGAGCAGCAAAAACTTTGAACACTGTATACATGTGAACAGAATTCAATACTATTTATTCCTCATTCTATCAAGCACAGTAGACACAACCAAAGAGCAGAAATTCAGAAGTTCTGGGTTGGATTCTGACAGCCAGATCCCTCTTCTCCCACTCATATGCCTAGGACTGTGATATCCACTGTCCTCTAACACTTTTCCTTTCCCTCTTCTTACCCCCAGGAGGTCTTAAACTTCAAATCTGCCATTTCCACTTCTTATTCTCTAATGTCCTGGGTATTAGAGAATAAAAAAAAACAGCCTGTCTGAGTCACAGGTTTGACGATGGCCTACCAAGCACATTCATTGTTCTCTGCCGATGGAGTGGGAAGAATTGAGGTGTGGTTGGTAGTTTTGAAGATAAATGGCATATTCAGAGCAGCTGGGTCTTTGGCATATTGAGTGTCTTGTTGCTAGGGCACTAGACTCGTACAGTTTCTGGAACAATTAGAAAACTGACACCTCCAAAATAACTCCCTACTTTTTTTGTTTTTTTGCCATACCGTGCGGCTTGTAGGATGTTAGCTCCCCAACCAGGGATTGAACCTGGGCCCACGGCAGTGAAAGCACAGAGTCCTAACCACTGGGCCACCAGGGGATTCCTACTACCTACCTTTTTACTGGAACCTCAAATGTCTTTAAGCAGGGCCATAACTGTTCATTATGCAGTTAGAGCTAAAAGGCCTAAAACACAGGTTGCCTTGGAGAAACAGAACTTTTTAATAATAAAGTGTCCAGTGGCATTATTTACTGAAAGCCTATGACCAGATGACTATTTTTCCAGTGGAAAAGAAATGACAGACTCAAGGTTTGTAAGAAATCTAGAGGGACTATGATATTTGAAGCAGAGGTGAGGGTTGCTACAAGGAAGGCCCAGAGAAGTGGCCAGTTAACTTCAGCTGCGCACTGGCAACTACATGGAGTGGCGTGCAAGGGTTTTTATTTCACCTGACGGCTCCTAGGTAGTTCCCCTTACAATGAGGAATTTTGGGGAATTTCTGTTACTTTCATGTGATAGTATTCTGACTCCTGCATGAGTCTGTCATGATTTACAAATAGTTGAAAGTAGCAAATAGCGTATTTCTATTGAATATCTTTTTTTTCCCCCTTGGTACATACAGGTGAGTTTACACCTGAGATGCAGGTGAGAATTCGACAAGAGATTGAGAAGGAGAAAAAAGTAGAGCCTTGGAAAGAACAATTTTTTGAAAGCTACTATGGTCAGAGGTAAATATCAAGACAGGTTCTATAAACCAGTGTTAATTCCTATACATACGTCATGTGGTGCTTCATCTTATTACCTTTCCAGAAAATCTAGTCTGCGATTTCCTTCATTTTTTTCCACTAGTTCTTTTTTACCAAGAAAAATTTTTTTTTCCTACGAATCTTAGGTACACAGAGTTGGATTACTCATAATCCTTGACTTTTTTTTTTTTTTTTAATATTTATTTGGCCGTGTCGGGTCTTGGTTGTGGTACATGGGTTCTTCATTTTGGTGTGCAGGCTCTTCCTTGTGGTGCACGGGCTTCTCTCTAGTTGTGGCGTGCGGGTTTTTCTCTCTCTAGTTATGGCGCATGGGCTCGAGGGTGCATGGGCTCCAGAGCACACGGGCTCTCTCGTTGAGGCACTCAAGCTCATTAGTTACAGCGCACGGGCTTAGTTGCCCCGCAGCATGTGGAATCTTAGCTCCCTGACCAGGGATCAAACCTGTGTCCCCTCCATTGTAAGGCAGATTCTTTACCACTGGACCACCAGGGAAGTCCCAGTCCTTGACTCTTAACACATTACCATTGTAGATGGTGTGGTTTCTTTTTTTTTATTAAAAAAAAAAGATTTTATTATCTTGAATTAGAGTCCTTACTTTGAATAGATTGGTTTTTCTTCCAGTAACTTTATAATACATAAGAATACTGAAGTTCTATATATTTTTTTATTGTAGTCAGTTATCCCACAATAGGATAACTTATCCAGAATCACTAAGGAATCCTGTAATATGGACCATTGTATTCAACGTGTAATTAAACAGCCTTTCTTCTGTAGAAGGCACTGGGAGATATTCATAGCTGAAACAAGATACAGACCCTTTTCTCAAGGGGCTATATAGTCTGAGTCAGTTTTTTTCCTAACAGAAAAAAATCTTAAAAATCTTAATGGGGGGATTTCCCCGGTGTTCTAGTGGTTAGGACTCGGAGCTTTCACTGCTGTGCCCCGGGTTCAGTCCCTGGTCAGTGAGCTAAGGTCCCACAAGCCATGCGGTGCAGCCAAAAAAAAAAAAAAAATCTTAATGGGGACACTTAAATAGATGACAGTGGAGCTGTATTGTTTGAAATAGAATTGAACACCCGGAGTTTTAATTGTCTGTTAGTCTCCCTTCCTACCTAATGGCAGCCTTTAAGGATACTCCATAACCATAGCTTGAGAACGAATGGCTCTTTTCCTTATCTCCATGTAGTGTTCATTGATCCCCTTCATGGTCATTTCAGAAGTGATTCTTAATGAGATGAAGAGCGCCGTACACCAATTTTTCTACCTTCTTGGTATGAGCTTTGAGCTTTTCTACAGAAACGAGGGTGAATACATTTAGACCATTTTTATAGGCAGCAGTTATTCCATAAATATTGTTCATTCCCTCCTTATAAGATGGAGCATTACAGCCATTCTTGGGTCTTTCTGTTTTTAGCTATTACTTTTTGCCAGCTTTTTGGAAGGACTATATTTGATTACTGTCCAGATTTGTCCTCAGCCATTCCATCTCAGGGGTGCGGTACTGATTATTGAAGTCACCAAAGAGGGCTATCTTGTTTTTACTTGTTGTAGGAGGAGTCTCTAGTGACCCCTACAGGGTAGCCTAGCTCTTAGCCAGGCCACACTGTGGAAGTCTCACTTGGTCTTCACTCCCAGGATAGCTCAGAGGCACTTGATCTCAGAATTTTAGAGCTATACCAAGTGAAATTTAAACAGGCTTTCCAAAAACTCAGAGTTCTCGTTTTCAACCTCTAGCGAATATTGACAGCCAGCTCTCCTACTGTCTCCCCTGGGTCCCTTAGATTTCTTGGGCCAGCCTTTCTACAGGTACTGCAGAGTAGAGCTGATCACCGTCCAAACCCACAGTCCCAGGGTACATGGGTCTTTGTCTTCTTTAACTTCTCTGTGGGTAGTCTGTGATCCATGCCTCTAGGCAATGTAGCCCCTTTGTAAGCAGAAGTAATAATAATTAACATTATATTGAGCTTTTATTATGTGCTAGGTGCTATTCTAAGTACTGTACATGCATTAATTTAGTTACTCATAATAGCAACAATGTACAATTAAAGAAACTGAGATACAGAAGGCTAGTCACTTACTTATTACATGGATAGTAGGTATCAGAGCTAGGATTTGAATCCAGGCACTCTGGCTCCATACCCTTCACTAATATTAATAATAGTGAAGATGATATATGAAAATTACTTACTAAGTGTCACAGGTTCTTCTAGGCATTGCCATACACCGTTATCTCATATTCAATAACATAGGCCATTTCTCAACTACAATATTTCTTTCTTCCACCTTTTAGTTCTGGCCTGAGCCTTGAAGATTCAAAGAAGTTGACAGCTTCACCCAACGATCCCAAAGTAAAGAAAACCCCAGCTGAGCAACCAAAACCCATGCTTCCTTCAGAGGCCTCTCCTATCAATATAGTCTCAGTAATTCCCCAGTTAGTGTCTAAAGAAGAAGTACTACAGCTGCCATCACCAGTCAGAAAAGAAGAGCATGAAAGCCAAGATAAGATGCAGCCAAAGTCCAAATCCCCAGAGCCCCTGCTTTCCTCAGCTCCCAATACAGATGAGCTTAGCAGCGTCCCTCCCATCAAGTGCCCAAAGGATGAGGCTCTCTTGGAGCAAAAGCCAGTTGCCTCTGCTGAACAGAAGTCTGAGAAAGAGAGTCATCTCACTACAACTTCAAATTATAATAAAAATGAAAGCCAAGAAGCTTTAGTTACATCCCTGAGCAAACCCAAGAGCCCTGGGGTAGAAACAACAGTAGTGAAGCCCATAGTAGAAGCAGGTCTACAGGAGACCACTATGAAAGAGCCTCCATCAGCTCTGGCTGATCACAGCCCAGAAAACCTCAAGAGGAAACCTTCTGTCACCCAAGAAGAGGCCCCTACAAGCTGGGAGAAGAGACCACGTGTCACCGAGGATCGCCAGCACCAGCAGCCATTTCCAGTCTCCCCACAGCCCTTTCTCAGTAGAGGGGACAGGTTCCAGGTGCGGAAAGTACCACCTCTCAAGGTAAGAGAGCGGGAAGAATTGAAAAAGAAAGATGGTCTGAACACTAAGTGTTTGGTTGTACCTACTAAGTTTCAAATATTTGTGGTATTTCTTAATGCAGAAGCAGTTGTATATATTTGATATGCATGTAACTGTGGTCATACACGAGTAAAATTATTAAGAAACAGGCATTTAGAACTGCATCCTTATATGTATATATATAGCTGATTCACTTTGTTCTACAGCAGAAACTAAGACAACATTGTAAAGCAATTGTATTCCAATAAAAAAAAATCATAAATAAAAGAACTGCGTCCTCACAGATCCTTTTTGGGGTTTGAATACTTATTCAGATATCTGAATATCTAATGCAGTCCACCCCCACCCACACCCCTGCTGGCTACTCTTGTATTTTAAGACAGTTATGGAAAGTATTTTGTCTCATGTGACAAAATAAGTATAATAATAAACAGGAGGAGGTCATTGATGTGATTAAGAGATCACATCTTTGTATCAAGAGCCATGATATTTAACACTTTATTGACTGGAGACATATTACGGCCACAGGCATTAGTTTCTACAAAAATCCCCGGTCAATAATGTGTTAATTATTGCTGCCATAACTGATTTGATGTTCTGAGAGCCTGGAACTACCTTTTAGTTCCAACCTTTTAAAGGAAATGTGTGTGGCTGCCATGAGTCACCACTGGTCACTTGAGGGACCTTAGTAAGATGGAATAGCCTTGCTAAGCTCTACTGCTTAGGATATGTGATTAATTGTGTTTTAGCCCTATATTGCTGCATATCAGATCTTTTAAATTTCTATAGCAGTGTCACTACCTTAGTGTGTACTTGGGCTTGTGCCTAACATCAGTTTGCAGTTCATTCTTAATTTTATTAATAGTATTTATTAACACTGTTGTGTCTACTATGAACCCAGGCACTGGGTAGCATTCATTCACATTAGAATATAAGTAAAACAAAATAAGCCAAATAGAAATACTCTTTTCCCTTTTTTATTCAACTTAGACTAACCAAAGTCCTACCTGGAAATATCCCTTGGAAACACTCAGTTACTAGTACTTGACCTGTTTCATGCACTGTGAGACTTCTCGCTCTCATTTTGCACCGTAATAGTATGATGTTCTTCATTACTTTTTAATTTTAAGATTTGTGATTGCAGCACTTAGGAATCTCTTCTTTTTTCTTTTTCTTTTTTTGATATTTTTCTACCATTAGCATACACTGTTATGCTTTGCTAGGGATTCTGAGTTTTATGATAATCACTTGTATTCTTCTTATAAAAATACGAGAAACCTTTCTTTAATGGGTGTCAATTAGAACTTATCTCTAAACCTGAGAGCTGAGTTATAGTCTAGGTTTTACTTTATATAAATGACGCTGGGTAAGAACCATCATTTCTATTTCCTCATCTTTCTGCTAATCCAAAGAGACTCTACACTGAAAACTTAAATCCATTGTGACCAAGTTAATGTTATTTAACTTCTTTCCTTTCTTTTACTTCTTTCTCATTTCCCCAAAAACTTTCCACCAGAAGTTGCTTTAGTAACACTCTTACCTTAGATCCTATCTCAAATCCCATTTTCTTAGACAAAGCTTAATGTAATTTATAACAGAACAAAATCTTTTTAAACAAAACTTAAATAGAAAAACAAAATTTGAATTTTATTACAAATGTTATATATGTATATGTGTATAAAATTATATATGCACATTATATCTATTTTATATATGCATATCTACAATATAAAATGTGTACATATATGTATATAGAGAGATGGACAACTCAAACAGACATTATGTATTTTTCCATTCAGTATACAATTATAACAGAAAGAATCTAATTCCTTTGCTATACCAGGGTAGGGCTTCTCAATAAGTTAAATTGTTGAATTGTTATCAGTGCCTAGAAAGCTTGTGTGGGTTTTGTACTTTAAAAAAAAGTATAACATCTCATTTATTCTATATAAACGGGTAATAGGACTAGTTACCTAAATAACTGAAAATTCTCATTTTTAAGCATTAAAACTTTTTATTTTAACCACTCTTAAGGATTGTCCTTATTTAATCAACATGTTATTAATGATATTCAGTCATTATGATAGGTATCCTTTATTGTGCTGGATATGTTGTTATTCTGAAGATTATTCTAATGTAAGGTTGCTTGTTCCCTATATATGATTCCCCTGCACAACTGTGCTTTTTACTTTCTTGTTTTTAATTTTCTAGTTTTATCTGTTTTTCCCCCTATTAGTTGTCTCTGCTAGATGGTATTACCAAGGGGCAACAGTTGCTTCTTTCTTATTCTGGGCAGCTTCTAAAATACTGTGTGCAGTTGGATGTAAAGTAGATTTCAGCTTTAAGAGAGAGATTGAGTATATCTCATGATGAGAAATATGTGGGCTTTGTGACAGGTGTTACAGAATCCTAGAGGTCTAACTTCTGAATGGCAGAGAATTCTTCAGGACTGCTGACCTTTTTAGAAATGGGTATTGCAGATAATGAAAAATCTTTAGTGACTTTATTAGTCTCAATTTAAGGAGTTCCAGAAAGATGACATGCATTTTCTTAGAGCTCAGCGGCTTAATATGTTTTTAATTACATGTCCTAGGACATCTGTAACAGTTATTTGCTCTTTTAAATTCTTCCAACTATTAGAAAGGCCCAGATACTGCTTCATTCTACTTAATTCCAGTAGCTTTCAAAGTATTGTTTTGAACAGGAGTCAGATTCCTTTTAGGTATAATATTTTATGATATGAAAATCAGTGGTTTCAAACCTAATGATGCATCAGAATCTCGTAAGAAGCTTTCTAGAAATGCATTTTTTCTCTAGGAGTTCTAATTTGTAATTTTAAGGACAGGACTGAGAGGATGTATATTTTTTAAAAGCTCCACAAATAAGTATAATGCCAGCAGGGGGTGAGAATGACATTGGTTAACATTACAGACATTATATACATACCCTGTCATGTGGGTGGGCAGAGTGGATCACACACTGTCTTCCTTCCAGTGCAGTTTAGAAGCCTCTGTAATTTGAGATAATTCAGCCTATATGCTTAGCTGTGCAAGTGTGCGTGTGTAAAAGAGAAGAGAACAAGAATTTTCCTCTGGACCTCGGTAGTAAAGCCAAGGAGTAAAAGACAGTAATGGTGTGCTACTTCTTCATTTCTTCTGTTTCTGTCTTCTCGCTTTTACACACATTTTAAAATGTAGATACCATAGAAAGGTCTCTATCTTAAATGATCAGCTGTTATGAGTAGTAATGACATTAAGAGAGAGCTGTGTTGTAAGAAGAGGTTTGAGGCTTTGGGGTGGGAGTGGATGTCGAGGGAGGGGAGTCCTTGGCACCAATAGAGGAGGTGAAAGGATCCTGGAGACAAACCTTTGTGGCTGTCCCCATGGTTTGGTCTCTTAGTCACAGGCTTCCCGTCCTTGTCATAGGGTTCACTCTACTCAGAATTTGTGTTAATGAAGTTTGATTGCTCTTATAAATGAAAACTAAGCTCTGTTGTTTTTTTCCCCCTAATTCTTTCAGATCCCGGTCTCCAGAATCTCCCCCATGCCGTTTCCTACATCGCAGGTCTCTCCCAGGGCTCGTTTTCCAATCTCCATCACTAGTCCTAACAGAACAGGAGCCAGAACTCTCGCAGACATCAAAGCAAAAGCCCAGCTGGTCAAAGCACAGAGGGCAGCAGCTGCTGCTGCAGCCGCAGCTGCTGCAGCCGCCTCAGTTGGAGGGACCATTCCAGGACCTGGCCCAGGGGGTGGACAAGGTCCAGGAGAGGGGGCTGAAAGGAGAACTGCTAGAGGAGGGAGTCCAGACTCAAACAGAGTCAGTGAAACTGGAAAGGGCCCCACACTGGAACTGGCAGGAACTGGAAGCAGGGGAGGTACGAGAGGGCTTTTACCCTGTGGTCCAGAGACTCAGCCCCAATCTGAGACCAAGACCCCAGGCCAGGCACAGTCTCACAGTGTCTCTGGAGCACAACTACAGCAAACCTCCTCAGTGCCTCCACCATCTGCCATCAGTGGAGCGTGCTCAAGTGTCCCGTCACCAGCCCACGCTAACACACCCCCACCAGCTTTAGGGAAAGTAAGTAATGAAAAACTAAACCCCACCAGGGCGGCAGCCACGGTGGCCTCTCTTAGCCACCCACAAGGGCCCAGTAATGGTAGGCAGGAGAAAGCACCTCCTACTCCAGCAGATCCTGCTCTAATCGCAGGTGCCTCACCTGTTCATTTTGCAGTCGATGGCACAGTTGAGCCCAAAGCAGGTTCTAGTAAGAATACACCAAACCCTCCAGCCTCAGCAGAGATAAGTGCTAGTGCTTCAGTGGACATGACTCCCTCCCCTTTAACATCTTTATTAGCAACAGCCTCTTTAGAGAAGCTTCCTGTACCCCAGGTCGTTGTAACCATAGCACCTACTGGATCAGCTCCATCCTCGAGCACTTTGCCAGCAGCTTCTAGCCTTAAGACCCCAGGAGCTTCTTCAAGTATGAATGGACCCATTTCAAGGCCAAGCTCTAATATCCCTGCTAATAATCCTTTGGTAACTCAGCTGCTGCAAGGCAAAGATGTTCCCCTGGAGCAAATTCTGCCTAAACCTCTCACCAAAGTTGAAATGAAAACTGTTCCACTAACTACAAAAGAGGAAAAGGGGATGATGATAGGAGCACTCGCAGGTACCAGCGTAACAGAAAATAGCACCAGAGAGGAAGTTAATGAGAGACAGTCCCATCCAGCTACACAGCAACTGGGTAAAAGTTTGCAAAGTAAGCAGCTCCCCCAGGTTCCAAGACCCCTTCAGCTCTTTTCAGGTAAGGATCTAAGGGACGCTAGCATTGACACACACCAATACCAAGAAGGACTAAGTAAAGCAACCCAAGATCAGATCCTTCAGACACTCATCCAAAGGGTTCGGAGGCAGAATGTTCTCTCGTTTGTGCAGCCCTCCCAGTTCAACTTCACTCACTCAGGTTTCCAGTTAGAGGACATCTCCACAAGCCAGAGGTTTATGCTGGGTTTTGCTGGCAGAAGGACATCCAAGCCTGCAATGGCAGGTCACTACTTACTTAACATTTCCACCTATGGCCGGGGTTCAGAGAGCCTTAGGAGGACCCATTCTGTAAACCCCGAAGACCGATTTTGTCTAAGTAGCCCCACTGAGGCCTTGAAGATGGGATATACAGATTGTAAAAATGCAGCAGGAGATAGTAGCAGCGGTAAAGAAGATGATACTGATGAGGAAAGTACTGGTGATGAGCAAGAATCTGTTATGGTGAAGGAGGAGCCGCAGGCTTCCCAGAGTTCTGGCAAGTGTGAAGCAAGTTCAGGACCCCACAGTAGAGAAACCCTATCCACCAGTGATTGTTCAGCTAAAAAGAATGTGAAGGCAGAGATGCCAGTGCCTGAGCAAACCACTTTAAGCAAGGAAAATTACCTGTTCACTAGAGGCCAAACATTTGATGAGAAGACCCTAGCCAGAGATTTTATTCAGGCAGCACAGAAGCAGATGGCTCACGCAGTGAGAGGTAAGACCGTGCGGAGCAGCCCTGAGCTTTTCAATTCTACTGCTCTTCCTCTACCTGCAGACAGCCCTACCCATCAGTCTCTACTCCTTCCACCACTGCAAACCCCAAAGCTGTATGGAAGCCCCACACAGATTGGGCCAAGCTACAGAGGCATGATCAACGTCTCCACCTCATCGGACATGGACCATAACTCTGCTGTACCGGGGATGCCTGACTGTAGCCAGGTATCTAGCAATGTCGGTGATGTCATGTCCTTTTCAGTGACTGTCACAACCATCCCTGCTAGCCAAGCTATGAATCCCAGCAACCACGGCCAGACCATTCCTGTTCAGGCCTTTCCTGAAGAGAACAGCATAGAGGACACACCTTCGAAATGTTACTGCCGATTGAAAGCCATGATCATGTGCAAGGGGTGTGGAGCCTTCTGCCACGATGATTGCATTGGCCCCTCCAGACTGTGTGTCTCCTGCCTTGTCGTTCGGTAATGAGACCGGGAGAACACACTGTAAAGAAGGCAGGAAGGGGGAAGGGTTGACAGATGTGGTTTTTGAGTTCTTTTGGAATCACAGAAATAAACTAGGTTTCAGTTGTCTTAAGAGACAAGTGTTACTTAATCAGGAATACAGAGTACAGATCTTACATTTTAGAGGAAAAGCACCTTGTATAGTAAGTCCAAGTCAAGACTTTGTGAATTTGTGACAAGTTTGCACTTACAAAATCATGTAAATATGTCACATCTTGTTTTAACATTTTTCCAGGTGTTTAGGTAATAATGTATTACTTTGACTTCAGATTGATGTTCCACTTCATGTGACTTTGAAAAGTTTAATGCCATGCATGGTGAAAGGAAGCGATTTCCCTTCTGCCCTTTCTTAAGAGGCTAGGAAAAGAAAGGAGTGAGGGAATGGTCTGAAGAAATGACCACTCACGTTGATTATGTCTTGACCGCAGGCTTTACGTAGGTTATTCAGCCTTCACAGGATTTGGATTCAGGGTTTACTCAGTCCCTTTACCTTAGATGGAACCTTCTCAAGTTGAAATTTTTGATAAGGTATTAATTTCACAGGCAGTACTTGAGACTCTGAAAATTCTGACTTGGTTCTTGGCTTCCATAAACGAGTACTATTGCCAGGCACTCTGCTTGCAGTTTGTGGATCCCTGCTGTTCCCTAATCCCACTCCCTTGCCCTGAAGCAGTGTGCATGGTCCATGAAAAGTTTGCCTCGCGGGGCCCCTTGGGTTACCGTCACCTGTGCAGGGCAGTAATTCCAGCAATAATCTCCGAGGATTTAGTCATTCGTGGGAGCTTACAAACAAGTTTGAAATACTAGTATAAAATTAACAGAAAAGCGTTAGTGATAGGGTGATTTGAACTATGTGTTTTGTTGGGTAAGCAGAGTAAAGGTGCAGAAACTGTTGAACTGAACATAAAGAACTTTGGAAAACAATTTTAACACTAGAAACAAAGTAGCCCCTCTCATCCTCTTCTCTCCCAACCTGTTACCTAATGTTCTACAGTTAGCTGTTGCTACAGGTAGAAAAACTCATTAATACCACATTTGCCCATTCTGTTAAACCTGTTTTGACCTCCCAGGCATCTGAGGAATATGGGGGTAATCTTATATATTACTCTGAACATACACGTGTGCGTGCGCACACACACACCGTAAAAGTCAGACACTTTTCCTGTTTTAGAAAACATGTCCCCTCTCTTGGACTACTGCTCTCTACACACTAGAAATTTCTAATGTAAAGGGGCTTTAGTGAATGACTTAGGAAACATCTAGAAAGGAAAAGAAATCAGCTGCAAATTTTTGTTTTTGTTTATTTTTTGTTTCCTTTATGTTGAATTCTGTCTCTAGTGACTAAAGAATTTTTGAGTACATACATTTAGGTCATGGTTAAAGAACATTAAAATAAATCTACAATTTACCAGAATTCGGTATTAAAAAGTTGGGGATTGTCAATGTGTATCATTTGCATATTGATTTCAAATCTCCTAATTTCACGTATGTAAAGGACATACATTATTAGTGCAACCTAGTACAGTCATAGTTGTACTTAATATTCAGGATGTGATATATACAAAATGCAGAATGGTTTTTTGTTTGTTTGTTTCTTTTTGGCGGTACACGGGTCTCTCGCTGTGGTGGCCTCTCCTGTTGCGGAGCACAGGCTCCGGACACGTAGGCTCAGCGGCTATGGCTCACGGGCCCAGCCGCTCCACGGCATGTGGGATCTTCCCGGACCGGGGCACGAACCCATGTCCCCTGCATCAGCAGGCGGGCTCTCAACCACTGCACCACCAGGGAAGCCCCCTGCAGAACAGTTTAGACTCGTTAACTAAGTCACATTCCAGATTAGGGGCAAGTAGGCAGTAGTAATCTTAGCTTTGCACGCATTCTGCTACCCACCCCTCCCTACCTCACCTCCTGCATTATACATACACTCTTTTAATACTTTCAAACCCCATAAGAAACTATTTACTTCTATTTTTTATTTTTTGTTTCTGAGTTTTTTGTGGCCCAAAGCAAATATAGGATTAATATCTGTGTTCTAGTTTCAACCAAGATAATTTGATGTCCTTCTAACTTCCCTTTTTCTTCCAGCACACACATAGCTAAGAGGTAAGAAATCTGTAAGGATCCAGGGATAAGGAGCAAGTTCTCTAGCCAATAACCAGTAGGAGTCAGAAACCATGGTTCTGTTCCCAAACTTTCAGTGCCCTGGGTAATCCCAGGGGGTGTTAAAAAGACCTATTGCTAGTTAAAACTCTCCATTCCCAGCTTTGTCACTCCCCACTTGAGTGGCAGGACTGAGGGGTGGTCTGCTGCCGGAAGTGGTTGACTGTTTCAGAACCGACCCCACGGTGAGCACGAGTTAACCAATTTGGTTTTTCAAAATGATTTTTCTTCTTCACACCTTTCCTATCATAGAAAGTCTCTCCTCCATGGTTCTCTTAATCTGAGGATGGACAGACTAACCAGGAAAGGAGGAAAGGCATCAGGGATTTTCAAGTCCATTTAGAGAGCAAACCATATCGTGCCTATTCATCTTGACCCAGGCTCTTGCAGATAGGTCCTAAGCATTACTGTTCACCAGATTCTCTTTACAGATAATACCCAGCTAATAAAATATTCAATAAATCGTCAAATAGGTACACTGCCTCACTCTTGACTAAATGAGAGAATAGTTAGATTCTCTTAGATTGGTAGAAAATTGAATGCAATCTATCGGTTTCAAAACGGTTTCACATAGAAGGTCATTCATCTTGTGCTGACTGAGCTGAGAAGAAAAAAGAAAAATTACAATCTGGCCCTTTTGAAAATGAAGCAGTAGGAACAAGAAAACCTTTAAATTATTAGAATATGGTATTCCAGTACCTTTAAAGCAGTTTTTATCTTAGGTTTTCAGTTACTTTACCTTTCAATTCAGTCTGAAATGTTTCTAATAAGTGCTAAGCTTATTTTTATGGTATTAAGTTGCACTATTTCCAGTGACTAGTCAGGCATTATGCCTGATGCTTATGCCTCCAGGGTATGCTTCTCAAGCCTTCAGATAACCTTCCACTTCAGGTCACCTTGGGGAGGTGGCATTAACAATATATCATCTCAGTCTTACTTGGGAATGTTCTAAGTTGTCTAGTAGAGAAGACTCCCTAAATTTTAAAGAATTTTCATTAAAATTCTCCATCCTATTAAACAGAAAATAAAGCCAAATAACCTGGAGTTGTTTGCCCTACATAACCCCTGTGTTGAAGATACTGAAGCTGTCTGTGGTACCCCATGTAACATCTTTAAGAATAAGGTCTGGCAGTTGGGAAATTTTTCTTGGGGCAGGGGAAGCATACTTACATGGGCTGGGAAGGCACACAGTGTAGACATTTTAGGAGTTATCACAGATTTAAATAGCCAAAGGAGGACGTCATTGCCTTCCAGGTGAAGGCATAAATTGGTACATTAATAATTGGACCGTTTACCATCCTAATTGCTCTTACTGCCTTTCTTCACCTAAGAGTCCTTAAAGAACTCTTGGGTGAAATTATTTGTTATAATGAGGGGGTCTTCTCTGGTCATTACATCACTCTTTGTTTCTAGAGCTCATTGTCAGTAAGCAGTACCAGGGTTGTTTTCTCTGTGACCTACAGATTTCACAGCAAGGAGAGAAAAGTCTCCCTGTTGCATTACAACAATGTGCTAAGTAAAAAAACTTGGCCAAGGGTAGTTTGCAGCTCAATTTATAGAATAGTCCAAAGAGACTCCGAGAAACATGATGATAGGCAGGGATCTTTCCTACCGTGTTTCAATACCTACATAACCTATTGAAAGAGGACAATAGGTAAAGCAGTTCCTAAAGTTGGAAGTAAGACCTTCATAGATTCTTGGTTACTTATTTTTTTTAATGCTTTACATTTGATACAACTATTAAAGATCAATTTTAAAAATAGCTTTCCAGTAATATATTTTAAGTAATATATATTTTAATATCTATGTAAAAAGTGACAGTGGGAGACTCTGAATTTCTCATATAAGGTATGTTTGATGTAGGGCCTCACTGTTAAGGCACAAATTATTTCAAAGGAAGTTACTCTAAAGACACTCAGATTATTTCCAAAAAAATGCAATAAGGGGAAGAGTTTTGGAGTTTATTTTTTATTTTAAAAGAAAATTGACTTATTTACCACAAGCTATTTTTTTTTTCCTTCTGGCTAAAAGATTTGTACAGACTGGTTTGGTAAATGCTAAACTTTTGTGTCTTTTGCCTTTTTAAAGGAATTGTTAACATTGGAATTGAGGGTATGTACAGAGAAGTTGGTGTCAACACCATTTAAAAAGTCATATTTTTTCACAAATATAGAAAAATCATTTTACATAAGAATTTTAAGTATTTGCAATAAATATATGTATATAGATTGTATGTATTCATATATTCTTATTTTTCATTTTATTATTAAGTAAAAGATAATTAAAGTGGAAATAAAAACCTTGGAGTTTTCGGTGCATCTTGAGGTCTGACATACATGTGAAGGTGGTGTGGGTAAGGGCCCTCAGTTGTTGTCTTATACTACTATTGGAAGATTACCAACAGATTGCATAGTAGATAGTAAAATGAGGAATTTGGTGATAAATCAGGGTAGCGTATTTCTTTCAGAACTCTAGTAAAAATATTAAATTCTCCTAATATGTCTGTCTCTGTGCTTTCACCCTTGAACTGTTCTCTCTCCTAACCACCTAATGTTACTGGGAAAGTAAAAACAAAACAAAACACAGTGCATTGTTTTTTAATGTGCCCATTGTTTGCTTCTAAGACAAAGAATGGCAAGAAAATATCTCGGGGTGGGGGTGGCGGGAATAGGTTTTCCTTTCTCCACAGTGGTTAATAATTCATTAGCAAACATTCACTTCCACCACCTTCCAGGCCATAGGGTTTATGTGAAGAAATAATATCGTGAAGATAATAGAAAAGTTTTTTTCTGTTTCCCTCCTTTGAGAAGTGAGTTTTGTAGCCAGTTTTATGTCCTTCCCAATTGATCTGGAGATAGAAGGGCTAAGAGAACTTGAATGTTGATCTCCCTAATGTCAGGAAGAGTGTTTATGGAAATGAGGACTTAACCAAAACGTTAGGAGAGGTTAACCATACCTAGAGATAATCGAGTCCTGCTGTCCAAGAGAAGTCATTTTGTGATTGTAAATATTTAGTTTTAGGATATGATTGAGGAAGCAAAAGGATACCTAGATAGTCTCTGGGAATAAAGGCGTATAGCCCGTTCTTTAAAAATGAATAATATATAGCTTTATTGGTGACCTGAAAGGAAATAAGGTCAGAGTTTGAAGAATATCTTAATGACCCATGAAACACTTTTAATTGTAGTTCACTAGTTCTCCCCACAATTGCTCAGTTGTGGTTATTTTAACTGATAAAAACAGCAATTTTTGGAAATTAGGATACTTGAGAATGCTTCCCGCCCCCCATAAGGCCACGCTCTGTGGTATGCAGGATCTTAGTTCCCCATCAGGAATAGAACGTGTGCCCCCTGCATTGGGAGCACAGAGTCCTAACCACTGCACCACCAGGGAAGTCCCAAGAATGTTTTTTAAAAGACGGCCTTACTATTTTTCAAAAATTGAAAATTCAGACATAGGGCTTCCCAAAGACATTGAGAATAGTTTAGATGTCTAAGAGAACAGTGCTAAATCTTCGCTGAAAATACACTATCTCTAAAGGAAAAATTTTAAGTCTCAGGGAACATCTGCATCCTCGTAATTCCCATATATGGTAGATACGAATGAAGGTGAAATATTTAAATGTGTGTGAACCAGTTCATGATGACTGTTTACAAAGACCACCCCCCCCAATTTCTAATATGTACTTACTGTTATTTATTCCTACCTCATAGGAAGTAACATTCATATTCAGGTAATGACATAGGACCCTAAGGTATAGTTGGACTGCAGTTAATTGAGAAAGAGCAGTACATCACAACACAGCTTCAACTTGGATCCCCAGCTTTCCTTTATTTACATCACAGAGTCTTAGAAACCTGTGTTCATCGCTTTTAACACTAGTTGACCAAGAGTGGTCTTCACAAATCAAATTTCGCATGTTTCTAATTCTTGTACATAAATCATGTTATTCACTAATTCAAATACCTTTTGAACATCTATGTGCTAAGCACTGTGCTAAGGTTCTGGTTAAGCAAAGGTAAAGAAAAGCAGTCATGTAAGTTGTAAAAGGTCTTCCTAAAAGTAGTAACCATACAGCACATGTCTAGTTCACAGCTCAAGGAGTAATATATGCTACGTTATTTCCCAAGACGTGTTGGAAGTTTAAGAGTAAATGAACTACGAAATAGAAGCATTTGAGGCACTTGGCAAAACATGAAGAAAGAAAAGAAAGGCATTGCCCCTACATGAAATTACAGTGTGGAATTGAGCCAGGTTGATAAAATTTACCTTTTTTTGACAACTGTCACTGGAAGATCTAGAGATTAATCAGAATTTCAAGGAATCTCTTGGTAATACCTAAATTGAGAAAATCAGGCCGAAAGCAATCCCTTTCAATGAATACTGTTCAGTATGCCAGTAAAGATGCTTCATCTTATGTTCAGCTAACCCTTTCAAATAACAGTTTGGTAAATAATGCAGCTTTCCTGTCAAACCCAAAATAAGCTAAAGGGAATAAAAAAACATAACCTTGATTTTCATCTTATAGACTGGTGAGAAGGAAGTGTATTCATTTAAAATTGTTAGAGATATTTCATCCCCTTTTTCCCTCCATAATGGATAAAATTACTGTTCTTTTTCTTCTAATATTGTAGAATTGACTTTTTTTTTCCTTTCTACTTCTAAGTCACAACTTGCATTAAAAGAGGCTTCAGCCGGACACTACCCCTTATAAAGTGGCCTAAATCCTAATTCTTTAAGACTTTCTGGTAGAAAGGTTTTAAAAGGATAAATGAATATATTTTGTCAGTGCTTATTATTGAACTTTCCTTACCTGGGTTACTGGATTTGCAACTTGAATTCTGTATTCCAAAATATCCATGTTCACCTTTTAGTCAAAAATTATGAGGTGTATTCCACCATGTAATACAGTCTCAACTCTGTCCAGGAACTAGGAGGGCAGATATCCTGTATTTTCCTTATACTTAGTGACATTAAACAGAAGATTGGGTTTCTTTCATAGGGACTGTATAAACTAAGGAATCTCTATACCTCTGTGTATCTTTCAGTCTTAACCTAAAAAGGGAATCCCTACAAAGATTTCCTTATAACAAAAAGGACAGACTAACCCTGGAAGAGAGAGATGATGAGCTGTGGAGATGGGCTGTGACTAGATAGTGGGTTGTCCTGAAGAATAACTGCAAACTCAACTTTCCTGGTTCTTCAAGCTCAAAAGAAACTAAAGGGAATTTTTTAAATCCTGACTTTCATCTTGACTACGAAACCTATCCAGTGCCTAGGAGAGAAGAAAGGTAAACCCAAGACTGGATTTAAGATAGATTTAAGTAAACTAGGAATTATTCTTTCCCTTTTACCGAATTTTTTTTTTTAAGTTTTGGGTTCCCATAATGTAATGAATTGCCATGAGTGGAACATGGAATTTGATTTGAGGCATTTTGTGGGCTAATAGTTTTCTGTTGAACTATATTGTCTATCTAGTGACAGCTTTTGCCACTGCTCAGGATTTAGGAGTGTGCACCTGTGTCTTAGTGACACAAACATTGGCTCATAAATACTATATTAAACCAACTTGAGTCAGCACTTTATTAACTTTAATCATGGATCCCTTTTTAAATACTTAATATTTAAAATTCAGATTAGCCCAATAAGAAAGCAATGCATTTAATGTCAAAATGTCTGAAGGTAACTATTATTTTACACACAGTCTACGTCCTTCCTACGGAAAGTGTGGTACATAAAATTTTACATTTCTTGGGTCAGTTCTTTTCAAAACACCAGTGTCTAATGTTTTCAGATACCTAGAGCTTGGGAATGCTGGAGTTGGACTTGGACCCCAAGTCAGCAGTTGTTTTCATTTTAGGTTTTCAGGCATAGCAATTTGAAGTGACCCCATCTGAACCTATATGTAATCACTTTGAACAAGCTTTAAATTAATGAAACTCTTCCAGAGTCTCAAATTTGGTCACCTGCTTGTTGCATAAGGAGACAGATTCTGGGCTGGGCAGGACCTGACAATTTGTTCTCTGATAATAAACTACTGATTGAAGAGCAAGTTTGTTATTAGAGACTTAACGAAATTTCTAGAACCCATGAAAGATCTAGAGTACATGATAAGTGAAACTCTAGAAATTAAAAACCTTTCTCTTAGCCATAAGTGCTATGACCTATTTTTTTTAAACCCGTCTTAATTCTGTGACTCATTGCATCATACCTTAAGAGAAATCAGAATGGAAGAAATGACCTTATGTTGGTCTTACTTTAAAATCTTTGTGCACATAGGCCTTAGCACTTTGACAGATAAAGCTCTGCCTTTTAGCTCCTTCTCACTCTTGTCTTTATTCTTCCCACTTTTAGACTGTTCCTTTTATTGGTCGTATAAAACTACCTTCAGAATTGAATGTATAATAATGTTTCTGCACATGGACAAACTGTATTTTAATGACTCATTTTATGTGTAATAAAGGCATACAGTTTTACTCCAGTGACTGTGCCTTTTCTTTTCCAAAGAAACCAGACACCATATTGAATGATTTACCTGCTTGTTTCCCCTTCCCCTACCTGATTGCACAGTTGTCCCTGGGTCCTGGCTAAATTTGGGTACTACAGAGAATGCCAGTCTCTTCAGGCAACACGCAAAGAGAGTTAAAGGACTCAACATGAGCCATAAAGAGGGAATGTATTTCAAAAATTAAAAGGACACCTATACTACAAAGCTACAGTAATCAAAACAGTGTGGTAATGTCATAAAGACAGGCATAGAGGTAAATGGAACAGAATGGAAAGCCCAGAAATGAACCCTCAAATATGTGGTCAAATAATTTTTGACAATGGTGCCAAGAGAAGTCAATGAGGAAAGGGCAGTCTTTTCAGTAAATGTTGGGAAAATGATATCCACATGCAAGAGAATAAAATTGGATCCTTTCTCTACACCATATATAAAAACTAACTCAAATGGATCAAAGACCTAAGAGCTAAAACTCTTAAAACAGGGAAATCTTCATAATTGGATTTGACAATGATTTCTTGGATATGATGCCAAAAGCACAGGCAACAAAAGAAAAGATAAATTGGATTTCATTAAAAATTAAAAACCTGTGCATCAAAGGCCACTATCAACAGTGAAAAGGCAACCCACAGAATGGGAGAAAATATCAGTATTTGCAAATATTTCATATATTTAATTTAAAAAATCAGTATTCAAAATATATAAGAAATTCCTACAACCCAACAACCAATTTAAAAAGTACTTGAATAAAGGACTTCAGTAAAGGACTTGGATAAATCTCCAAAAGATACATACAGGTGGCCAATAAGCACATGAAAAGATGCTCAACATCACTATTCACTAAGGAAATGCAAATCAAAGCTACAATGAGATACAACTTCACACACATTAGGATAGCTATATTGATCGTCAAAAAATAAAACAGTGTCAGCAAGGATGTAGAAAAATTGAATGCTTGTGCATTGCTGGTGGAAATGTAAATAGGTGCAACCACTGTGGAAAACAGTTTGCTTCTCAAGACAATTAAACGGAAGTACCTTATGATCCAGCAATTTCTGGATATACACCCAAAAGAAATGAAAGCAGGAACAGATATTTGTACACCAATGTTCATAGCAACATTATTCGCAATAGCTAAAAGGGGAAACAACACGAATGGATAAATAATGTGGTATATACATATGAGGATATTATTCAACCTTAAAAAGGAACGAAATCCTGACACATAATTCAACATGGATGAACCTTGACATTATGCTCAGTGAAATAAGCCAGACATAAAAGGACAAATACTGTATGATTCCACTTATATGAGGTACCTAGAATAGTCAGATTCCTAGAGACAGAAAGTAGAATGGTGGTTGCCAGGGAATGAAGGTAGAGGGGGATGGGGAGTTAGTGTTAAAAGTTCTGGAGATGGATGGTAGTGATGGTTGCATAACAATGTGAATGTACTTAATGCCAAGTGTACACTTAAAAATGGTTAAAACAGTAAATTTTAATGTGTATTTTACCACAATAGAAAGCAAAACGAAACTCAAAGTGGTTAGAGAAATAAAACTTGTGAGACATTTTCTGGACAACATGAGAATGTTTTTTGTTTTATAAATTTATTTTTTTATTATTTTTGGCTGTGATGGGTTTTCATTGCTGCGCGCGGGCTTTCTCTAGTTTCAGGGAGTGGGGGCTACTCTTCGTTGCGGTGCGTGGCCTTCTCATTGCGGTGGCTTCTCTTGTTGCGGAGCACAGGCTCTAGGCGCACAGGCTCAGTAATCGCAGCATGCGGGCTCAGTAGTTGTGGCTTGTGGGCTCTAGAGCACAGGCTCAGTAGTTGTGGCGCATGGACTTAGATGCTCTGCAGCATGTGGGATCTTCCCAGATCAGGACTCAAACCCGTGTCCCCTGCATTGGCAGGCGGGTTCTTAACCACTGCACCACCAGGGAAGTCCCAAGAATGTCTATTTTAAAAAGGCTTTAAGGAAATAAAGAATGTAAGTTCTGCCAATGGAGTTAAAAAAGGCCCTGTAGCACTAGAGAAACTAGTGATGACCTTAGAAGAAGCCATGTATCTTTGAAGGAAGCAAAGCTCTTGGAGACCACCCTGTGCAATGACTCAGAAAAGTGTCCTTGGACCTAAGAAGTTATAGCTGAGAACAGAACCAAGTACAACCAGGAACCCAAAATGTATCATCAGTGCTGAAGGTTACCAGGAATTGATGACAAGAAGCAAGCACTTTTAAAAATAAGCAAAACTATTAACCATCCTCCTCTGACATATTAAGCAATTCTAGGGAAGAGTAGAATTCTTGTAGTGGACATCTTTTGTTGATCTGAGAGGCAAAAAGCTACTTCATTTTTTAAATGTGCGCTTTAAAATGTTTTACTGAAGTCAAATACCTCTCTATGTGAGCTACTTCCGTTTCTTTGTGAATTGTCTCAACAGGACTTCCCTCAAGTTTCCTATTAGAGTGTTCCATTAAAAAATTTTTTTTAAATTGAGGTATAGTTGATTCACCATATATTAGTTTCAGGTGGACAACATATTAATTCAAAATGTTTATAGATTATACTCCATTTAAAATTATAAAATATTGGCTATATTCCCTGTGCTGTACAATATATCCTTGTAGTTTAGAGTGTTCCATATTTTCCTCAGTAAGTGTTCTTCATATAATAAGGATATTAATTTTTGCAATGTTTGTTGCACATATTTTTCCTAGTTTCATGTCCCCCATTCTTGTTTATAGTCTGTTTTGCCATACAGAAACATTTAAATTTTCTGTAATTAAATTGATCATTCTCCTTAAAGACATTTGTTTTCATGATGTGCTTAAGAAGCCTTTTAACAATACATTGTAAAAAATTTAACCCCTGCTTTTTTTCCCTAGTTCTCCTTACTGTTTAAATGTTTTTAGCAGTTCTATTAAAGTATGACTGATATATAACAAACAGTACATATTTAAAGCATACAATGTGATAAGTTTTGACATATTTTACCACCACAATCAAGATTATGAACACAGTTGTCACCTCTACAATTTCCTTGTGCTTCTTTGTAGCCCCTCCAGCCTTGCTGACACCGTCCCCAGGCAACCACTGATCTTTCAGTCACTACAAATTAGTTTGCATTTTCAAGAATTTTATACAAATGGAATCATACAGTATGTTTTTGTTTTGTTTTGTTTTTGTTTTTTGGCTGCACTGCACGGCTTGTGGGATCTTAGTTCCCCGACCAGGGATTGAACCTAGGCCCTTGGCAGTAAGAGTACAGAGTCCTAACCGCTGGCCCGCCAGGGAATTCACAGTATGTATTTTTTACTGCTTGGCTTCTTTCACTCAGTACAGTTATTTTGACATTCATCTGTGTTGTCACCTGTATGAGTGGTTCATTTCTGTTTATTGCTGAGTAGTATTCTATTGTGTGGATGCACTGCAGTTTATCCATTTACCTGTCAGTGGACATCTGAGTTGTTTCTAGGGTTCGGCTATTACAAATATAGCCACTGTGAACATTTATGTACAACTCTTGGTACGGATATATGCTTTCATTTCTCTTGGGCAAATACCTAGGAGTGGAACGGCAGGACAATACGGTAGGTGTTATGTTTAGCTTTTTAAGAAGCTGCAAAGCTATTAATATTTTGCGAAGTGATTGTAGTACTATTTTAAATCCCCACCAATGGTATAAGAGATCTAGTTTCTCCATATCCTCGTCAACATTTGGGTCAGTGTTTTAAATTTTAGCCGTTTTAACAAGTGTGTAGTGTTATCTTCCTAATGACTAATGTTGTGGAACATCTTTTTATGTGCTTATTTGTCATCCATATACCTTTTTCCATGGAGTGTCAGTTCAACTCTTTTGCCCGTTTTTCCAATCATTTAGTCCTTTGATTTCCATATGAATTATAGAATCGGATGTCAGTTTCTATACAAACAGCATTTTGATTAGGATTGTGTTTATGATATACATCAATTTAGAGAGAATTGAGATCTTAACAGTATTTCACCATCAACCCATTATTCCATTTATTTATATGTTCTTTAGTTTCTCTCAGCAATGTCTTATAGGTTTCAGTAAATAAGTCTTTTGTATCTTTTGTCAGATTTAACCCTACATTAAAGAATTTTAATGATATTGTAAGTGGCAATTAAAATTTTTTTCAATTTAAAAATTAACACAATTTTTGAGTATCGGTTGGTAGATATGATGAAATGATAATTGATGGAAAACATTCAATTTATATTTTTATGCTGATTTTATATTCTACCTTGCTAAACTCACTTATTAGTTTTATTATCACTTATTAGCTTCTTTGTACATTCCATCAGATTATAGATGACTGTTATCTCCAAAGACAAAAAGTTTTATTCTGGATAACCTTTCTTTTTCTTACCTGACCTCACTGGCTAGAACCTGTAGTACAATGTAGAATAGAAATGGTGAGAGTGGAAATCCTTTTTCCTTATCTTACAGAGAAAGCATTTAGTATTTCATATTAAGTATGATGTTAGCTAGAGGTTTTTCCTAGATGCCCTTCATCAGGCTAAGGATGTTCCCTTTTATTACCTGCCAAGAGTTGGGGTTTTTGTTGTTGTTGTTTTTCAGAATCAGGAATGGATGTTGGATTTTGTCAAATGCCTTTTCTTCATTTATTGATTTGATATGGGTTTTCTTTTTCAGTTTGTTAATATGATGAATTACATTGATTGACATCAGAAAATTCAACCAGCTTTGGATTCATTGATTTCCTCTATTGGGTCTCTGTTTTCTTTTTCATTGATTTCCACTCTGATACTTATTATTATGTTTCGTTTCTTCTGCTTATTTTAGGCTTAATTTGTTCTTTATTGTCTAATGTCTTAATATGGAAGCCGATGTCATTAATTCAAGAATTTTCTTTTATTATAATGTGTTTAGTACTATAAATTTCCCAAGTACTGCTTTAGTAGCATTCCAACAATTCTGATATGTTGTTGTTTTATTTCTCTGCAGTTCAAAATACTTTCTAATTTTGATTTTGATTTCTTCTTTGACCAATGTGTAATTTAGAGGTGTGTTATCTAGTTTCAAGATATATGAAGACTTTTCAGATATCAACTTCTTATAGATTTCTATTTTAATTCCATTGTAGTCAGAGAACATACTTTGTCTGACTTGAATCCTTCTAAATCTATTAAGACTTGTTTTATGGCTTATAACATTCTGTGGGTTTTTTTGTTTTTTGTTTTTTTTGCGGTATGCGGGCCTCTCACTGTTGTGGCCTCTCCCACTGCGGAGCACAGGCTCCGGACGTGCAGGCTCAGCGGCCATGGCTCACGGGCCCAGCCGCTCCGCGGCATGTGGGATCTTCCCGGACCGGGGCACGAACCCGCGTCCCCTGCATCGGCAGGCGGACTCTCAACAACTGCGCCACCGGGGAAGCCCTTTTCTGTGTATTTTTGAAAAGAAAATGCGTATTCTGCTGCCATTGGGGTGGTATACCATAAATTTCAATTAAGTCAATTTGGTTGAAAAAGTTCATATTTTTACTGATTTTTCTATCTACTTGCTCTATCAATTATTGAGAGAGGAATATTGAAATTTTCAACTACAGTGGTAGATTTCTTTCTTTCTCCTTGCAGTTCTTTCAGTTATTGATTCATATATTTTTTAATAAACTTTTTTTAGAAGAGTTTTAGGGTTACAGCAAAACTGAAGGGAAAGTACAGAGAGTTAACATATACCAGCAACCTCCCTACCCACCAACTACCAACATCCCACACCAGAGTGGTATATTTATTAAAATCAGTTGAAACATCATTATCACCCAATGTCCGTAGTTTACATTAGTGTTGTATCTTCTATGAGTTTTGACAAATGTATAATGACATGTATCAACCATTATAGTGTGGTACAAAGTGGTTTCACTGCCCTAAAAACCCTGTGTACTCTACCTATCCCTCCCTCCCCTCCTCCCCGCAACCCCTGGCAAACACTGATCTTTTTTTTTGTCTCCATCGTTTTACCTTTTCCAGAATGTTGTGTAGTTAGAATCATAGCGTGTGTAGCCTTTTCAGATTGCCTTCTTTCAGTAACATGCATTTACGTTTCCTCCATGTCTTTTATCAAATTTCTTTATCCACTCATGCATTGATGGACAGTTAGGTTGCTTCCATATCTTTGCTATTGTAAATAATGTTGCAGTGAACTTGGGGGTGCATATGTTCAAGTTAGTGTTTTTGTTTTCTTTGGATAAATATCAAGAATTGGCATCGCTGGATGGTTTTGAGGAACCTCCGTATGGTTTTCCATAGTGGCTGCACGAGTTTACATTCCCACCAACAGTGCATTCCTCACCAACACTTGTTATGTATTGTTTTTAATAATAGCTGTTCTAACAGGTGTGAAGTGACATCTAATTGTGGTTTTGCCCTGCATTTCCCTGATGATTAGTGATGCTGAGCATCTTTTCACATACCTGTTGGCCATCTGTATGTCTTCTTTGGAAAAATATCTATTCATATCTTCTGCCCAGTTTTTAATAAGGTTGTTTGTTTTCTTGCTATTGAGTTGTATGAGTTCTTTATATATTTTAGATATTAACCCCTTATCAGATATATGATTTACAAATATTTTCAGCTATTCAGTAGGTTGCCTTTTCATTTTGTTGATGATTTCCTTGGCTGTGCAGAAGCTTTTTAGTTTGATGTAATGAACTTTAAAAAAAAGTCTAGTTCGAAGCACAAAGCTGAGCTATAACTTCTTTGTTTTAGCCAGTGTCCATGCTTCTCTTTCCTAGGGCAATAAGCTTCAATCTTATTGTTTGACTGAAAAGTGCCAGGGGTGGGGGGAAGGTGTACAATGAGTTACTGAGGAGGGACAGTACATTATTATCCAATAACTGTGGATTGCGTGTATTAATTAGATTGAAGAAGAACTTCAAAACACCGAGATACAGGGTATTGAATGGAAGTCTATCCATGTGTATGTTGCAACTGGAATTTTATGACAGGGTTGAACTGGAGGGAAAAAAAACAATTATGGATCTCCATCTTCTTTTTCAGTTCTGCATAGTAGGTGTTCAGTAAATCTATGTTGAATTAAATAGAATTCTTCATTTGCAATTTAAAACTTTCTTTTACATTTGAGAGATGGAGAAATAAAACAAGAAGGGGAAGGAAGGTTTTTTAAAAGTCTTATCAGTAAGAGGGACGAGTTAAATAATTTCAAATGATATTAAAATTATTAAATTTTAAAAGCTGAAGGGATAAATAAAGGCATATCAATGTTACATACTCTTTTAAGTGTACTTGTTGGGAATTTAAAAAATGCTCTTTTAAACATCACCTCTCCTCAATTTATTTGCAAATATGTATTTTAGACAATTAGATACATAGTGCAACTTTTCTGTTTACTGAATCAATTTTTCTCTATTTTAATATTTTATCACAAATAGTAATATTTGCAATCAAATATCTATTGAGCATTAACCATGTGCTTGAGGATTGGGAAAGAATGGTCCCAGAGAGAAGGATGGGAGAGAAGATTATGGCGAACGTACCTCATAAGTATGACAGAACGTCACATGTCAAAGTTAAGTGGGCTCTGGTCGTCTGTAAAGGGGGACACCTGGGCGCTTCTATTATTCATGGCAATACCTCCATCCGTGTCACACATCTACAATTCATAAAGTGCTTTAAAAAATTTATCCCATTTCATCTTCATCACGCTCCTGTGAGGAAGAGATTATCATGTTTATTTAACATACAAAAATCTGAGAACCAGAGGGGATAAAGGTCCTCGGTTATACAGAGTCTGCGTGGCAGAGTTGTGCGGGGAACCCGGGTTTGCTGAATCCTGGATGCCAGCTGCACCGCCATCCCGCTTCTGTGACGGGGGGAGCATGCCCTACCATGGCTGTGGCCAGCCTGCTTGATTTTGTTCCCCTTCTGGTACTGCCATCTCCTAGGGAGGAGTCCCAGGCTCCTCCAGGGGAAAGAAATTTGGCTAAATACAGCCTGGGAGAGGCTGCATCTCATTTGGACTAATTATCTTGTCATCCATCAGAAGAACAAAGAGTGAAGAATTTTCAGGCCTCATCATTCCCGTTCCTCTCACCAGCTGGGGCGTCCATGTAAAAGGCCTGACCTCTGGCCTGGAGGAGCAGACGTGCCAGCCGACTGAGAATTGTCAGATTGCCCCGAGGGAGGCCATGGGAAACTGCTTCAGCCTCCGGCACAATGGCTCTATTGAGACCTGGAAGCAGGCTGGCCTGGCGAGAGCGACCTCCGTCCTGGAAATGCCCGGATGAGGGACAAAGAGCAAGGAGAGGAGGCCCTCGGTGAACCACGCAGCCTGACGTCAGCTTCGTGCTCCATTGATACCCATTTTGCAAAGCTCGCCTTGTTCATCCATCTAACCAACACTTACATGCTGTGTGCAAGGCATGTGAGTAGTTTCTTAAATATCATGCCATAAGGAAGATACTCTCACTGAGTCCCTAAGAGTTGAACTGAAAACCAAAGTCAGAGAAATTCAAGAGAAGGAAAGTACTTTGGTCAAGATATATGCTTACATCATTAAGGTTTGGGGTCAAGAAGAGTTTCATTATTGAAGGCCAATAGGGGCAAGTCTAAGCAATGAAATATTGTCTCAGTGTAGCTTTTATTAAAGTCTTATTTATATTAGGGAAGTGCTATAGAACACATGGCATCAGCCAGTGACAACATTTTTAAAATGAAGAATGATGCTTAATAGAACACAAAATTCTGTTCACCACCAGTACTACAAATGATTCTGGTTAAGTTACTTTCTGTTGTGGATGACTTTATGATAGAGGCATAACATCTGCGGGTGGGCTCAAACAAACTGTTACATCCGAGAATCTGGACCAGCACATCTAACATCTGAAACAAGTTCCAAGTGAAACACTGCACTGGAAAAAAAATGTGTTGCAGATTTCAGATCAGATGTTTGCACATTTTAAACTCAAATTTCATTTCTAAGAAAAGGCGTGTAGCTCACTCAGCCAACGGGACGTGAAATACAGAGTTCAAAGGTTTTACGTCACAGTTTGAATCATCATCCAACCCATCTGAGTGGAGACATGAGTCATACATCCAGCCTGTGGCTGGTCCTGACTAGTGGATATTCAAACTTCATCATCAACAACAACAGTATGCATTTACTGACAGTCTACTCTGATAAGGTGAATGAGCATGAAAAAATAGTCTTGAATTTCACAAACACATTCTAGCTTCTCTTCAGAGGGTTATACTGCTTCACCACAGGATTCTGCTTCAGAACCCAGCTGTGAGACAGGAGCTCCCGCCTCTACCCAGAAGCTGGAGGAGAGAGAAGTAGGCTAGAATCCAATGCAGTGCTTCTGGAAAGCAGTATAGAAGACAAAGAAGTAAACAGAGTTGGGGAACCAGGGCTCTTGAAGCCAGGAAATTTAAGACTAGCCCTTTCCATTCTTTCTGTGCTTGTTCTCCCCTCCCCTGTCCCGCACCCCACCCCCACTCCTTTGGTTCTCCTCCCTCCCTCCCTCCACCTCCTTCTGGCTTCATTTTATTTTACCTCACTCTTCCTCATCCTCTGCTTTGTCCAAAATTTTATTGCTGAACATATGTGAGAGAAAGATCAGATCAAAAAACCAGTCACTCTGGAAGCCTGGACCACCCTAAAGACCAAATTGGATTAACTATGCCCAGACAAGCTTTTAAAACACTTTTAAAATAAAGAAAACCAAATGAACTGAAAACTTGCGTTCAGTGGCCTTGAGATAATGTGGCTTATTTGCATATCTTGGTAGGGTTTTAAAGACGAGGTCTCTTCCCGGAGCTTTTCGTTTGAAAACTTAACTTCTGTAAGAGAATCAAATATAAGCTCACCAAATGCAGGTATAGTGCTGGATACTCTGAAGCAGACCCCAGCTCAGTTCTCTCTGCCCCTGAGAGGAATGTGCTTCTGGAGAGGAATGTGTTTCTGGATGGAGAAGTTGGAAGAGCCTCCTCCCCTTTCCCTGCTCTGACACGGGCAAGTGGCATAGGGCACAGAACAGAAGGGACAGTTTTTCTAAGACTTGTAAGGGCGATGCCTTTCTCTCCCTTTGTAGCCAAAAATAACGGATTGTGGACCAAGCAAGTCCCCTCTAGACCATGGTTTCTGAGTCTCGGCATTCTGAAATCTGGGGCCAGGTGAGACTGTGTTGGGGGCCGCCCCGTGCACTGTACGATGTTTAGGAGCATCCTTAGCCTCCACCCACGAGAGTAGCACACCTCCCCCCACCCCCCAGCTGTGACAACAAAAAATGTCTCCAGACATTGCCGAATGTCTCCTGGGCAGCAAAATCGACCCTGGTTGAGAATCACTTCTTTAGAGAAGAGAAAGGAGTATTCTGTTCCAAAATATACAAAGAAGATCTCAAGTGTTTTAAAATGTTTAGGGAAAGATGATTGTTTAGAAAAAAAAATGATGATAGCTTAAACTTCATAGCTTCCAAGTTGCTCTAAGCTGTTATTTCTGCTAAACTATAAGCTTCATGAGGGCAGGAACAACATGTATCTTATTTACTGCCGTAGTCCTAGGACCCAGTATAGTGGCCAGGACATAATAGGTGCTTAATAAACATTTGTGGAATGCACCATTTAATAAGCAAATACGACATGCCAAGCGCCAAGACATGTTCATATATCAACCCTAATCCTCACAACAACACTAATGGAATAGGCATTTAAAGTAAAACTCTTCAATAAAGCAAATTCAGATATCACATAATTGTTGTCTCCCAACTCCTGCCCTTCTCCCAGCCTCTGTTCTCACATGGGATGAGCTAAAGTTCTTACTTTAGGGAGGGCCTTCTCTGGGGAGGTGGGGAGGCAGACAGTGAGTCCCTGTGTCCTCAGTATTCTTCCAGCCAAATTTCCCTGGATCCAAAAGACACAATGGGTGCCAGAGAACTAGGAGATTCCTGGAATTATTGCTGCTGTCCTGGGAACTTTAGCCAGTCACAGGACTCATGTTTGTCCCCATCAATATTTAAACCAGAGGAAACAATGCATGGGGGCACCAAACCACAGCTGAGGAAGGATTTGGTTTACACAGCCAGAACCCAAACCCAAGTCATTTCATTGACTTCTCAAAACAGGCCCTTGCATTTAATAAGATTGACTTCTTTTGCCCACCCATCGTCTTATGGTGGGGTGAGGTTTTACTGTATCATCTCCATGGTACAAACGAGGAAACTGAGGCTTTACGAGATTTCATGTCTTGTTCAAAAACACAGCTACTATGTGATAACCCAAGATTTGAGCCATGCAAGGCTGCGCAGACTCCATACTCTTTCCACATATACTCTTCCAGAGCGGAGCTGGTGATGGCCATTCTTGCATTCCACGTGTTATAATTCCCTGAATGGTGTGTGTTGGAGGGGTCAAATTCTCTATTGTGTGGGCTTGGGAGGGGCAGATGAACAGGACCTGGTTTGGAGCCAACAACCTCAAAACTATGCCAAACTGGAGTGCAGCAGGCATCCCAGGATGAAGAGCAGGCAGGACTGGACTGGCCTGGTAGGAACAGGCAGAGGCAAAAAAATGCAGCGTCTGTTGTGGAACTGTACAAGGTGAGGCAGAACCGAGATCAGCTGCCTGCTCATCGCTCCCGTGGTAGATGGGACCACTTAGTGGATCACTGCCTTTTAAAGAGGTGTGAGCAGGATGCCTGGTATCGGATAAGCCAGGGGTCTTGGCAACTTATCAAGACACGCCCCCCAACCCCGGGGGGAAGACGTGGTGCTGGGGAGCGTGCATGTTAAATTACTGCATATACAAATGTTTGTGGGGAAGAAAGCTGGCTGGATACAGGAGTGAGCTAGTGTTCCTTACACATATTCTTTTTTATTTTTTAGAACTCTCTCATTCTTTTTCTTTTTTTTATACATTTATTTTTGTTTATGATTTTTGGTTGTGTTGGGTCTTTGTTGCTGCGTGTGGGCTTTCTCTAGTTGTGGCGAGTGGGGGCTACTCTTCTTTGCCGTGTGTGGGCTTCTCATTGCGGTGGCTTATCTTGTTGCAGAGCGCGGGCTCTAGGTGCACGGGCTTCAGTAGTTGTGGCACGCAGGCTCAGTAGTTGTGGCTCGTGGGCTCTAGAGCGCAGGCTCAGTAGTCGTGGCGCACAGGCTTAGTTGCTCTGCGTCATGTGGGATCTTCCCGGACCAGGGATCGAACCTATGTCCCCTGCATTGGCAGGTGGATTCTTAATGACTGCGCCACCAGGGAAGTCCCCTCATTTATTTCTTAAGGAATGGAAATTTAATAGCATATATTTTTTAAAATGTATTCAGATACTGATATTTGCTATGTTCTAAGGTTAATTCAAGATCCTAGGGACATAAGACACATGAGGTTTTTGCTCTTCTGGCACTGACATTCCGATGGGGGAGTACAGTGGGAAAGAAACATACATGTAAACACACTAATTGCACTTAAGAATAATCATATCCCTGAAACTGACACAATGCTTTATAATTTCCCAAATTATTACACTTATTGTTCTGTATAGTGTTGTGAAGCTCATTATAAATGATACTCTTTCTATTCCTCTGGGTCCTTGATAGACTGTGAACCTTAAGTGCATGTATCTTTTTAGCAGTGGCTCTTATCTCTTAAGCTATTATGTTTTCAATGGGCTGGTTTTTGGCCATATCACTTTTTTCCCAGCAATGTTAAAGTCCCAGCAATGTTAAATTATACGAAAGATCAATGAGTCAGTTGTGTCATTGATTTGCTGCGGTTATTAAAGAGGCTAGAAATCCCAGGTAAGAGCCTTTTGGATAAGGGGGCTTTTTTGTTATGGTGAAGATGTTCACATTAAGCATGTTGTAACAGGCTGAATAATGGTCCCCCTGAGATGTCTACATCCTAATCCTTGGAACCTGTGAATGTTACCGTATATGACAAAAGGGAAAAGGGACTTTGCTGGTATGATTAAGTTAAGGATTTTGAGCTGGGGAAATGATCTTGGCTTATCCGGATAGACCCAATGTAATCACAAAAGTCCTTATAAGAGGGAAACGGGATTGAAGTAGGTTGAAGGCAATGGGATGATGGAAGCAGAGGGGAAAAAAGGCTGTGTGTGGTGGGGCCCCCTGCCAAGGAATGAGGATACCCTTTAGAAACCGGAAAGGCAATGAATTCTCTCCTAGAGCCTCCAGAAGGAAATAGGCCTGCAAGCCTTGACCTTTAACCCTGTAAAACTCATTTTGGACATCTGACTTCTAGGACTATGAAAGAATCATTTTGTGTTATTTTAAGCCATCGAGTTTTGGTGATTTTTTTCAGTAGTGATAGGAAACCAAGAAATGTGTATTTTCACCTAGACCCACCCCCCCAGTGGAAAAATGTATGAATCCTTCTCATTCCGTTTCCATCTCTTCTATTTGATTGCAGGGCAGCCCTCTATTTGGAAAGCCAGAAAGACACGGTTGTCTAGAGAAGGAAGGTCATGTAAGAGTGGGAATCTGATCTCCTTTTTCCCCAGCTGCTAACCTTATATCCTCTGCCTCCTGCCTTGTTTTAAATTCTCACCTCTTTGCCTCTCTCTACTCCCAGCTGAGAGGTGCTGCATCGACCTGGACAGGCTAGAGCTGGTCTGGAATGACCTGAACTAGTCCTGATGTCAATTCCCTAGCAGCCAAATAAGGGCTCTGTAAAGGATAAATGAGTGAATGAATACACAGGGAATTCAACCAGTCAGCAAGCATTTATTGAGCACCTACAATTGGCCAAGCACTGTATTGATACCAGAGAACCAAAGATAATTAAGCACATTCCCTGATCGTGAGAAAAGACAAATGTGCACACCATTAATTACAAAGCAGCATATAAAATTCCATAACAGAAGGATTGAATATGCCACAGCAACACAGGGCAGGGATTAATTCTGACTAGCGGATCAGAGGTGGCTCCATACAGGAAGTACCATCTGATCGGGGCTTTGAAGGATGCGCAGGAATTTCGGCGAGAAGAAGGAATACGTGTTCCAGGCAGAGGAGAAAAGTGATGAAAATACATTGTTTAGCAGCCTGCAGTCTGCCTCATGCAGCCCTCGCCTTTACGTTACAGGTGGCTGTGCCCCTGATATGGCTCCACTAACAAATTAACACTAAGCTTCATGGCGAAAGAGCGTGGGTGGGAGTCACGTGTGGAAACCAGAAGCAGGCAATTCATGGTGAGGGACAATTTCCTTGTAAATATAGATCTACTGGCCTCAAATTAGCGGCCACCCAGCCTTGTTTAAATTCTTCTATTCTAAATCCACCTTTTAAGTCTTATTCCCTATTAATATACAACCTAGTGACAGTTGACTACTTCTCCCTCCACACGTATGTAGAAACCACTATATAACTGTTCAGAAATGTACTTTTAAAATTTTGAGTACAAAACTTTTTACAGAAAACACGGGAATTTGATAAATGCCTATCTTGTATGTATCGTTTAAGCTTTTCTCAGAAAACTTACCAAAGTTAAATACTAACAAAGTTAGGGACTTCCCTGGTGGTGCAAGTGGTTAAGAATCCGCTTGTCAATGCAGGGGACACGGGTTCGAGCCCTGGTCTGGGAAGATCCCATGTGCCGTGGAGCCACTAAGCCCCTGTGCCACAATGACTGAGCCTGCGCTCTAGGCCCTGCGAGCCACAGCTACTGAGCCCGTGAACCACAGCTACTGAGCCCGTGAGCCACAACTACTGAGCCCACGTGCCGCAACTACTGAAGCCCGCTCGCCTAGAGCCCGTGCTCCGCAGCAAGAGCAGCCACCGCAATGAGAAGCCCGCGCACCGCAACGAAGAGTAGCTCCCACTCGCCGCAACTAGAGAAAGCCCGCTCGCAGCAACAAAGACCCAACACAGCGGAAAATAAATAAATAAGTAAATTTATTTTTTTTCAAACTAACAAAGTTAAACACTGACTTATCAAAGTGAGCTTCCCTCCCTCCCACAGAGACTGGGAGAAGGGGCTCTAACTTCGGGTATTGCTGGAACAAGCTGTAACTTCCTTCGGCAACCAGGAGTTTTCTTAGGCAGGCACTTCTAGTGGGGCCTAGGGTCACCCTAAGGATGTGACCTTGAGCTGTTAGATACCATGTTAGTGTTTGTTCAAGTCCTTACAGACCAAGCTTGAGGCCCCTTGGGAAAGGGCTCAGAGGAGCCTGGCTGAGTTTGGTGAAGTAGGGAATTGGTGTCACCATTCAGGTGCCTTGTCTCGCCCCTGATGACTTTCCAGGTCCAGGTCCCAGTCCTTTGAGAGATCTGCATCTATTTTGTTGCTCTTGGGAGCCCTGAGATACCTCTGTATTCTCAAAATAAGTTTTCCTTCATTTAAGCGAACTGTCTGGAATTCTCTCCTCAAAAGGAAGCAATCCCTAACCAAGACAAATCACCATCACCTGTATCAACACAGTCCACATACTTGTCATTTTTAACGGGTCAATGGCCATTCCTTCATGTTAATGTCCGTAGCCTGTTTCGCAATGACTCGCGTCATTTCCAGATTTTTACGCTTACAGATAGACCTACAAGGAACACATGTAAGAGTTACTTTTTCCTTCTTAAGTAAGGTCAAAAGGTGGAATGACTTTAGAGCTCCTGTTACACTGCTTCCAGATCCTCTCCTGCTAAAGTGCCACTGGCCTCGTTTCAGGACATCAGTTTTCCCACAGCCCCATCTAAACAATTTCATTTTTATTTATTTTGGTTTGCGTGATGATGCCTTGGAATCATTTCGTTGGTATTTTAAAATGGCTAATGCGGTTTGATGAAGATTACATTCCATAATCTATATGCAGACCACAGCACAGAGCCTGGCATATAGTAAGCTATTATTATTATTGACCTTATATATATGTGCTTTTTCTTATGTATTTTTGTCAAGGGTTGTTTCTCATTTTATCCACACGGCAGCTCTTTCCCAGTCTGTGTGCTGCCTCTGGCCCCATCCTCAGGCCTCTTCCCTTTTCTGGCTCTGCTCATGATTTCAGTCACATGTCTTTAAGGCTATCTGTACATACCGCCGGCCTGGACCGCTCTCCTGTACTCCACACGTGTCTCACTGCCTTATTCAACATCTCCACTTCGACGTGGCAGCTCAAACGCAGCCCCTGAAGCTGACCTCCTGTTCCCCGTGAAAGCTGCTCTTCCCATCTCAGCCAACGGCAGCACCGTCCTCTCAGGGGCTCAAGTTAAACACCTTTGAGTTTTCCTCGACTCCTCTTTTTCTCTTACACTCCACATCCAGCCTCTAAATCCTCTGGACACTATCTTCAGAATATACCCAGAATCTCGCAACTTCTCCCCACCTCCAGTCACCACCCTGGCCAAGACACCATCATCTCTCACCTGCAATCTCTCACCTCTCACCTAAGTGACCTTCCTATTTGTACAGTTGGCCATCCTCAGCATTTCAGCTTTGACCTCGGCCTTACTTCTGATCATGGGAAGTCTGCTGTCGTCCCAATTTCATGGTGAGTTATCACGATGTGCTGTGGAAGAAGAGGACAGCTCATTAAAGGTGAGAAAACCATTCGCAGAAGCTCTCCAGCAGGGCTCCCCTCACTTGCCCGTCCCTAAACCAGTCATTGGCAAGAGGAATGGGATCACTGCGCCGTCTGAGACTCATCGGGGGGTAAGGCTGTCTCCTCTGACAGGTAGACCCCTGAGCAGTACTGAGGCTAGATAAGGGGACAACTTTGTTGAGGAAGAAATGGGGGACAATGTGGGACTCTGTGACTCTGTCACAATGTGGGAGGTCAGAGAGTCAGTAAAAGAGTCCAATTACTTTTCTGATCTGCTCAGTGTGGGTGGCCCCGGGGCCCACGGGCCTTGGGCGTATGCAAAGGAGCAGAGGTCTGCTCATGACCAAGCAGGGAGAGGCAACTTGGGTGTCTTTCGGATGTTTGCTTATTGTATTGGTTTCCTAGGGCTGCTGGAACAAATGACCATAAACTGGGTGGCTTAAAACAACAGAAATTTATTCTCTCATGGTCTGGAGGCTGGAAGTCTGAAATCAAGGTGTTGGCAGGGCAATGCTCTCCCAAGGCTCTAGGGGAGAATCTATTCCATGTCTTTCTCGAGCTTCTGGTGTCACCAGCTATACTTGGCTCATGGCTGCATCACTCCAGTCTCAATATCTGCTGTCACATGGCCTTCTCCCTGTGTGTGTCTGGTTTCTCTTCTTCTAGGGACATAGCCGTATTGGATTAAGGACCCATCCTATGCCAGTGTGGCGTCATTCTAGCTAATCACATCTACACCGACCCTATTTCCAAATAAGGTTGCATTCTTAGGTCATGGGGTTAGGATGTCAGCATATCTTTTGTGCGGGACACAATTCAACCCATAACACTTATATTTAGAATATTAATTAAAACTTAAATTTTCTTTATTTCTTCCTTTCCAATCTGGATGTCTTTTCTTTCAGTTTCTTGCCTAATGGTGGGGCTTGACCTCCCTAGGTAGCACTGCACTAGCTGCATCCCATAAATTTTGGTATCTTGTACTAAATATTCTTTACAAATTATTGTATGTTGAGGCTTGACTTGAGTTTATTATGTAGGTAACTAAAATTTTGAAGATAAAAATGTATAAAATGTGCTTCTCACCTTTAAAGAGTGAGGGTAATTTACTGAATAATCAACTAGTAGCCATGACTTAAGAGCTATAGTGTTTATAGAGTGTATAAAGGCATTGTGTATTAAATTCCTCTTTTTTCTTTTAGCTGTTCATGCCTAGGTTACGGCTTACAATAGTGCTAATGGAGCCAAAACTCCACCCCACTGCATACCTCTTGTCAGATACTCAAATTGCAGTTGCTGTGCTTAAGAAGAGGAGCCTCAGTAGACCTTACAATTGTAAGACTATATGTGAAATTTTTATTTTTCATTTCAGTGCATCACTGTTTCAAGTTTTATCTGCAAGCCAGCAACCTTTTCTTTAATCACCTCCATTTTACAGAACCACTGTTTAAGACCCATGAGTGGGATTAACTCAATGATAGAGCATTTATAGCTTTAGGATTCCTAGGGATCAGAAGAGCCAAAGGCAGAAAAGGGAAGCATCACAATGAGACTGAACCTCCTATTGTTTCCCTCTGAAAATATAATTCTCATCACCTTCTCCCAGCTCTCTTCCCCGAAATGCCCAGCATCACAGTGGTACTAACACTCTTCCGGTTCACAGGCATTGCCCTGCATACCCACAGGCATTGGCTTCCTCTCTCCAACAAAGGCCTCCAAATCTCTCCTTATGCCTCAGGAGCTGGCGTTTCCTTCTACTGCCCTCTTTCCCCAGGGGAAGATGGTTTTGCCGTCTTGCTGAGTTCACTGTAGGAAAACTTGACATTCAGGCTAATATTTCTCTGACTGCGTTTCTTTGCATAAACACCCCTTGTTTATGCAGTTGCACCCTGGAGTGGCCAGCTGCTGGCATTTCCATCCTGTGGTATTTATAGGCTATTATCAAGGCTCCCCTCACCTCAGAGGCTGTGAAAGGAAGTTGGCACTTTCAAGCTTACTTCTCCCCATGTCCACATACAGGCAGAGGCTGAAACCTGCTGCTCTGGAGCACAGCTCAGGATGAGGCACGAATCAACTCCCAATCTAGCTCAAGCAGAAGTTGTCCAAATAAAAGGTCAGAGTTTGAGCTCTTCACACCACTTAGCCCAGACATCATCCCTCTCGTGCTGTCAGTAGTGCATCTCCCAGCCTGCTGCTTAAGCAACCGCTAAGGGGCTGCTCATCTGCACTTGCACCTGCAGCAGGCCATTGACAAGCTCCTTGAACAGGCAGCTCAGTGCTGCCAGCCAGCCCATGTCTTGTGGACTTCACCGGGGATATTTTTGACCTTTCAAGGTTAGTGAATACTCAGCAGCTATATACAGTTCTGTTATTGTAGGTTTCAGTCCTGAGTACAGTTTATTATCTTGTAACTCAGAGAAGAAAAGGAACAGCAGAAAATTAGCTTTTAATTAACTGTTACACTGTAACACATTTTTTTAAAGTTTTATTTTATTTTATTGGGGTATAGTTGCTTTACAATGTTGCATTAGTTTCTGCTAAGTGAATCAGCTGTATGTATACATATACCCCCTCCCTCTTGGACCTTTCTCCCCGCCCCCATCCCACCCATCTAAGTCACCACAGAGCACCGAGCTGAGCTCCCTGCGCTATACAGCAGGTTCCCACTGGCTATCTGTTTTACACATGGTAGTGTGTATATGCCAGTCGCAATCTCCCAGTTCATCCCACCCCCCCTCCCACCCTTATGTGTCCACACATCCGTTCTCTATGTCTGCGTCTCTATTCCTGACCTGCAAACAGATTGTCACAACTCTCACAAGTTTTATTTTTTGCATATTGTTTTGTTTTTCATATTTTTAGCTATAACGATGTAGATATTTTCTACACTTAATAATACAATTACTTAATAACATTTAATAAATATTTCCCTAAATTTCTACAAAATCTTTATAATAATAATTTTAATGACTGCCTAATTCATTGAGTTGATGTGTATCACAGATGACATAACGCTTCCTTACTTGTTGCATTTTTAGATTTTTGCAGAAGTTAGTTGAAGAAGATGCCAGAGAATGCAAAGCTCCACAGGGGGTTAGTGAGGGGTGCCACAGAGAGGGGTTCTGGTGTTCACGTCATGTGAGGGCAACAGGCATCTTGGGGATGGGCTTCTAAGACAATGCCCAAAACAAACCACTCACCTATTTTATCAGAGACTAACCCTGGTTCTGTGTATATCGACTCATGTTTCATCCTTTAAAAAAAATGGAAAGAAAAACATGTTGAGACATGTCTCACCTTTAGTACTGGATCAATCAAATGGTGCCCTGGAGTCCAAAAGCCAGAGCCTACTGGTCACCATGTAGTGAAACTTTTATTTGGCCCCAGGACAAGTGTGGCCGCCACGGGCATTTCTGCTCAGGGTTTGTGGAGTGGGTAGTGTACAGGCTTATTTCATAGTTACAGCTGCTTGGTCCTGCCCAAGCACCTGGCCTCATTCTGCTGGTCAAGGGAGAGTTAATTAGCCTTAGGTCTGTGATTCTCAAACTTCAGTGTGGGGCTTCCCTGGTGGCGCAGTGGTTGGGAGTCCGCCTGCCAATGCAGGGGACATGGGTTCGTGCCCCGGTCCGGGAAGATCCCACATGCCGCGGAGCGGCTGGGCCCATGAGCCATGGCCGCTGAGCCTGCACGTCCGGAGCCTGTGCTCCGCAACAGGAGAAACGCTGGAAGTATAGATTCTTAGTGCCCACCCCCAGAATGGTAGGTCTGGGGCAGGGGCCTAAGAACCAGCCTTCCTGACAGGTCCACCAATAATCCTGATACCATGATCAACAGGATATGAGACACACTGCCCTAGGACGTAGCTCAGGACTTGTATTCAAGACTGCTTTCTGCCTGGAACCTACTCCTGATGCTACAGCTGGGTCCCACCGGTGTCCTTTGCCTCATTCTCAGGAAATGGGGCTCTGCTTAGCTCCTCTGCCCCTCCCCAATCCTGGCTGGGCCCAGTGACTGGCTCATAGACTCCACGACACTGCCTGCTGGAATATGGGTCACGACCTCTGCATCGCAAGCACCGTTATACTGCTGGGCTGTCTGCAAACTCACCAGCTGACCACTTGAAGTGACACCCACCAATCTGCAACCTCTCCTAGCTTCCAGTTCCCTCCCCTCCCCAGCACACACACCCGATACTGTAGGGGCCTCCTTCTCTCTCCCGCTGCTGGGTCCACTCCACGTGCCCCCTCAACATCAGCCCCCAAGCATGTCTGATCTCTGGGTCCCACTGCCTCTCGGCCAGGCCCATCCTGCCTCTGAAGGAATTGCTCTCCAGTCAGAACTGAGAAAAGACGTGCCAGGAGCTGTTCTGAATGCTGCGTGGGGCAGCGGCTGAGTCTACTTCCAGCTCCCATTTTTTCAGCCTTTCGGAGAGACAGCATGGGCATCCCACTCTCAGTCAATCGAATCCTTCATGGATCACCTCCAAAGTTACACTTTTCCAGGTCTCCACGGTGCCCTTGTCTGTGCTCTTGACTAGGATGTTATGATATCTCTGGGCTTAAGAAGTCCACACTGGGGGACTTCCCTGGTAGCACAGTGGTTAAGAACCCACCTGCCAGCGCAGGGGACACGAGATCGATTCCCTGGTCCGGGAAGATCCCACATGCCGCGGAGCAACCAATCTCCTGCGCCATGACTACTGAGCCTGCGCTCTAGAGCCCGCGAGCCACAACTACTGAGCCGGAGTGCTGCAACTGCTGAGGACTGCGCGCATAGAGCCCGAGCTCGGCAAAAAGAGAAGCCACCGCAGTGAGAAGCCCGCGCACCGCAACGAAGAGTAGCCCCCGCTCGCCACAACTAGAGAAAGCCCGCACGCAGCAACGAAGACCCAACACAGCCAAAAAAAAAAAAAAAAAGAAGTCCACACTGCACTACACAGGGGCCTCTTGCTCTTCTCGGTCATCAGCTCTTTAAAATTTATAAGCAGATGAACATGAGACGAAATATACAGAGTCAGTGCTCTCGTCAGTCTGCAGAGCAAATGAATGTGATATATTTAACGATGCCTTCTAATTATTCTGCTAGATGGTATTTAGCCATGAATAGTAATCAGTAAACTCTAGTTACAGGGATATATTGCTGATGACTCAGGTACGTGTTTATAAATGAGACCCGACATCTGATTCATAAACGAATAAAGTTTGAATGTGTAGTTTATTGTTTGTCCATGCAATGGGCTTCTTTCACCACTAGGAGGCAAAGGTGCGGTGTTCCTGTCTTTTTCTGGGCTGCTTAAAACTACCTGGGAAGGTGCCAGAGAGCAGAGGGGTTCTAGGCTTCCCAAGTTCAAAAGAGGGTGGGGGGGAGGCAGTGAAGGAAGCCACTGAGAAGGGAAAAGAAGGAAACCGACATTTTCTGATGGGCTGCTGTGCGCTAGATTCTGTGTGAAGCACTTACACATACACGTCTCACTAATCCTTTTAGCTACGCAATACATAGATGAGAAAACTGAGAATCAGGGAGGTAATATGACCTGCCCAACAGAGCTAAGACTAGCAGAGCACAGATTTGAATAGAAGGCTGTCTTGACACCAAAGTCTGTGCTTTGACATACAAATAGTGCCAGAAAGGAAAGTTTAGGGTGCCTCACTAATTTTTGGCTTTTTTTAAAAAAAAAACAAACCAATAACCAGCTCTGCTCTTATCAGCTGTGCCCAAAACACAGCTGTTTGTGTGCATTTGCTTACCAGGAATGGTGCTTTGGGAGCTTGGCATGGTTCCTTTTTTCCCCCAAAAGTGAAATAGTCACCTGTTCTTGAATCCTTTTAGACTGACTGACATTCCAGCCTAGGGCTCCAGAAACGGGCATGAATGGCTGCCATGCCATCAGCCCTGCCCAGGCAGGGGCATTGGTGCCCAGGTCTCGTAGTCGCATGCTCTCACAGGTCTGGGACCACCCATTTTGGTCAAAGTTGCATTGACCTATTTTTTCTGAGAATTATGTATTTCATTGTTATTATTTTTTAAATTTTTTGGCTGTGGGATCTTAATTCCCTGACCAAGGACTGAACCCACGACCCCTGCATTGGGGGGGTGGAGTCTTAAACCTCTGGACTACCAGGGAAGTCCTGCATTGATCTGTTTTTATTCAGTTATGTACATCATTTTAAAAACATATTACGGACAACTCCACTTGGTGGTATATACCCAAAAGCATTGAAAACAGGAACTGAGCAGATATTTGTACACCAATATTTATAGCAGCATTATTCACAATAGTCAAAAGGTGGAAGCAATGTAAGTGTCCATTCACTGATGAATGAATAAAAGAAATGTGTATACATTCAATGGAATATCATTCAGCTTAAAGAGGAAGGAAATCCTGACACGTGCTATAGAATGGATGAATCTTGAGGGCATCATGCTAAGTGAACTAAGCCAGACATGAACAGACAAATATTGTATGGTTCCACTTATCTGAGATACCTAGAGTAGTCAAGTTCGCGGAGACAGAAAGTAGTACAGCGGTTATGGGGCTGGAGGGAGGGAGACATGGAGCATTAGTGTTTAATGGGTACAGAGTTTCAGTTGGGGATGATAGAAACGTTTCAGAGATGGACAGTGGTGATGGTTGCACAACAAAGTGAATGTACTTAACACCATATAACTATACACTTAAAAATGGCTTAAATGGTAAATTTTATGTTAAGTTCAGTTTACTATGATTTTTAAAAAATTAAAATAATATCTCACTGAAAATCTCAGTTCAAAGTTCGTGTCGCATCCTTTAAAGCAGCCTTTTCTCCCACTGATAACAGCCAAGGGAAAACATCTGTGGACACAAGTAAAAGCCCTGTTGTCCGGCTTGGCAGATAGGAGACCCCAGCAAAGGCTGCCTCTCTCTCGAGCACATCCTTGAAAGCTCCTGAGAGCCCCTCCCATCCCACCCTTCCATCAGACTTGTGTCAAACCCCAGCCTGGATAATCACCGTCATATGCTGCTTCTGTGTGAGGCTGCCAACCTTGCCAGGGAAAAGCTGAGTGCCAGCTGGCTGCACTTCTGATTCGCGCTCTCCAACTCAACAGGGACTTCTGTACTGCTTGGAAATCCCATGTTTCCCAGATCAAATGCAATGAGTAGCTCATTTTTCACTGTGACTCTTGCAAATTCTTTCTGCTTTCTTTAAGCTCACCATTTTCAACATCCCCATCATGCCCACAGCAAAACATCTCCCTTTCTCCTTACTAACTTATTCTGTTCTTCTCCATCTGGTCTCCACTCACCCTTTTTGTTTTGCTTGGAGCTAATGCTCCAGGGCAATGAGTGCCTTCTCTTGACCCTCTCCATTCCCTACCGTGACCCAACATCAATGACTTTATATTTCAGGATCTGAATAAAGTTTGCCTGAAGGAAAGTTTCTGTTAAGAAAAAAATTTTTGAACAGCATTGCCTTGGAGGATCAGGTGTGATCTCCTGCGATGGAGCTGACTTCACCAGCGCTCCCATGCCCTCCTCTCCAGGGCATTGATGCTCAGTTCTTTTATCCACCGTCTTCTCACCTACAAACATACTCAGTGATGAACACCCTAAAACACACTTTCCCTTGACCCTGCTAACCATTCGGGTTGTCATCCAACTCTTGTCTCCCTACCACCAAACTTAATGAAAAAGTTATCAGAGCCTGTCCCCGCCCTGTGACTGTGCTCTCTGCTTCTTAGAGTCTGTGCTCCGTCCCAAATTCTCACTTTGAGACCCCATCCCCCCACCCCACCTGCCTTAACCCCTGCACCATCACAGTCAACACTTGTCATCCAAGCCCTGAGGACCACATGTCTCCTCTGTTCCCTCTGGTCGTCCAGTTTCTCTGTTGTTTGCTTCTTCTCCTCTGACGCCTACACATTGTTCTCTAAGTTTCTGCTGCAAGGCCTCTTCCCAGACACTTCTGCCTCTCCAGCTGCAGCCTTTTCCATGGATGGCTCTCAAATCTAACCCTGACTGCACTAACAAGCTCACCCCTAGCATCCACCTGCTTATTGGCCGTGGCCACTTGCATTTACCTCACCCTATCGCAGGCTAGATCCTTCTCTTTCCTTCCCTGCTCCAGCCCATTTCTCCTGGTCTCCTGTTCCCGTGGTCAGCATCCTCAAGTACTCTGTCTCCCAGGCTTTAAGCCCCGTAGCTCTCCACGACTCCTTCCTCCCACCCAAGTCAGTCACCAAATTCCATCAGTGCTGTCCCTGCAGGGTCCCTCACCCCTGTCCTTTCCTTTCTGCTGAGCCGCTGAAACCCCAGCCAGGCTACTAGCTTCCTGCCTTCCCAACTCCGATTCTGTCTCCACGCTCCTGTCACTGTGCGTTATCCTAAAGCACAGCCAGGCAGACCATTTAAGGTGCAGCCACTCCTGGCTCCGATCTCCCTTCCTACCAGATCTCTTACTGTCCCCGCTGTGTGTCCTTGGTGCAGGTTACCTGGACTCCTCACCGCTACCCAAGCGCCCCAGGGCTCCCCCCCACCATCTCTGCCTTTTGGCTTCCACTGTCTTCTCGGCCTGAAACGCCTTCTCAAGTCATCATCTCTGACAAAACCCACCCTTCAAGTCCCAGCACAAGTGATCCTTCCAGCTGGTCATGATCTCTTCCTCTTCCTGACTTTGGTAGCACCGGTTTCCTGACTTAAATGTTCTGCCTTAGAGCACAACCCTTTCTGTCTCTCCCTTCCTCCTGCTCCCACGCTGGGATGCTAGCTCTGTGCAGCGACAGCCTTGTCTTAGTCATCTTTGTATCCTCTTCAGTGTCTTCTCTAAAGTAGATGCTCAGAAACGCTGCTTGATTTGAATGGAGAAGATGCCCTTAACTTCAGATGGGGGGATGAGGTGATGTGTCTTCTCTCAGTACCTCTCTCCGGTTTCCAGCAAAAAAACACCTTGGCGAGGTCACAGGCAATGCACATTCCCTGTTTTTTGGTCTCTTGCCAGAACCATCTTGGACAAGAGGCGGGGCACGTCAGGGTTTCTCAGAATTACCTTGGCATTCTCTTCCTGAGTCGCCGTCTTTGGTGGAGTTATAGGCAGCCTAAATTACCCTCTCCTAGTTTAGGGACTCCTGGTCAGCCCTGGGTCCCTGGTGGGTTTGCTGGACACTGCCAGGAGATGTTCGTGCGCGTGTCAGGCTTGGAGGGTTCCGGCCCCCCCACCCCCCGGCCGAGTGTGGTGGGCTTTCCTGTTGTGCCTCCTTCAGGAAGGAGAGTGAAGAGCAGAGGGAGATAATGGGGCTGAAAGCTTATTACAAGGCTGACTCGTAAGAGAGAAGACAAACTCCATAATCTCAGCTCCTTCATGCAGCTATTTCTGTGTCTGCATGTTCTTTCTAGCCTTGTCCATATGCAGAGCCTATTTTTACATGTAGTAATATTATGTGTATATATATATATTGCCTTTTTTACTAATTATGAAATCATAAACACTTTCCTATGATTCTATAGCTTTTCTAATAATTCTTGTAATGGCTCCACAATATTGCCCAGGCAATAATTTGTCTACCCTCTTTACTAGACATTTAGGTTATTTCTGATTTTTTTTTACATTTGAGGTGATACGTATAGGTTTTATCTTATGTTTAGTTATTTCCACAGCATGAATACCTAAGAGTGGGATTACAGAGTCAAAAGATAAACATTTTTATGACTCTTTTTTTTTTTTTTTTTTTTTTTGTTTACGGGGCCCTCACTTTTTTTGCCTTTTCCCGTTGTGGAGCACAGGCTCCCGACGCGCAGGCTCAGCGGCCATGGCTCACAGGCCCAGCCGCTCCGCGGCATCTGGGATCTTCCTGGACCGGGGCACGAACCCGTCTCCCCTGCATCGGTAGGCGGGCTCTCAACCACTGCGCCATCAGGGAAGCCCATGATTCTTGACTCTTACTCGCATATTGCTTTCCAAAAGGGTTGCAGTGATTTATAGATAACAGTGTTTCAGGGGTACCGTAGCCCATTTGATCGCTAAGGCCCACTCAAATCAACACAGGCGTGACTGCTTATTATGTGGGAGGCACTTACATACTTATTTATAAATTGAAATCTCATCCTAGAACCTTAGACTTTCAGAGTTGGAGGACATCTGCTCATTTTACAAAGGAAGACATATGAGACCCAGAGAAACATTATGTGCAGCGTTCATGGTTGCATAGTTTGAAAACAGTAGCACATTGCATGTAGTAAACCTGAATCTGGGGACCTCGAGTCCGCTGCACTTTCTACACTGCCCAGATGGTGCAGTTTGGATGTTTGTTTATTTCCTGTTAATGAGTGGCTGAGAAGTGACAGCGTGTGGTTGTCCTCTGGCCACCACCAGCCTGACAGTCTCTCCCACGGCATGTGTTTGGGCAGTAGGGGTGGGAAAGCTCTGGACCTTTAAGTCCCCACGGCTGAGCCAAGATCTCCGCTGAGTAATGAAACACTTAAAAGGTGCTGTTTTCTAAAAAAGGGGCTCCTTTACCCCTGTTGCAGTAGTTCCTGCAGACTGTGGCATGTTAAGCGTGAAGCAGCCTGTGATGCCCTGACCCTCGCCCTCCCTCCATGCCTTTGCTGACTCTCCTACCTTCTCTTGCAGTGCCGGGAAGAACGTTGCCCTGGCTCTCTATGTGCTTATCCTCTCTGACCTTCAATACCAGCTCCTCCTAGAAGGCTTTTTCATCTTCCTGTGTATCAGTTATCTATTGCTGCCTAACAAAACCATCCCGAAACTTTTTACTTTCACAATGACTTATAATTTCCCTATGATTCTGTGGCCTGGCTGAGTGGTTCCTCTGCTGATTTGGCCTGAAAACCTTCACTCAGTGTGAGGATATGCAGGCCTGATGGGCCAAGACATCCAGCAGCTGGTGGCTACCATCTGGGCACCTTGGTTCTCCTTCACGTACCTCTCCTCCACCAGTGGGCTGGACCAGTTTCCTTGACGGCAATGTTCCAGTGTGCAAGCGCTTCTCCAGCCTCTAGTTGTGTCCTGTGTGCCATTGTCCCATTGGCCAAATCGAATCCCAAGGCCAAGCTCAGAGTCCCTGGGAGAGGGAGATGCACTTGATATGTGTAAGGGGTGGCGTGATGCACTGGCTCATCACTCTAACAACCTACTACAGTTCTCCCTCTGTCACAAATGGGTCACATCCCTCCCACGTGCAAAATACCCTCATCCCTCCCAGGGCCCTGGAGTCTCATTCATCATGACCCCAGGCCCAAAGTGTAGGGTCTCGTGATCTGAATCCGGTCCAGGTACGCATGAGGCTCCTCAGGTGGGGTTCCTCAGACGGCTCCTCTTGATCCAAGGACTGGTGAAATGAAAAGATGAACCATCTCCTCCTCTCTGTTCACCCAGTGTCTCACATGATGGTGAGACGGGGCCAGGACAACCTCAGTAAACACACATCCAAAAAGGGGAGGACTGGGAAATCCAGAGTGATTCTGCAATTCCACGGGGAGCAGGGTGCATGGCCCTCTGCTTTGGAGGTAAGGGATGCTCCTGCCTTAGGGTCCCATTACCTCAATGGCAGTGATCCCTCAGCTGACTGTTCTCTTTGGCTCTCAGCTTTGCTCTCTGGGCTTTTGGCTTCACCTTCTGAGACACATTTCTGAGTTGGTGAGAGCTGGCCTCTTCGTGGCTGAGGAGTTTCCCAACCTGCTTTCTGCCCTTCAGAAAGTTCGGAACCCAAGGCTTTTTGCATTCTGAACTCTCTGCCCTGCAACTTCCTTAAAACTTTGTCAGCTTTTTAGGTATCAGAAAATAGTCTACTTGATTAGACAAAAGCCATTCCCACAATTGTTTTAGAGGTGGTCTTCCCTCCGCTTTGGGCAGTGTCTTGGAGAGCTGTGTGTGGTAGTGACCTTGAGATTCTTAAAAAGCCCCTTTTTCTAAGTGAGAGGGTCTACTAGACACCACCTTAAATTTTTCTCAGGTCTTAAGAAAGAGTCATGGCCTCAAACTTAATTTACCTTTACCCTGAAACCATGTCTCACCCTGAGAGTCTTTTGTGGGGTAAAGGGATTGGAGATATGAAACATTTAGTTTTGGAACCCAGCACATCCTCGCCCTTCCGTGTTTCTTCTCAATTCTGCTACAAACTAAACTAAACAGTTCCTCCTTCACTTACCTTATGGTTAAAGCTGCTAAAAAAGACAATTTACACCTTTAACATTCTACCTGGAAATTTCCTGAGCCAGATTCGCAAGTTCATTAGGTATGTTTTCTACCTTTCAAGTTACTGCAGGTGAAAGTCGTGCAGGACTGATTTCATTACTATAATCGTTTCACGGCCATAGGACACAGGTGGCTATCTTTCCTGCCTCCAGTAGGGTTTCCCCCGAAGCCTCCTGCACTAACAGTCTCCTTGCCACCCTGCCAGCCTCCATTTGCCATGCCGTCCAATGACAATGCTACACGTTTTGTATTTTTGTTACAGTACCACCTCCTTCCATTTTCTGTAAACTGTCTTTCCTGCATAACAAATCATCCCAAATCTTTGAGTCTCAAAACAATATTATTATTTCTCTCAGTTCTGCAGCTCAGCTGAGAGGCTCCTTTTCCGGGGTCACCAGGGCCCACTCATGTGGCTGCACTTAAACTATAAAGTCAACTGGACTGGAGTGTCCAAGATGGCCTCACTCACAGGCCTGGCAGTAGGTGCCGATCAATGGCTAGGGTGCCTTGGTTTTCCTCCACGTGGCCTCTTGTCCTCCTTTAGGCTAGATTTGATTCCTTATATGGTGTCGCAGGGCAGTGTTTTAAGAGAGCAGCCCTAAGGTGCAAGTATTATCAAGCCTTTGCTTGTGTCGTCTATGCCACTGTCCCATTGGCCAGTGCAAGTCACGTGGCCAAGTTAGAGTCAACGTGGGAGGGAAGCACACGAGTTTTGTGAGGCATGACTCTTTAGGGACTGTCACCATTACAGTCTACCATACGGTGGGGACCATCCCTTACAGCCTACCAAACCATGCCTCTAGACTGAATGAGTCTTCTTTGGGCTCCTTCAGCACTTCGAACCTTTATCAAAATGCCCTTAACATAGTCTCTCTTGAAAACAGTTCTGTATAATTCACTTGCCATCTGTAAGCTTCTTTAAGCAGAAATTGCCTGGTCTGCTTCCTATCCCACCTTCCATTCCCTGGCCTAGCGCAGTAGGTGTTTATTCAATACTAGCTGCTAGGGAAGAGTCCCAGCACACAACCCAGGGCACTATAGTTTGTAGGGTTGGCAAGAGCTCCCTCCTTGATGATTCTTACCAAGTACCCAAAAAACTGCACAGGTTCTGAATCCCCTCACATCTGTGACTTTTCCAGTTTTCTGTAAAGTCATGAAAGAATGCTGACTGGTGCGAGTGTGCCTTTAATCCATGTTAGTCTCCATATAGAAAAGTCTTTTCTGTCACAATCACACGCAATACCTGCACCCCAGCCAGGTGCATACCCTCTGAGATCCAACCCAAACCTGAGGCCTCTTAAATTAATTATCCTGTGTTCTGACCATGAGCACTGGGTTGGAGGAACTTGAAGTCTAGTTGAGGGAACAGAATGGGCACATAGGAAACAACCCAAACTACAATAGGGCCTGAATGTGAAGGAGATACAACATGGAAGCAACCAGAAAAGAGTGAGGGTAACTCGAAGGAAGCAGCCTTCTCAGAGAAGGTGAAGCTCGAGTTGGATCTTGAACCTGCGTGTGGACAGATATTGATGGAGATGGTCAAGGTATGAAGCCAAATGAGTGAGGTAGGACGTCAGCATGTGAGGTGTGGAAGAGAGTAAGCAGACCGTGGGAGTAGGAAACGAAAGGGTTGGGGAATAAGTGAGGTGATAGATGTGCCTTTAAAGCCTCAGCAAATCAAATCCAGCCGTACCCAGTAGGTCATCCGAGATTGCTTCTGCGGACGAAGTTTGTTTCTGGAGATTTCCTCACCCGACGGTGAAGTGGTTTTGCATTGGAAGCAGTTGAAGAGCTGGTGCTGCCGATATAAGGGAGGAATAGAGAAGGTGGGGTGGCTGCCCGCAGGGGGAGCCCCGGGCTCAGCGTAGCAGTGGTGGGAAGCTGCCAGCAGGGAGAGGGCCATGGGGTTACCCCGTGTTCCGCATGGTTTGCTAAAGCTGCAGTGGCTCCTCCGGTTCCAACTGGGTGACATTTTTCCTGTTTGCAATTTGGGCTCATTGCTCCTGCAGTTTTACAAAAGATGGAAACGTGTCAATGTGAGGAAAGAGAGGAATTTTCTTGGCACACAGTGGTTCTAACCTATATTGGAAGCACCTTTTTTTTAAAACATTGCAGTATAGTTGAGTTACAATGTTTTAGGTATTTTATGTATATATATATACCCACATATATATATGTATATATATATATACACACACACATATATATATTCTTTTTCAGATTCTTTTCCACTATAGGATATTACAAGATATTGAATATAATTCCCTGCACTATACAGTAGGTCTTTGTGTTTTTCTTTTTTATCCATCTTACATATAGTAGTGTGTATCCGTTCTTCCCAAATTCCAATCTATCCCTCCCCTCTTCCCCTCTGGTAACCACAAGGTTGTTTTCTATGTCTGGGGACTATTTCTGTTTTGTAAATAAGTTTATTGGTATCATTTTTTTAAAGATTCCACATATAAGTGGTATCATATGGTATTTGACTTTCTCTGACTTACTTCACTTGGTATGATAATCTCTAGTTGCATCCATGTTGCTGCAAATGGCATTATTTCATCCTTTTTTATGGCTGAGTAGTATTCCATTGTATATATGTACCACATCTTCTTTACCCATTCATCTGTCAATGGACATTTAGGTTGCTTCCATGCCTTGGTTATTGTGAATAGTGCTGCTATGAACTGGAAGCACCTTTATTTAATATGACATGAAATGAAGCTAGAGGCCCCTGAGTAGGCCTGAGAAGCCCTAACAGTGGTGATCTAGGCCCTAAAAGAATTTGTTATGTGGAACAAGGAAAGGCACTGGGCTGCTCGTGAGCTCTGAAATGCTGAGATGAGGAACATAACTGAGCAGAAGAGTTAACCCCAGGACAAGGACATTAGTGAATGTTGAGAAGCACAAGAAGATGGAACACCTCAGCATTAGTGACAAGAAAGCAACTTCCTGTTCCCACGTCCTCCTCTCCGGTTCTAGGGAGGGCACAGAACTGGGGCCTAGAAGAGAGAGGGGAACTCATAGCTCTCTTCTCTTTCCTCCTTCACATGAATGCAGGGACCTGAGAAGCTTGTATTTCCAATGTCTGAGGCTGCCTGGTAACATTCTGGAACCTAAAGCAGCTCAGCCTCCCCCAACCCCATCACCCATGCAGCAAGAGCGTGGACAGCATTCGAGCACGTAAGGGCACAAGCGAGCTGGCAGAATCGCCTTTTCTCTTCCACCCTGGCTTGCTGGCCAACGCCCTTTGCACTCTTCCTGCAGCCAGAACCTCTCAAATAATTAACTTTAACATGTAGAGAAGCTCAGTTGTTCTCCACTTCAGCTACATGTTATATCACTTGCGGACACTTTAAAAAAATTCAGTTCACCTAGGGTGGGTCCCAGATGTAGGCATTGTCGCAAAAGCATACCAGGTGATTGGGATGTAGCCAGACTGAGAAGAGCTGAAATGACTAAACTTGAGCCAATTTAGAAAGTTTAGTCAACCCAGAATTTGTTGATCTTTGGGGTATCTGAAAACACCACATAAATAATCAGCCTTTGGTGAACTAGCAAAGCCTAGGAGATTTGGGATACTGTGTCCTCTGGGTTGCCTTCTTGGGGTAATTCTTGAGGATCTTTTGCGGGGTGTCACTTAGCCTCTGGCCTCCTGAGCTTCCACAATATGGCAGAATGGACGAGGCCTGTGATCGTAAGCACACAGAAGATACCACAGTGGAATATCCAGTCCAGTCCAATCTTCATCATGACCCAGAAGGACAGTTTTGTGGAAACACGGTACTGCATCCGTGATGTAAATCTTAGAAAGTTTCCTTCGTAAAGGTTTCCCATGCAATTTGTCACAGACTCGCAGAATCCCCGGGATACTATGGTGATGCACAGCCCTGTTCCAGCACTGCCTCTCCTCCTGGTCGTCCCATCCCCAACCGGAGTCTCCCAATTTGTCTTCTGCATCACCTTCATACCGCAGTGGATAGGACTGAGAACCGGTGATTCAGCCTCTGGGGGAAAGGATTTCTTCATTGCTCCTCACCGTGCAAAACAGCAGTTCCTATGTGTTTCTTTCAAATCTGCCTCTTTCGGTCACTACCAGCTACCCTTTACTGCTGGTATTCTAAGATCTGGTGACGGCATATGTATTCCAGCTAGGCACACCTTAGGCATATCATGTCTGAACTTTTTTTTTTTTTAATTATTTATTTATTTTTGGCTGTGTTGGGTCTTCGTTGCTGCACGCGGGTTTTCTCTAGTTGTGGCTACTCTTCGTGGTGGTGCGCAGGCTTCTCATTGCAGTGGCTTCTCTTGTTGTGGAGCACGGGCTCTAGGCGCACGGGCTTCAGTAGTTGTGACACACGGGCTCAGTAGTTGTGGCTTGCGGGCTCTAGAGCCTGCATCGTGGCACACGGGCTTAGTTGCTCCGTGGCATGTAGGATCTTCCTGGACCAGAGATCGAACCCGTGTTCCCTGCATTGGCAGGCGGATTCTTAACCACTGTGCCACCAGGGAAGCCCTAAACTCTTATCTTCCTCTGAAGGCCAGAGTTTGGTTTTTGCTTGCCATTATGTAAAGGACACGCTTTCAGCTTGTCATTTTAATTACTCTCTATTGGACCCTTTCCAGTCCTGTTATGTAATCTGTAAGTGCCAGAACAGAATGACACACATTATGGTGTCAATTTACTGTAATTTGACGTAAGGATGGGATTGTGATATTTTGTTTCTAGTATTCTTTTCTTTTTCTAACATCTTTATTGGAGTATAATTGCTTTACAATGGTGTGTTAGTTTCTGCTGTATCACAAAGTGAATCAGCTATACGTATACATATATCCCCAGTTTCTAGTATTCTTATCTGCATGATATTGGGGGTTTTGGTGGGGGATGGGGGCAAGACAGTAAACTCATGACTTCAAGGAATAGTTTCAGGTTCATGAAATTATTTTCTTTGAATTGATACTACCTTCCTGTTGCCTATGCTGACACTCAGCTGGCAGGTGTCGCCCTCCTACACAGTTCTGTACATCCTTCTGCAGATTGATTCCTGCTATTGTCAGCTCACTGCCTGGCTAAACTTGGTGTTACAAACGACCTTGGAGATTCCACCGCGTGCCTCTTCCCCGAATCATCTATCATCATGGAAATTAAGACTTGGATGTTCAGACTACAGAATGAAAATGGGACAGGTTCTAGCATTGATTTTTAAAAATATGTTTTCCTGTTTTCAAAAAAGTACATATTCATTTAAGACATTTTGAAAATATAAACAAAGAAAATGAAAATCACTCCTAATCCTACCACCCAGAGATCATCTCTGCTAATATTTTGGTTTATAGTCTTCCATTCTTTTATTTAGGGAGTACAACACACACAGAGACACAAACTCTTTCCCTTTATCTTTTTAAAATATGGTATTTGAGACACGCAAAAATATATGTTACATTATACACACACACCAAGAAAAAAAACATCACAAATAATTGGCAATAATGTCAATTACCTAAGTGCTCTCTCAGCCTACCATTTCCTCCCCCAGGATAACTATTTTCTCAAAGTTTGCGTTTATTACTCCCTTGCTTTATAAAAGTAATTTTACAAATTGTTTGGCCTTACTTGATTTTAAGATTTATAAAAATGGTATCATATTTTTTTAAAATTTATGTTATTGAAGTATAGTTGATTTCCAATGTTCTGTTAAAAAATGGTATCATATTATAATGTCTCTTGCTTTTTTTTCTTTTTTTGCTATACGCGAGCCTCTCACTGTTGTGGCCTCTCCCGTTGCTGAGCACAGGCTCCGGACGCGCAGGCTCAGCGGCCATGGCTCACGGGCCCAGCCGCTCCGCAGCATGTGGAATCTTCCCGGACCGGGGCACGAACCCGTGTCCCCTGCATCGGCAGACGGACTCTCAACCACTGCGCCACCAGGGAAGCCCTCTCTTTCTAGTTTTTTTCACTCAAAGAATACATTGGTTCACTTTACCATGTTATTTATGTATAGTTCTTTCATTTTTGCTGTTTAATATTTCCATTGTGAAGATATACACGATTTATTTATTCATTCTTCTCTTCCTGGACATTTGGTTTGTTATTAGTACCTTGCCATTATAAGCAGTGCTTGTACATGCCTTTTTTTTTTTTTTTTTTTTTTTT